>NW_005187439.1:432807-437776 GCF_000239375.1 Pundamilia nyererei | reverse complement strand
TAATCGCAAAAATAATCGGTGACTAGTCGACTATCAAAATAATCGTTTGTGGCAGCCCTAGTTGTGACCTGAAAAATGTCTGTTTTCCGAGACAACAGGAAGGAAAGCCACACAACTTGTTGTAGGTCGGTGAAAAGTGTCAAAATGTTTGATTTGTTACGTTTCCTCGGAGCAATCTAGGAGAAAAGCTCTTGATGTATTAAAGCACAGAGGTACAGAAAACCACGGCGAGAGGTTTTTGAAGGCCCGAGCTATGTGATCATTTTGGAGCAACATATGCTGCCAGACTGCAGAAACCTTTTTCAGGAAGACCCTGCTTATTTAAGCAAAACCATGCCAAACTGCATCCTTTGTGTCACACCCCGCTATTCAATACCCATCAGCTGTTGGACCCTTTAATCATACAGCTTCATCTGTAAAATATTTACATACCCAGTGTGTCTTTTGTCCTGCCTCCCTCCCCTCATCCTTCAGCCTGGTTCACTTGGAAGCTTCTTCCTGTTCAAAGGAAGTTCTTCCTTCCCACTGTTGCCAAGTGCTCATAGAGGGCCGTGTGATTTGTTACTCTAGGTTCTTAACCTCACAACATAAAGTGCAGAGAGGCGATTGTTCTTTTGATTCACTGCAATCAATTCAACTGAATTTATATAAAATAGAACTGAACTGAATAAAAGGTTTAGCCAAAGACTGCCTTTGGAAACAGGCCTGTCAATGTATACAACGTTCATATTTTGAAATTCACTCAGTACTTGTTGATATTTTATATGACTCAAACCATTTGAGTTGGGGGATGCTTTGCTCCCTGACAAACGACTTCTATGTACATCACACCTCTAGCTTTGTTATATTGCTTAAAAGTTTAAGCCTAAAAGTTTAAGTCGTTTTCTTTTAATTAACGTTCGTCTGAAACTCAGTTGACAGGGTTTCAATATATTCTCACCTTGGCCTGAAACTTTCTTCTTTCTATTTTCGTTCTCCCACAGAACTGAGCTGAAGTCAATAAAACGTATCTGAGTTTCTCTCTCCAGGGGAACATGTCACACTTTATTTGCTGAGTGTGAATCGGTGCCTTTAGCATCAAATCAAGCAAAACTACAGCATGCAGCCATAATGAGACTTAGGTTAAACTGTTACTTGCATATATATATATTAGTACTGTCATTAGTGAGGCACTTTTAACTTACCTGTCTGCTTTACAGTATTTTTAAAAATGCTGGCAGTGGCCAGTGCGACTCCTCAGCCTTCTTGTCGACACATCTATGGTATTAATTTGAAATTCTAAGTCACAACCTTGAGGCCGAGGTTACTGAGACTTCAAACTCCTACATCACTTTGTTCTCGAGTTATCGCATTCACAACATTTTCAGAAAACGTGACCTGCGGCGCGGGGTGAATCACATTTATCACCTATGATCGTATAATTAACTGCTGAGGTTCCAGGTGAAGCTGCAGGGAAAACACAAACCCTCTAACTTGGCTGCAGCGTGGAGACTGAGGCTGACATGATAACGAAACAACACGTTTTTACCCGCAGCCACTGTTTTTCAGTCAGCGTGTCGCTGTAGTCCACGTCCCGACGGCAGCGAGACCCTCGACCAAACATCTTCTCCTCCTCCTCTTCGTAGGTGAGCCGCTCCACTTCGGCGTCGTCTTTGATGATCCAAGAAGGCAGCTCGTCCTCCTCCATTAGGCGAGGCTTACGCTTTGGGTTCCTAGCATCCTCCCTGCGCCGGTCCATGTCCATGCGCTTAGACGGCAAGAACAGGAAACACACATCCGGTTAGAGTGAAACACACAACTCTGAATGCTTTAGGCTTACTGCACCAGTGGTGGAAACTTCAGTAACCCGAACGACAGAATACGAGTTGAGTTTCTACTTAAACATATCGTGTATCGCGATACAGATAACAAATATCGCGATGTTAGATTGTCTTCATGTCGCCCAGCCCTCGACTGAATAAGAGGCTGATATGGAAGAAACAGTCTTAGTCCTTATTCATAGCTTCACTGCAGCATTTTGGATCAGCTGGAGGCTTTTAGGGAGTTTTTAGAGCTGCCAGGAAGTAATGTTGTGTTATGAGAGTTTGCAGAAGTCAGGAGAAGAAGGTATTTTTACATTTCACTTAGATTACAGTCACCAAAACAGAGCAGCTTTCTTGTGCAGTTTAAACTGTGGAATCTATCTGAAGGTCTTTGTCCTGGTGCCCGCTGTAATAACAAGTTTTACAAACAGATGGCTGCTCAGTGGCTCGACTCGCTTCTAGGAAGAGTTAAGAGACCAATGAAAATCGCAGGAGGCCGAGCTTATGTGGTGAGAATCTAAAAAAAAAAGAAACATTAAAAATGTGATCTTAGTGATACGCTGAGCCAACACAGAGGACCATGATGAGTAGCAAAGAGTGAAACTGCTATGAGGTGTCCTCTGAATCACTCCAGATTCACACTCCCCGCATCAACTGGTCTTAAATTAATTTATCGTGCAAAAGGCAGCATCTGGCAGGGGACGGGCCTCAGTACAGGTGACATTTAACCACACAAACAGCCTTGACATGAACCTATAATCAATTTGTCTTACAGATGTGAAAGAACCAGCTTCTCTATTTTGGGTGAATTAATATTGTAACACCTGTCATTTCAACAATTTTACTTTCAATCTCGCAATGATTAGTTATCTTACCATGAAGAGCTCAAATTCATCCTCATTGCGGGCTATCATCTGGTTCAGAGTTTCATCATCAGGCACCTCATCTTCCTCCTAAAATAGCAAAGGAGGCAGGTGTTAGCAGACAGTGTTCTTCACAAGTGAAACACAATCATCTCACGTTCAGCTCAAATCAAGTATGGTTTACAAATTTTAATCAGCCGCCACAGAAAATGAAACTAAAGCGATTACTAAACCCTGGAACAGGGCTCTAGACTAACTTTTTGCCACGGTTGCACTGTGCAACTGTGCTGGAATATTAAAAGGATGAATAACTCGTATCAAAGGAATCATCCGAGCCTGCAGTAGTTCTATTAAACCAAAGCATAATTTAACTGAAGACTAAATGTTCAGGGAAGAGTCATGTAAAAAATATAACACCTCATCTTCTTCCCCAAACGATGCTGTCTTGGAGGCAAACAACAACATATGGAAATACGATCCTACCTCGTTCTGCTCCTCGTGCTCCAAGATGGCCTGGAGAAAGACGCGGCGCTCGTGGCCCGACGACTTCTGGTCAAACATGCCGGCCTGGATGACCTTCTGATCAACGTTCAGTTTGTATTTGGCAGCAGCCAAGATTTTCTCTTCGACGCTGTTGACAGTGCAGAGACGAAGCACGCGCACCTCGTTCTGCTGGCCGATGCGGTGAGCCCGGTCCTGAGCCTGAAGGTCCTGCATCAACATAAAGGAGGCTGTTTTACATTAAAGCTGGAAAAAACTCTACTGAACCACTGAGACAACACGAATGACTGTCAGCCCGACAGCCAGGCTAACAGCACCGTCTCTGTTCCAACTGTACCAACTCTCCTGAAAACACCGGAAAAACTCAACAGTAGCACCTGACGCGATACCAAAGCCATCGCCTCCCACGGTCCACTCTGTGAAATTCATCTGGAGTCAAGCTGCGGGCTGCTTCACAACCCGATGCCATTTTAAAAATTAATCAATGATTCTCGCCAAAGTCAAAATGGATTAGTTGTCAACCCTGTCACAAATCAATGTAGTGGGGTATCAATAAGATATGAAGCCAGGCACAGTTCATCTGATTTGCATATCACTGGAAACCTTTGGAGCCAGAAAGCAAAGGGAAATAATTTATTTAATATTTTAGTCACTTAATTATTTGACTTTTTGTAAATTTGAGGTTTAATAAACTCCCAGCTGGCGCTGGACAAGCTAAAGCTGGAAAAAAAGAGCTACGTCCTCACTGGAAGAACCAAACACACCTTGGAAATGAAGATGAACTCTTTGTTCCAGTTACTGTATTATGGCGTCTTTTTCATGTGTTTGCTTCAACATACAGCACTGTGCAAAGGTTTTAGGCAGGTGTAAAAAACGCTGTAAACAAAGAACGCTTTCAGAAATATAAATGATTGTTTATTGGCCCCAAATGTGTTCTGCAGCAGGACAACGAGCCCAAACACACAGCCAAAGTCATTAAGAACTATCTTCAGCATAAAGAAGATCAAGAAGTACTGGGAGCGATGGTACGGCCCCCACAGAGCGTCTGGGGTTACACAAAGAGACAGGATGTGAGGACCATCTGTGGGTGGAACAACCGACCAGCTGAGTTCCTTCAAAACCTGTGTGCACGTGTACGTAGAAGAAGGCAAAGGGCGGTCCCGCCAAAGACTGATGTGATTTAGATTTCACTGCATTTTGTTCATTGATGAAAATAAATGATTAACACTTCCTTTAAAAAAAAGCAGCGTTCTTTGTTTACAGCATTTTTCTCACCTGCCTCAAACTTCTGCACAGGACTGTATGTATGGTTCTTATAATAGAGCTTGTTTCTACGGGCTTTCTTCCACCGAGTGCCCGTGAGCTCATTTCCAGATTGTTGCTGTTATTGTTGCTAGGCTACAGAATCATTTTGTTCGTTGTTAGATTGTAAATGATTGGCTGACGGCCAGGGACGCTTTCACTGACGTTCCTGCTTTTGATTGGCTGGTTAGAGGGCAGCAGTGGGTACAGCGGAGAAAGAACCTGATCTCTGTGGGATTTGTATAGAAAACAGGCACAGCCATCTTTTTACAACACAACACAGAAATATAAAATCCAGGTAAACGCACACTTAACAAAACAACCTGAAATATGGTCAAAGGAGCTTGCAAAGAAAAGCGTCTGGACTTCTTTAAGTTGCTTGAAGACGTTTCACCTCTCATCACACCCGAAACTCTGGCTGATTGTGACCCACACCCAGTTTCACACCTTGGCTCAGGCGATTAGAGGATCATCAGGGGTCCTTTTGTCCCTCTGTGGGGG
>NW_005187439.1:413953-431951 GCF_000239375.1 Pundamilia nyererei | reverse complement strand
GTAGCAAAGTTTACACACTGTGTCTACTTGATCCACGTCTGACTCCGTGAACCATAATGTTTCCACACCACTGAAGTTTTTTTACCTCTTTTCAACCAACGGCAGTCACTCTCCTCTCCAAATAACTTCTGCTTAGCTTTCCGAGCTTCCCTCGGGTCCTCTTATTGTTGTGACGCGTGTTCGAAACGCAGAGCGGTGCGCTCGATTTGCCGCACGGAGCAGCGCGAGAGTAAAGCACAAGGGAGGGGCTAATAATTGGCTCAGTCATTTTTAATGATCGTTGAAAGCCCAGATCGTAATTTAGATTAAAATTCGATTAATTGAGCAGCCGTAAAACAAAGTAACCAAATACACACAGCAATGCAGAAACATCAAAAGGAAGTGAGACGATGAATAATAATCCATTTTCTAAAAGCAAAATGAGGCTGAACAGACATTCAAGAGAAACGGAGAGTGTATGAAAGAGATGCACATAACTTCAAAGAGTGTGACACACCACAGGCAAATAACATAACTGCATTAACAGGCCTGTTATGGTTTAGTATAATGAAGGGTCCGATCACCTGAACTGAACTATGTCGCTGTCATCTGTGGTACGGAATTAACTCCTAACAGGGATCCTGTAATATGTTCTGTTTCTGCTGATGTAGGCTAGAAACAAACGGTTAAAAGACCTACATGGTGTAGGTCTTTTAACAGTTTGCATCATAAGAAACATCATCACTTTGTTTGAAGTCTGCATGAAGTTCTTCCTGTTGGTTTGCTCCAGCGTGTGTAAACTGCTCCTCATCTTAGACCAATCAAACTGTTTCAGAGGCGTCTCTAAAGGGCAAGTCCAGAGTAAGGGGCTTACATCTTCATTTAGTTTGCTGTACTGTGCAGACAGTGGAAATGCTGAGCATCAAAATGATGTACTGCTTCAGACTGCAGACTGAAACTGTTAATGATTTGATGAAAACTCTTCACCACAAAACGCCAAGACAAAAATCACATCAGTGATTTACTGCCTTTCACATCCACGTCTGACCAAACGTATCTTATATATATGGTTTGACCTTATAACAGCTTGTTTAGTTCCAGCTCACTGAGGCCGTTGGTGGCTTATGGGCATAAATGGGAAGTGGAAGGGCTATCCATAGATTCATTCTGGTTATTGCTTTAAATAACAGCCAAGTGTTTCTGCAGGACATCATGAAGTCACTGCAACACAGACCTTTCCTTTTAATGCAAATTAACACTTTCTAAATTTCAAGAATTTCCCTCAAAGTATGCAAGAGTGGTGCTTTCATCAGAGTGAGGAGGACGGACCTCAAACACCGAGACAGATGGACAGCCAAGCAGCATGGAGGCATAAAAAGACGAAGACAGAGTCACTGCAAGCTGGTGTGAAGCAGGACCGGCTGCACTGTGTTCTTTAGCACAGGAGTGTGTAATGTGCTTTTATATCTAACAAAGTAAGACAAAAGTATTGAACTTCTATTTTTTTAATTGGCCCAACTGTGACAGTCTTTCCGTTTGTGATGTTTTTGATGAAACGCTTTTCGTTTCCACTGCTGGGAAAAACAAATCTGCAGTAAGGCTAAAATCAAGACTGATACGCTATCGAGTTAAACGTCCTATTGTGTTTCAGTATGAGTCCCGGGGGAAAAATCAATCAATCAATCAATCAATCAATGACAGCTCCTCAGTGGATTCGGGTCTCTGCTGCCAGACCCAGCGGCTAATAACCCGTCTTTTGTTTGCGATGGCACGTGCGGGGATCTGGCTGTTGTTGAGTTACAACAAATTAAAATAGTCCTGATGGCAGAGGCAGGAAAGTTGTCCTTTAAACACCATATAATGTATTTAAAGGGCTCAATGCCCACAAATATACTGTGACTAATGCGCTGCGTTTCATTTACTGTTGGCCTTTCTAAACATGCTGCCCGTGACCGTGGCCGTTAGTTTGGTTCACATTTAATTCAAAAGCCATTTTTTAAGTTAAGTCAAGTGTTCTTCTAATAATTTCAGTGTTGCTCAAAATCCACGACTCAAAAACACATCACAGTGTAACAGCAAACCTCATGGACATCATCCTGCATCAACCATCAAGAATCGATTTTCATGCTTTCTTGTAAATCGCAGTGACAGCAGGTAACAACAAGACCCCCAAACAGAGCATGGTTTAGCAGGTGGTGGCCACAGATCGCTGCCCTCTCCTTATTCCTTGAATAATTTTTTTCTCTACGCTGCTTTTTGCCTGTTTTTTCCACTGCTGGTAGCGTGAGATAACCGCAGCCCAATTAAGTCCCACAGGCCGTCCAACTGCGCCAAGAGTGGCAAATCGATATGTGCCGTTATAAGAAGGTTTTTTTGGTGCTTCCCAGTACATTCTGAAGAATGTGGAAAAGACACCAGGACATCAACCCAGCAACAGGACTGGTATCTGCTCCTTTGTGTGAACACAAACAGGAAGAGCAAGCTAACAATACAAAGTGACCTCCAGCATGCTACTCATGCACATATCGGACCAAACCGCCAGAAACCAACTTCATGAGGTTGGCATGGGGCTCTAGAGTCCTTTAGTGGGACATGTGCTCACAGACAGCACTGTGTGGATCAACTCATTTGACCTGAGATCATCATGAGAACTGGCAGGTCTGGCAAAGCACCCCATTCTCTCCACAGATGCAAAACTGAGCCTGTGACAGATGTCAAAGAGTCTGGGGACGCCGTGGCGTGAGCTTCATCCAGCATGAAGGGCAGTGGGTCAGTGGTGATTTGGGGAGGAAGTTTTTGGAGGGTTATTTAGACCTCCATATGCAGGCACTGGTACCCTGCCAGAGGATGAGCATCAACAACCGGTTCTTGTAGAGAAGCAGTTCCCGGTAAGTTTGATTCCTTGGAGTTGTTAATCTGTTTGCCTATCGATTTCGCTTACTGTGCTACAATCAGCTCAATCTAGTTCGAGTGCAGGAGAAGGAAAATGGTGGCTCACTCTGCACTGTATAGACCTTACTCTCTTATTCCACAAAAGGACAGAAGCATGATATTTAAGTGGAAACTGCATCCAGGACAGAAACAACTGCATCATGCTGCTAACACAACTTCAGCTCTTTGCTAGCACCTGCACAGATAGCATGCTAACGCTAAGCTAGCCAAGACCCCAGAGTGATCTTAAAGCTGAGAGAGTGCTGACTCCAGCTCCCAGCCAGACCCTGAACTTCAACAGGTAACAAACTGATGAGCCGTCAGGCTAAAGCCTGTGTTTCTATCTGTTCATGTTTCTAAAGTAGAATCACCATGACGATCGCTTTGAAGTCTTTCTATAATGGTTTCCATCTTTGGTTTGTGTTCATACCTAAATACGAAGAGAAAAATCGTTCATTGTGTTGGTGTGTATGACAGTAACCTATAGGTCTAGATGGTTAAATGGTAATTATGAGACGATGTTTCATGTCATTTTAAGAAGAAACACAAAAGTAATGTAACAAATTCAGTAATGTACTGCATTACTTTTAAGAAAATGTTCCGTGCAATATGTGCAACAGTTACTTTTTTTAACGATGGCCCCAACACTGATCACATCAAAGAGGGGAAAACCTCAAACATTTGATCCACAGCATTTAAGTGTTATATTTTTGATATGCTGCTAGTGATGGTGGTGACTCAAAGCAGAACCAGTGAGAACCCAGTGAGGACTGATAAGGAATAGACTCCAGTGTGGGAAACGAGGACGTGACTCGAGAAGCTTTGGGATCTATCAGTGAATCTGAACCCACCAAACAGCACCAGAGTTTACCCAGTGGCTCACTAATGCCCCAGGACACCACATGCCGTCTCATCGGTTGTATGTCCAGATGTTGTCGAGAGTGCGTCCAGGCATGTGGGAGCAACTTTGATCAGCCTGAGATTTCAGCTTTTAACTCTGACATTTGGTGTGATTTTGAATCAAGTCGATCATTTTGTTCTCAGTAAATTAGACACAAAGAACATCCGTACAGATTTTCAGCTCGAGTATTCGTGCATTGAGTCCCATGTGTGACTTCCACGGTTCCTTTCATTTTCTTGAGCAGTGCAATAATCCAGCAGCTCTAGCACTCACCACAAGGTGCTTTACTGTCTCAGGTAAAGATACTACAACATGAATCCCCTCACTGCATATCAACAAAACAAAGACAGGATCTGATTCTGTTTCCATTCAGCTTCTTTCAGGACTTTAAAATATGCTGATTCTGCCTTTGTCCTGATTCACAGGCTCAGCTCAGGACACCTCAAACAGATGTGTGTGTGAGCTCACCATCAAGACGCAAGTACTGAAAGTTGCGGTATCCGAAATAGTCCTCCATGATTGTCATGAGAGTGGTCATCTGGCAGAACAGCAGCACTCTGTGGTTGGTGGCCTGGAGCTTCGGTAGGATGCGATCGAGGAGCTCAAACTTCCCAGATGCTCTATACAGATCAGGCCTGAGTGCAGACAGTAAAAACAAGAAATGGATCATAAACTTTTATTAATAGACTTTTAAAGCCTGCGTGGCATCTAGTGTGACAGCAGTGAATGGTTTCAAATTGGCCAATGAAAGCCTGACTCAGAGCAACAGCTGAGGCAGCTCTGGGCTTTTGCATCATCTCTGTGAAAACATGTTCACTAAAGCTTTGAAGAACATTATGAAACATCCACACATTATCTGAGCTTTTTAATCTGTCCTCTGTCTCCTGGAACTTGAAGCTACTTTAATTTTTCTGTTTCTTCAGCGTGATTTGTTTATTAAACAGCTCCAATGGGTAATATGAGAATATACAGCTGGATTTCTTTCATTACCAAGACTGTGTTGTTAAAAACTCTGTCTCTGTCCATGGTTTGATTTCTTCACACGTGTGGATTCAAAAGCAGCTTTAGAAATACATTTACTCAGGAAATTGGTGACATGTTCGATCCTTATTTTCCCTGCTGTATGTCACTGAAACATCCTGCTCTGTTAACGAGCGTGTCACTGACCACAGGAGCTCCATGAAGAGACAAACATCAGTTAAACCCAAACACACAGGCGCTGATGTTAATTCTCTCTGAAGAACAGAGGATCTGTTCGCATTTTTAAAAGCTTGCTGCTGTTTACAGCAGGTATGAACAAGGACTTCTCAATAAATGAGTTTCTACAGTGGTTTTTATTATTCATCATGTTTTATGTGCACGATGCATCTTTTATTAAGTAGCTTGTATAATGTTTTATTTTCTCTTTGCCTTGAATCATACTTTTTTTAAACTAAAAGACTTTTCTGTTTATCGTGAACTATTTTTAGGTCAAGATACCGAAGCGGAGCAAAACTTTAACACCTCACCTAAAGTGAACGTTCCCAGTTCATGCAGCAAATAAGGTGATACTCCACTGGACACCCCCCATTCAGGTATGTTGAGGTGAATCACTGGTGACACCTATGCTATTTAAAACAACGTCAGTAATATGTTTTATAACGAGCGTGACGAATGCTGCAAATAATAAGGTTTCAATTTACGATGAGAGCTTCTCGAGCTTGAACCTTTTCAGACTTTACGCTCTTCTTTGCACGCCGTGGAACCTTCACTGTCTCCACAAAAATGGGACAAAAGCACGCCTGTTTTACTGGAATGTTTTGTAGTGAAAATCCTGCAAAATTAGCGCTGTGCGATATGACCAACATCTCATATTCCCATATAAGACATTTATCGTCCAGACAACGATATAAATCACAAAAGTTTTACATTTTCTGTAAATTCTGTGAATCTCAGGCAGCTCGACTTGTTTTCAGCTGGGGGTCGTGTACCTGGAGTCGAGCGCTACATAAGTTGAAACGGCCGCAATTTCCTTTGTGAGCATTTATTGCACGCCGTGCTGCGGGGAAAAGCCTGTTCTGAGGTTTAGAGATCCTCGTGCCTGACGCAGCATTAGGCGGCGAGCTTAACACTTCAAACTTTGACTCTCGCTCCAGCGCGCTGCATACCCCTTCCATGAAATCGGCGCTGTCTTTCACGTCGTGTTCACGTGTCCTGTTCCTGCAACACAGCAGGCTGTTTCTGGCATGTTCCAAAGCAAAGCTGCAATCTGTGATCTAAACGTGGACCCATTCTCACACGAGGGGTTTGAGGTGAACTGCTGCTGTGAATAATTGCTATCTGGTGCCAATTAGTGCCAAGCACAGCAGAGATGCAGCAATTATCTGACACGTTGGCTTCTTGCATGTGAAACCTCGTCATCCTGAATTAGCTGTTAAATGATTATACACAAACTGACGAGCTCTATCACTGCACTCATGTAAACTGACGTAAACAATATTAATCATTCACTTTCATGTGTGGATTTTTTTATCATTAATAAAGATGAAATTAAAAGCAAACGTTCATGGCAGGAAATCCTGAATCTCTGCAGAACTAAATATAGCAGTTAAGTGCTTAACGATGTCTGAGCATCAATATGAGCTTAAATCACTGTTAAATCTTTATTTTACTTATTTACTCAGCCCATGCACGAGCATCTACAGCACTGCCTTAAATCAAATGTGTTTTTCAAAGCACAAAACAGATCGATTGGCCACTGTATTATTATGTTTTCATAACAGTAACAGTGCAACAGTGAAGGACACGAGGTGTTTGATCGTACGACTTACCCACTGATGATGCCGTTCGGATAGCCCAAGTGCTCAGCAAAGGATTCCTGCAATGGAGAACATCAACTAGTCAAAGCAACACAGACAACTAAGTCCTGTAAACAGCAAATATATGACTTCTTGTGAACATGTCACAAGATTTGCAACAACAGGCAGGTTTTAACCAGCTGATCTATCAGTTCTGTTTCTGTGTGGGGACCTGAGAACATTAACAAACACAAGAACTAAACATCAATGAAAACCTTACTGTTTGATCACATTTACATGACTCTATCAGGACTTCAATCATGAGACTGAAGCAGTTACAGAGAGTCTGTTTGAATGAGCCTTTAAGGTTTTCAGCCTCTTGTGATGTTTCATCTGAGAACCGCCCCAGCATCCAAACAGATGGGCTCAGATGAGCGTCAGCCTCAAAGTCTACCAGCCTGATCAATTTCTGCAAACACCGCAAGCCATATGTTCTATTACTCCCTGCGAGAGCAAAGACGAGACGCTTAATGCTCTCCTGGCATCTGAGGAACTACTTTTACTTTTAAAGGCAATGTCCCAACAACACCATGAATCAGCTCGGCGTGGAACAAATATGGCTGATGTTGCCGTTAACTGCCATCACAAGCCAACACTTAGGAACTTTGGAAACAACCAATTTGTAGCAAATGTAACAGGACCAGGTGTTTAATGCTGGTGTTTGAGGTACGGTGAATCCTAGACTCCCCTCTAAAGCCACCGTGAAACAGCTCACTTGGAACAGCGGTAAAAACCAGGGGGACACAGATGTGATCAATGATCTGCTTCTCTGAGCTGAAACCCAAATATCACAATCCAGTAAATGTGCAACAGTTTGAAATCAACATAAAATACTCTAGCAAACAATCCCACACTCACTTCAATGTGCTGGAACATGTACGGGTGGTTGCAGATCTTCTTCAGCTGCATGATGGTGTTCATTAAGGTCTTTGCTCCACCTTTGCCCTGCAGAAATGTATGAGAGATAAAATGAGTAAAAAAGACCCAAACAGTCTGGATATGCTGATGCTACTAATCACCTACAAGACCTTATTTTAATTATTAACTATTTTTTAAAAACTTGTGGGAAGTGAAAACAAGGTGTGAACGAAGTTTTGACCGATCCAACATTTGTTTAAGGAACCACGTTCTGATTGATTTGGAGCCGTGTTTGCAGCCTCCTGAGGAACAGAGCGGTGCCGACTCCGTCAGAACTCTGTGTTTGATCTTTACCAACTCATGAAGGAAGGATTTCCTCAGCTTCTAAAATAAGTGGGGACAGTCAGCGTGCACTGGGCTGTTAGAGCGTTTTCAGTTAATAAAAGAAGATGAAAATCTCTCACGAAGCTCAATAAAGTCAAAAGGAGATTCAGATTCAGGAGGCATTTCTTGTCCCAGTTGCACCCGACCCCTAACGTACCTCCTGCGGGTGGTGGGCCATCAGGAGAATGGACCCACGTCCCTTTTTGGGCTGTGCCCGGCCGGGCCCCATGGACTAAGGCCCAGCCACCAGACGCTCACCCTCGGACACCCTCCCTGGGCCTGGCTCCAGGGCGGGGCCCCGGTATAACCCCATCCCAGGCAGGGTGAACTGTTCCCTTGATTGGGCTTCTGAATCGCCCTCTGTCTGGTCTCTCACCCAGGACCAACTTGCCATGGGAGACCCTACCAGGGGGTAGAAGCCCCCGGACAACAAAGCCCCTGGGATCCCTGAGACACACAAACCCTCCACCACGATAAGGCAGCGATTCTCAGAGGGGCTCTTCCCCCCTTTACATGGTCATATTGATGAGCACAATCGTGACGCATCCATAGACAGCACATTGAAAAACACTACACTTCTTTACAACGTCTTGGACGTAGGTAACACTGACTAGTTTGTTTTGAACGCAGATCATGGGCAGAATATTCCCGCGAGTGCTTTGGTTAAAAGAAATGAAACTAAAGCTGGAAATTAAAATGTAGCTTCAGGAGTCAAATTAAATTTATAATATCCAATTAAATTATGCAAACATAGCAAATGTGCACTCAAAGAAAGTTCAAGGTCCTTCTAATGTCAAACAGCAGGCAAATCACTGCAGACTCTTCCCAAAGGCTTTGTCGACACACACAGACAGAACAAAGCGACACAGCGGAGCCACCGAGGAGCTGACGATCTACCTTCTTGTCTTTCTCTGAGCCGTCAGTGAGGAGGATGCCTTTCTGCATGTGGCGGTACAGAACCTTCTGTATGGCAGACATGTCACACTTTATGACGTACTCCACCTGTGAACGACAACATAAATAATTAAATGAAACTCCAGCGGCACAGTGGTGTCTTTTCAATAGTGAGGCTGTTTGAGCCAAATCCACAATCCCCATCAGTCAGCTCAGCACTGACAAAATACACTAATGAGAATGAAAATAAAGGCGTAAAGAATAATCCCAAAGAACGAGCTGTGAGGTTGTGCTTCAAAGTCATCTCCTTCAAAATCTTTCATTCTTTTTAATAACTATGAATGGTCAGAAGAAGGCTACGGATAATTTCCTGTCATCAGTTAAGGTGTCTGGCTCTGGGTCACAACAGTTAAGCAATGCAACCGTAGAAGTTGATAACAATGTGTTTAGGTCACACAGACTACTTTATCTCCTTTTCTTCAATTACTTTCTGAAACTCCTCCGGCACAGTGTGGCCAGGATCTCGATGCAGTACTTACAAACCTGCAGCTTCAATTACTTTGGAAAGCAGGAATGTTGCATCCAAGGTCAGCAAAGACTATCCCGTTCCTCAAAGTGTAAAAACAGCTGCATGTAACCTTGAAATCAGCTCAATAGGAGCGACTTACACATGCATTACATACAAACAGCAGTGCAGGTTTGGTGCACTGAGAACTCTGCAGCGTCCTAAATCAACGTTCAGTCGTGTTAACCTCACCTTCTCTGGCAGCTGAGACTCCACCTCTTTCTTCAGCCTGCGCAGGAGAAACGGGCGGAGCACTTTGTGCAGACGCCGGATGATCAAGATGGTTTCCTCCTCGTTTAAGTCAACCTGAACACGTCAGAAAGAGTGAGAGACGACGCCTCGCAGCTGCTTGTTTCATGCAGAGTGACGAGATTCCTACCTGCCGACATGCTGCTTTAAGCTAAACCGTCATTTAACCCAGAAGTAAAACTCTTAAGAGAAAGAAGCTCTTTTGCATGTGTTTCCTTGGCCAACTAAGGTTGTTATTATCACGCCATGTTCTGCATGGCGTGATAAACGAGAGCTCCTGGAAGAAACCCATGCTGGCACACAAAGAACATGCAAATTCCAGACAGAAGGGTCCGGCCTGTTTCCAACCACTGACTCACTCTGCTGCCATTATTACACATCACTTAAAAACTAATTGATGATAAGAAGCGTGCCTGAATCCACTTTTTCCTTAAGGGTGCCTTTTTAATTAAAAATTGTTATGTTTGGTCACGGTGCTTCTGTTGCACCCAGGGCACCAAATTGTTTTTCATGAACTAAAACAGCTACTACTAATGCAAGAAAGCAAAAGTACGCTTTTAAATATTCTTTTCCTAAATCATGCAACGCTTGTACAGCTGGAAATGAGCAGAACAGGTTCCCTTTAGTAAAACGAAAACTTATTTTTCAGCTTAGAAATCATCTATAACTTTTAATTATATGCATCTAGACAAGTAATATGAGACGAGCTGTATGTAATCTAAAGATGAAACGTTGAACTTTGGGAGCGGGCACTGCTACGGGGGATTTGAAAGTTTTGCCTACTCCCACATGAAAGGTGTCCACATGTTTGATATGACACGACCCCAAAGGGCTGTGTCCTCTCCTAGCATTGAACCGGGACCTTTGTCCAAACCGCAGTCCCATGACTGCTGAAACTGCAAACTGAGCACAGACAGATATCAGAGACCACTTCCATGCTGGCTACCGCTCGTTCAGCCTACTGCGCTCTGGAAGACGGTGCAGAAGCATCGAAAGCAGTCGAAACCGCTTCTAAATGTAGAGACTTCTAAATGAGACTCACTGAACTTTCCAGGGGCAGGAAATAAAATTCCCCGTGGATACTCAGAATTACATTCAGAACACTTCCAGAGTCTTAATGCAGTGGGTATAAAAACATTCTCCCTTATGCATTTAAATAAGCCGTGTTAAATTTTAGATATAAATGACCTCCCTTTGCTTCCTTGCCAGGAGTAATGAAACATGTGACTGCTGCAAAGAAAAGCAGTGAGCTGAGGGGAACAGATGGAAGCAGCTCCATTTAACAGCTTTAAATGGGAAGTATTTCTGTGTTCAGTAAAAATCCGCCCTGAAAATACAGTTTTTAAAAGGATTTCAGTTTTTACACAGAAGCTTTGGCATTTTCTGATAATGAATGATAATGTCTGTACTTATCATCACTTTAAAAGTTTTAAGTGGCCTTGATCCAAATGACATGAAGGACTTATTAACCATTTATGTGCCCGAGGTTCCTTCTGATGGTTCCTGCCCTGAGTGAGATCACGACAGCAGCCAAAGTGTAAAACTTCTTCAGTCTCTTTAATCACAGAGCTTTCAGAAATGATTCATCTCTGTCTGATATCTCCTTTGTAAATTTATACTACATGACAACACAAAATGCATTATGTATTATTATTTGATCTACGAAGGTTAAAACTAATTATTAACTTGATTTGCAAAACCCAGACTTCAGCATCAGCCAGTGTTAGCTTAAAACTAAAACACTGGTAGCTCTCCTGGCACCTACCCTCTCTCCTGTCATGGCGAAGGGTGCGTTAAACCACTGCTCGAAGGTGCTGCAGCACTTGAAGATGGTGGGCAGCAGGAAGTTGAGCAGGGCCCACAGCTCGGGCAGCTTGTTCTGCAGAGGAGTCCCGGTGAGGAGCAGCCGACGGGGGGCCACGTAGTGCGTGTTCAGCACCTGTGTCAGTTTACAGTGGTGGTTCTTCATGCGGTGACCCTCGTCAACGATCATGTACTTCCAGCGAATCTGTAGGAGACACAAAACAGAACCCGAGTGCAAATTAGCATTTTAAATATTTCAGTTTGTGTCTCAGTCGTCACTGCAGGATTTTGATTTTGCACTTTGACGACCGTCAGGCTGCAGAATAATTCTAAATACAAACAACAAGCTTCTGACTCCGCCTTTTATTTAGCGTGTTGATGACACACGTTCTCATCTGACCCGATGAAATCTTTGTGCCCCCTGTCATATAATATGTATTATGAGCACAAAAAAGCTGTAAAATGTCAATAAAAACAGAATTCACTGATTGCAGATCTCATATTTTACTCACAACAGAACAGAGAAAACATATTACGTGTTTCAACTGAACAAATGCACAATTTTAGGTGAAACATTGGCTCATTTTGATTTTGATGGCAGCAACACATCTGAAAAACAGTGCGAGTGGGGGCAACAAAAGGCCGGAAGCTTTCCTCCAGCTGCTGCGCTCCTCAGCTCCAGATGTTTGATGATGTTAAAATAAGAGAGGATGCTGCACAGTGGCAAACTGTTGTTTTGGAGACATATTGCTGCCATCAGATACAAAATGAACAATTATTTCACTCGGTTTAAACATTTGATGTGTTTTCTGTGTTTTGTTGTGAATAAAATACAGTTTTGTAAGATTTGCACATCACTGTGTTCTAGTTACATTTCACACAGGAGTCAGGTTTGTTCATCACAAGTAATAAAACTTGGTGTTATTGCAAAACTTTTATGTTAATAAAATACAATTACTGCCAGATGCACATATTTAACCTTTAAAAAGCCTCGAGTGAGAAAAACAAAAATCTGAATTTTAGCTGAAGATGAAAAGTTTGTTCATTAAAAACAACAAAATGTACAAAGTGCAAAAGCGAGTCAGTGAATAATGCACGATGCATGACTTATTCAACTGAAGAGATGAAAAGCAAAGCGAGGAAACATCTCTCAAATTACTGCATGAAACAAACAACAATCACAGTTCTGCTGCTTTTCCAGACTTTTTGCTGATTTGAGCTTCGGCAGCAGCGGTGGATGGAAGCTCACCATAATTTCCTTTTGCTCATTTTGTGGATATTTGTGATGGAGATGCTGCAACAGGGTTCAAGTTAGGAAGCGGATTACAGATAGAAGAAAGAGGTTTGATCCTTTTCACCTTAGCCAGTATATGCTTGTCTTTGATGATGTATTCATAGGTGGTCAGCAAGACGTTGAACTTCCCGCTGCGGAGCTGAGGCACCAGCCCACGACGCAAAGCAGGGGTGCCCTAATATGTGGAGAGACATAGAAGAGACAACGTTCTGTCGTAAAAAGCAGAAAATCTGAACATCTGTGATGTGAAAAAAGAGACTAGACTAAAAAACAGAGATTTGTC
This sequence comes from Pundamilia nyererei, assembly GCF_000239375.1. NCBI lineage: Eukaryota > Metazoa > Chordata > Actinopteri > Cichliformes > Cichlidae > Pundamilia > Pundamilia nyererei. The sequence continues at coordinate 418,973 of NW_005187439.1, read as the reverse complement.
TCACCTTGTAAGCAATCTTAACCACAGACGGAGCCCATTTGTCAAGCTCATAGACCCAGTTAGACAAGGTCCTGAAAACAGCATTTAAATGTGGTCAGAATGTTTTTAGCAGTAAAGGCAGAGTCTTCAAAGACGACAGATTCATCAACACTTCATTTACAAAAACAACCAAAGAAACCATGAAAATGCACAAAAGCAGAGACTTGATGAGCTCTTGCTCAGTGGCACACTGGCACAAACTGCTGTGTGCTAAAGACCAGACAGTTTTAGGCTTTACTCCATATTTGCACACTACGCATATTCAAGAGCACATTACACACAGTGGCCTTGAGCAGCGAATTAAGCCTCCGCTCAGCTTCCATCACTTAGAAAGAAAAAGTGCTCTGCTCATTAATCATTAAAAAATAGGCTTGCTTCTAAAAACACAACCATTGTTCACTCTAATCTTCCAACACCTGCAGTTAGAAACCAACATTAAAAGGAATAACAATTAAAAAGCCGAGTGTTTTCCTGCACTCTGCACAAGGAGCACACTTTCATCAGCCTTAAACCACTTTGAATTTTCACCCTTGGACAACAGCACGCTGGTTTCCTGCTGTTTGTAAGTGAAAAACAATGAGGGGAATCACACACTTCATGAAGCTGGATCAGTAATTGGACATATTCCCACACTCTGAAAACAGTTTATTTCGACCACACCCCGTAAAGTCATCAGTTATTCACATTATCAGATATTATTTTGTAATGGACAACAATGCATTATGGGTTGTTTCTAGCCTTAATGTTGCACAGTTATAAAGTGTTCGTGAGGACTGTGTGAGCGGCCCCACACATGAAATAAATACAAGCCTCTCTACTCATCATTAAAACTGCCATCAAATAATTTGGCTCCTTTGACCCTATAATGAGATGCACACACGGCCTTGTACTAAAATTCTGCATCTTTATTCGGGCCAAAAACACACTCAGACATGCTAATTATCCTCCTGTGCTGTTTTAGCAGGTTAAAAAACTAAACTGTGGCAGAGGTGATGTCTTTGGCTCTGCAGCAGGGGAGCGGTGGTGCAGCAGGCGTAATCAGGTCTCTCCCTTTTTAGTGACGCCGGGAGCTGGTGACAAGCTGATTGATTGGACCGAAGACTGTGCTAAACCCAAAAAGTACTGTGAAAGCACAGTAAAGAAAAGAAAGCCATAACCAGAACACCGTGTGGTTTGAGGGGCGTGCAGGGTCACATAAACGTTATTGATGATGTAATGCCTCTGTCCTGCTGCAGTCTCTAGAGCAGTAATGTCATATCCAGGTGGTATCTCTCCCACAGGGCAAGCTTCCATTAGCAGTTAGCATTAACTTCACTGCTTTGGCTACATGAGATGTTCTGATTACTCAGAGCAATGATTCATTTCTCCTGCAGTTTAAATGTTGAATGACGAGCTGCACCCGTCCCTAGCGTACTCTCTCAGGTTATTTCAATAACACAATCTGAGTGCCAAGCAGCTGCACTGACGTATCTGAATAAATGCAATTTGATTGGCTGAACTTTTCTCTGCACCTTGCCTCAATTATCACAGGCAAAGCAAACCAGCAGCTCCACAATTCAGAAGAGAAGCGAGACCTCAAAGACGTATGTGTGAGTGTCTGCCCGTGCCTCCATCCGCCTCATACTAACAGGAAGTGGCCTAAGAAGACCAATTTAACTTCAATAACAATAAGCACCTTCGTGCACAATGCATTTTTAATGCAGCTGTGAGCAGCTGGAACCATTTCTTTTCCACACTGCAAAGTGAAAAATATCTGCAGTAGTATTCTCGTACCCTGTTTAGTATGCACTGTACTTGATATTGTTCGAATAATTACGAAGCATGAATTTGGACTTATCACAGTGAGATGGATGTGACCACCTGACACTTGAGCAAACACCAACTCTCCTGCTTTCCATTACAGCCCGCGTACTGCTCAGGCTATTTCACTGTGAGTCTACAGGGGCGTGTGGAGAGCACAAATCTATTAGAAAGATATAAAAACACACATTTTTTTCTTATTACAGCGCCCCTTAATTCCAGGTGCAGTCATGCTGAAAAGCAGTTTGTGCTTTTTCAAATGGATGCTGAGTCCATGTACCAAGGCTGAAGCTGATAAAATATAGCCTATGCCTTTTAAACAGGTTCCTGGCACCGATGGAAATAGCTAAAAGGACAGGAAGGGAGTGAGGGAGCACTCATAAGGATCTTCAGGGTAGTTTACATGTAGTGCTGCTAATACACGAACAAAAAGAAAGCCTTCACACGAATGATTATCATTTGAAGTTCTTTTCAAAGGTGACTCTAATAATGTTGGATTTTAGGGTGTCATGACATTGCGAGATAAGAGCCACGATTGATACTGGAAGAGAAGTACTAACGAGAGAGGAACGATGATGACAAAGGGACCATTGAGCCTCTTGTGCTCCATCAGGTAGGTGATAAGGGCGATGGTTTGGATGGTTTTGCCGAGCCCCATTTCATCAGCCAAGATGCCGTTGAGATTGTTGTTGTACAAGGACACCATCCACTCGAGCCCCTGAATCTAAAACACAGAGAGGAAAGCATGAGCGTGCTCTGTGTGCACACAAAACACACAAACAATAAAACGGTGAAGACGAAGAAAAAGGAGAAATTCACGTCTAACTAGATGTTAAAAAGACAATACAATTAATAATGTCCAGAGTTTACAATCATCTATATTCCAACATGAATAATGGAGCTCTCCTTGGCTGCTGTGAATAATAAAAGCAGATATGAAGGCAATCACAGGCACCTGCAACAAGTCAAGTAAATGCATCCTTGGACTACTGTGTTTATCCTATCATAGGGCAGTCCTAACAATCAGGTGATGAAGCTAAAGCAGCCCATAAAAGCTTCTTGCATGTTGAGGATGGTCTGTGTAGCACTACGGGCCTTCTAATGTCTTCTAACATCCAGCTCTGTACGTTTGTTGGTGCAATCTTTGTTTCTATAGCGTCCCACTGTGGAGCAGCACACTTGATTTCTCAAACTGTGGGGCGGGGCCTGCTGTCGGGGCACAGAGCCACTGCGGGTGGGGTGCAGATGGCGACAGGTAAACATACGCCGTGAAATTAAGTTGAATTAAGAAGAAAAGAAGACATTAAAGCGACAAAAGATTACACTGAAACTCATCTTTGATCCTCTTTTTTATTGCTGACTGATTGAATTTTGGATTCTGGGACAAGTGACTTTTTCTGACATGTCAGACTTAATCCAGAAAAATCCAGAAAAGTGCAGAAATTATACATGTCTTAAAGTTTTTAAACCTAACTAGACACACATATCCATGATGTCATGCTGTGCCTTTAGCTGTGACAGCCTAAAAGACAGAACTGCCAAACATATGGAATCTAAAGGCATTTCTTCTGCCTCTGTACTTGTAAACGTGCAAACCTTTAGACCTTTAGAAGAAGTTAAGTTGACATTTTTCACTGTGAGCTTTGCCGGCTAACTTGATGTTACTGCCACAGCATTTTATATCCTAAAGCATTAGGAGAAAAATAACTCTGTGGGGAAACAATCAGCGAAGGACGGTCTGAGGAAAGGTCAGGAGGACAGTGGCAACAGAAAAGGTGACCAATAAACTGCACAATACTTCACTGCATGCAGCGGCAGAGCTAATTGCAGAGATGAAGGTTGTGAAAAGAAATTCCCAACTGAATGCATAGTCTCTGTGAATTTAGGTTTGCTATATATACACTGACACCGCAGACGTTTGATCCGATTAATGGATGTCCAATTTTCCCCAAGCAGCGCGCCATATCTCATTTTAAATTTGGCACACCATAAATCAGACAAACAGGATGACTGCACCGTGATTGGATAGAAAACAAATGCTAGCTGTACCCAGCTGCCAGTTCCAGATCTCTGCCAATATGTCTCTCACGGTCATGTACGCTGCAGCTGAAGACGAGATGAGGGTGTCTGCATCGCTACAGGCAGACAGGCTTGACTAAGACGCATTCATGTGCCTAACAGGAGATGTGTTTGTTTACAAAGCTTCTATCTATGACCGAAGATTGTGACAGTCATCAGCTCTTTGCCCACAGACTCGGGAATATTCAGAAAACCTGAAACCGATTTGTTTCCATGTCCAGAGGGCGGCAACGCCCTCAGTAAATATACTAGGACATCATCACAGAGAGCAGAGGCTAATTTACCTGCACTGAAGAACATAAATACATTTAAGGCTCGAGCTGTTATTTTAACTATCACCTAATTTGCTGATTAAGATTAAGATAAGTCTTTATTAGTCCCACATGTAGGCTTAAGTTAAAGGTTAAGAGAAATAAAGAGGAAGTTTAGTTTTCTGATCAAGGTACTAAGTTTAGTTCGGACCTCTAGGAGGCTGAGAGGCTTTTCTCCCACGAAACGTGATGTTTGTTTACATGAATCAATAATATAAAACGTATCTAACATTTGAGGTGTGGATTCATCGCATTTATCAAATGAAATCGCACTCATCTATAAGAACTTTTTCTTGCCATCTGTGGCCTGTTTTCATGCTGAAGGTAGCGTGTGATGATTATGAAGCTGTTACTGGTGGCACTGAAAGCACAGCAGGAAGTTGGCGCCGGTGCTGCAAGACTCGACAGCTGGACTGTTTCACTCACATTTACAACAAAAATAGACGTGCATGGACTGCAAAATGCATTTAGAATATATGAGAACAGAAAGCATGACAAGACTGTTTTCTTGACAAAAACTGATGAAACGCACACACACAGACACACACACACAGTAATGATGCAGTCCATCAAGTCCAAATACCCAGGGGGAGATAAAGGAACGCCAGCGCGTGTCACTGTAGTCACAATCAAAACCTCTGTGGGTAAAAAGCCAAATGCCTCCCCCCACCGCAGGGAAAAGGGTAACACCACCTGGGTCTGGGTGCAGTTCCCCCCTCCAGGGGCAAGGGCACCTAGACCCGGTTTGTAGAGTACGCTTGGGGAGTGTGATCGTGTGTACAACGTCTCTT
>NW_005187439.1:395100-412890 GCF_000239375.1 Pundamilia nyererei | reverse complement strand
TGGGATGGTCAGTTTGGTAAAGTAAATCCGTTGGGCATCTTTCTTTGCCTTTAGACAACAATTCTGATGCAAAAGAGCCAAACGGGACAGGCCAAAAAAAAGAAAGAAAAAAAGCCAAATGAAGTCATTTATCAAACTACGTGTTAAACACACTGTCATCCACTGACCCTTTGTTTTAGACTAGCACAAAGTTGGAGAATGAAGATCCAATTAAAGCTAAAGCTGTTTGTATGCAGACAGTCTGTTACTTCTGCTGTCGTGTAAACTCTGCTTAAAGCCGACAGCAGCGGTGCTCCTGAGTTGCAGTGAGAGCTACAGCATGTAAGGGGGTGTCCAAAGCTTTTAATTGAATTTTTCAAATGTATTAGCTCGGATGCCAATGTGGTCCAATGTTTGCAACTTATACGAGAACTTTACAGTCTCTAAAATGTTCCTTCTCTGCAGATCAGCCAATGTTTGCTCCCATTCATTGTAACCAGGAAACAACTGAAAGCACTCAGACTGGACTTTTTCATCTAAAATGAAAACATATTCAGCACCTGCATACTTCATTGCTACCATGTTGTTATAAATACATTTTGCTGCACTAGTTTTGGTCTCAAACAAGCTGCCATATTGATTTCTGTTTGCAATCAAGTTGCTGACTGCCCATGCAAGCTCAGTGTTTGCATGACTTTGTCTAATGCCTCTCAAATCACACATCAAATGCTCGGGTGGATCCCACGCGTGCTTAAAAATGCCCCATGGATGTGCACCGCATCACATTAGAGACGGGCTGGGAGATGAGAGCGGCTTCCTGTGTGAACATGCAGACATACATTTAGACAAAGTTTAGCTCTGCAAATCAGTTCTCGCTGATTTGAAAGGAGCCGGTCTGCTGAAAGAGGGTCTGACTCAACTTTCATTTGGAAAGAAGTTCCAATTTCAACCACATGCAAGCAGACATTCCTGGTGGATTGCTCTCTAACCTGAAATCCACATTACGTCTGTTTTGCACATAGTTGTTGATGGAAGATAAAATAGCTGCTGAAAGAGTTGATATGTTTGCATGACGCTGCAAATCTCTGTGCAGCGTTCTGCCATCTCATTAGACTTTCAACATCTTACTCTGTTGCTCCAGCTGGACACTTTAGATGTTTTTCACAGACTCGGTAGAACTGAACTGAAACTCAAGTCCTCACAGGGCATTCAAGACAAATTAGACGTGTCTACTGGTGGCAGCACTGGGCCACACTGTTCCGCCAGAATCAGGACAAGCTGTCCAAGAACAGTTAGGAGGCCCTGCTCAGTCACGCCAAAGTTCCAGTGTAGCGCTTACAAATGAGGTCGAACCAGTTAAAGGCAAGAACGACGTTTTAGACCAGCCTAGGATAAAGGACACATCTGACACACTGTTTGGCACAAAGCTGGAAAAAAGCAGAAGCTTCACAACAAGTGTTTCTATATGTTCCCTCGATCTATTTGCAAATGTGACCAATGTAGACTTGCTTGACTCATTTATTAAATTCTTGTCATGTTATTGGATTCCTTGGACCAAAAAGTTCCCTCAAAGATTCAACATTAGGGTGAAAAACTCAACAATCCACTGATGCCCTGCGAGGAGCACCTGGCAATGGTGGAAAAAGGAACTCCCTGTTAACAGGAAGAGACCTCTGGTGGATTCAGGCACAGGGAGGAGTAGACAGCTTCTACAAAAGCAGACATGTATACGTGTGTGTGTACCTGGTACTGTTTGAGCATCCCATTGATCAACAGTGACGACTGCTTCTCCACCCTCTCAATGACAGCGTGGGCCACGCCGTAGTAAGACTGGGAGCTGGTTTGGCCAGTAGGAACACTGTACTCATCATCCACATCCTGCTTGGCTGACCTGCATGTGTGTTTGATCATTTGAGACAGAGACAGAGAGCATTTGAAAGTATTCTAACTCAAACTGAACCAGCTTACAAATTTAATTTAATGGCGCCTAACTGAGGCCTGACCCCAGGAGCTCAGACTAATAACCGTCTGAGCTCCTCTGGAAATCCACATCCAATACAAAGACAGCCAGAGGTTTGTTTATTTGCTTATTTGTGAGGCTCCTGCAGGGAAAATCAGGTTTGTTAAAAAACAGTCTACAACTTCCAGCATATGTGAACTGAACGCTTCTTTCTAGCCGATGCAACACATGCCGAGTAAATGGGAGATAACAGAAGGAAATACAATACTCGATGATGTTCTTGGCAGCACCCTCAGTGGCTCCATCTCCGTTGGGATCGATTATCTTCTTCTCCTCTGTCTCTCCTTTGGATGCCTCATCTTCCTCCTTATAAGGTAAAGTTGATAACACATGACTGTGAGCGTGCTTAATAAAATAACAGCAGCACAGGTGGAACAAAGAAGCAACTTTGATGTGGATAATAAAGTGTACAGCGCCCCCTGGTGGATCTTGTGCAATATAAAGTTTATTAATGAGAAAATCCTCTACCTCCTCTTCAAACTCTGAGCCGCTCTCCTCGCTGTCTGACCGCGGGGCCACTTCATACCTGTTTCAAAAGAAGCAACAGAAAAACAAAGCCTCATTAAAACATCTGTGCCCGTCACAGAAACATAATGACGAGCTTCAGCAGAATTTATCTAACAAGCAACAACTCTCCAGATAGTGAAGAGAGTTTATAAATAAATAAACAGAGCGAGTAAAAGATTCACACTATAAACATGTTTAACTATGAAGGAGATGTGCTGATTCGGGGATATTGATATTCAGACTATCAATATCATCAGAGTGTGGAAGGAGAATTTCAACGTTTCCTAGTTTTATTAAATATTATTTAAAAATCTAAAACATTTTAGCTAATGTTATTAATTCAGTCATTTTTCTGCCTTGGTAAACTGTCTGCCTGTTGCAGCAGCTCGTGCTCTTTTGTGTTTTTTTATTTTACGATTTTTCTGGCTCAGTATAATTTCACTGAAGATGAAACTGCTGCTTTTTGTTTTAAAGTCGTGTAAAGTCAAACTGGATTTTCTTCTCTTGGTGTTCTTGGCAATGACGAATCTTTTCCACCTGATCGTGCTCACGGTTCTGCTGCACAGAGCGACACCTGCAATCCTGGAGGTGCTACGGAGAAAACGGCGGGTGCTTTAGTGATAACAGGGGCTGTATCCCAATCCAGGGTCTGCAGCCTTAAAGGCCGCATTTCAAGGCCGATTACGTCACAGCGACGCGCCGAAGGCTGTCCCAATTCGAAGGCTGCTCGAAATGCGGTCCTCAAATGCGTCCTTCATTTCCCTGAATTTTAAGGCTGTGGCGGTGTAGACTTCGTGGCCCAACATATCCCAGAATGCATAGCGCAGCGATGGGTGTGGATAATTTTGCAGAAAAAGAAACGGCGAATGAGGGGCGGCCGAAGAGTACACTTTAAGTAAGTATTGAATATGATGTCACTTATTTATGTGCAAATGTTTAATAACGAAGAACATTAAACATTACTGTTGGCCACATGTCGGCAAAGTTATGTGACTTTAGTGACGTTTGTACTAACTTGGCTTTAAAGCCTTTACTTTAAAATATACACCGATCAATAGCTGAGCTTAATCTCACAGAGAATGATCAAAGCTCGTGTAGAAACAAACAAACAAATGAACAAAATATGTTCCCCTTCATTTCTGTCAAACACAGCTGTATGACACGTTTCCAGCTGTTAGTATCATGGTTGCTAGGCAACCTGGGCAGCGCGACGGAGGCTAGACCGTCCCATCTCACAAGCCTCGCACTTCCGGCCTTAGCGGTCTTTGAGTGCGCGGCCCCTGTGGACCGTTAAGGCTGCAGACCCTGAATTGGGATACAGCCGTGGACTCTGTGTGCTGTGACCTGTGAGGGAACACAGCGAGTGTAGTTTGATGTGTTTTCATGGACACAGTGTCAGGTGGAACAGCTACATATTGCTCCACTGAGAAACCAGCTACATAAAAATGCATGAATTCTATCGAAGATGCCAAGACTGGTATCAACGTCAAAATCCGAGGTGACTTCCTTCTCAAGTTATTAGACACGCCAGGTTTTCAGGAAACTCGACCTCTGACCTCGAGGCCAAGGTCACTAAGATCCAAGCTTATCTGAGATTTGGCATCTGTCTGAAATTCCTATGTTGCTTCGTTCTCGAGTCATCGCGTTCACAAACCTTGATGTGCATAGCAATGCTTAATTCTAGACTTGAAAGAATTTTCTTGGAATTGATTTTGGTAAGTTTTGTTCTTGGCGTTACAAAATGCAGTCTGTGTGAGCATTACGAGCCACCGTGGCCGAAAGACTGCCACCAGCAGAATCTTGGAGTGTCCAACGGTTTCGTTTCAAAGAGATCAGAAGCCGACAACAGTGCTGTGCAACTCACCCGGGGTTCATCTCGAGCCAAGCCTCCAGCTGGCTGGATTTTGGGGCCTCGGTTCCCTGCAAAACTTTCCCGGTCTCAGTCTGAATCACTTTGACAGGCAGCTCACTCATCTGGCTGCTTTCATCCATGGGCTACAGGACAGAGGAAACACAAGAAGCAGCATGCATAAACAAATCTGAACTCATCTTCAAACTTTAGTCTTTTAACTTTTTTTGGAAAAGATATGAGCTGTTAAGTTTTTAAGATGAGCGGCGGACTTTGATATTGATCAAAGTATGATATAGATCTTCAAATCCATTTAGAAACGAGAACCATAAACCACAAAGCTTCACTTTCATCAGCCACCGCTGATGTAACCTGAGCTTCTGCTGCTTTTATGACTGCATATCATGAACGTAAAACACTTTTCATTAGTTCCATAACCCCAATTAAACAAGAGCTATAAAACATAAAATTCTACAGACAATTCAAAAGCTTTTGTTTATTATTTTATAAATTATTTTCACTGGAAAAAATGAGACTAATAAATCCCAACATGAACCAAACTTTCAGACCTCCAAAGTTGCCTTTAGAGGTAAACAACATCAATGAGAGCTTCACCAAACCTGCCATCAAAGTTCAGCCTGAGCTTCTGGAGCACACAGAGGAACATGATTAAAAAGTGTGGAAAGTTACGACTGCAAACAAACAAACAGCACAGACGTCTTTTTGCTTTCGGAGGACTGTTTACAACATGCCTCTGTTGCACAATCGCCCAGGGTGCAGTCTGCCTCTCAATGGGTAATTACTGTTTGTTTGTTCGCCTCCTTATTTGGTTCTTTTTTCTGTCAGAGTAGGTTGGATTTTGTAGCAGTCACAATAAAAGACTCAGCAAATGCACGAGAGGAATAATTATCAGCGTTACTAATTTTGAAAGTTAAACGCATTCAGAGGACAAAGAGCGAACATCTGTCGACATCGGGGGGACGTGAACCCTGAAAAAGTCTTTGAAACAGAAGTGCCTGATTTTTGACAGCTGATTATTTACACATCCATCAGTACGACTGTCACTCATTCATGTTTGTGTCCACCTGTTGAACATAAGTGCAGGACTCGTGTGATTTTATTGCCACTTTTAGTCTCCACAAAAAATGTCCACTGCTGTCACATCTCAGCACCGACTCTGTCTGCAGTCCTGAGCAGGTAAGCTGCAGAGTGGGAATCGTGCTAACGATGAGGTAGCGTTCAGTAAACTCAAAGTTAGCTGCAGATCAAATTACAAAACACTTTTTACATTTAACATGAACAGTCACTCACCTCTCCATCGGGTCCAATTGCGCTAGTGCCTTCACCATCGCCATCCACCTTCTACATAAATAACACATCAACCAATCAGATGGCATTTTCTTCAAAACACTGACTCATATCAAAGCTGGAAAAACACTGATAATAATAATAATAGGTTAGAGGGAATGAGAAATCTGAGGTGCTCTTTGTGTTCCTGTTGTACACTCACATGACACTTTATTAGGTACACATTGCTAGGACCAGGATGGGTCCTTTTTACCCTCTGAACTGCTTAATTCAACAAGGAGCTGGAAACAGTCCTCACAGAGTTTGGTCCATACTGTGTGCGACAGCATCACAGAGCTGCTGCACATCCGTGACGCTGGTTACTGTGAAGAACCACTAAATAAAGTGAACTCTTCATGTTCAAGAAACTACTGTAAGGCAGCTCTGTGACATGTTATCCTGCTGGAAGCAGATTCAGAAGACGGGTACACCGTTATCACAAAGGGATGGACGTGGTCAGCCACAATAGCTGGGGTGTTTTTGTTAAACAATATCCTGTTGGTACTTGGAGCCTGACTCGCTGATACACAGCAGGATGTGTTTACTCCAAATTCTGACCCTACAGTCTGAATATCAGAGCAGAAATCAAAAATCATCGGGCCAGGTAACATTTATCCAGCCTGTTGTTGTCGACCCTGTGAGCCTCAGCTTCCTGTTCTTAGCTTACACCAGTGGTCTTGTGCTGCTTTGGAGGTTTGTCGCCCACACAGAGATGCTCTTCTGCATGCCTTGTATGCAGTGAGTGGCTACTTGTCTTACTGTTTCTGTCCTATCAGCCTGAAGCAGTCAGGCCATTCACCTCTGACATCGACAAGGCATTCACCCAGAGAACTGCTGCTCACCGGATATTTTCTCTTTTCCAGACCATTTCAGAAATACCAACCACCACGCCACATTCAACGGCACTTAAATCCCCGTTTGTCCTCGACCCTGAGCTAATTCTCGGTTTGAACGTCAGCAGGTTGTCTTGGCCTACGTGGCCGCACACACCGAGTCGCTGCAACATGAGCATTAATGCACCGTTGAACTGGTGCACTTAACAAAGTGGCCAGTGAGTGTAGTTGTAGTGAAGTCATTTACTCAGGAGCATTTGAGAACACTGAGAGAAGAGCAAACAAACTGCCCTGAACTGAATATGACACTGCTGATCCTAGAGCAGGCCACATATCCTACACATAAGGATAAACAGCAGCAGCCACTTTATTGTGTTTATGTTTGCTTGAAGCTGAGTGCTGCACAGAGCACACACTTGACCTTCGTCCTCCTACCTTCTTTCTCTTCCGTCTCCTCTTCTTCTCCTTGGCAGCTTGAGCAGCTTTGTGTTCATACACCAGGGTGGTGAGGTTGGCCACATATTCATCCGTCTGCTGCAGCAAGTAGGCCAGACGCTTGTCTTTCTTTTGATCGATTAGTTTTCGGTACCCTTCCTCGTCTTCTGCCTGGATGAGCCAAAGTGACATCAAATTAAAGACGAGAGCTGCTGTAACGGTGAAGTGTAAATGATCCATTATAATAACAGGACGGAATTACAAATTAACTCCACTGCACTCATATAGTTGCCAGTTTAACCTTTAGGATCTTTAATTATTATTATGATTACAAATGGATCCTTTACAAAACATGCTAACAATAATTTTTAAAAAACTAATAGACAGACTTTTAACTCATTCACTGCCATTGACGTCTATAGCCGTCAATTGCAGTGAATGAGTTAATGGGTTTAACTCATTCACTGCCAATGGCTGGCAGTGAATGAGTTAAATGGCTAAACTATGTATTTGCACACCAGCGACCTTATCTGTGAACTGTCTCTGTCACAAAGTCCTCCTCTGTCTGTATCATAAGACACTTCTACAGTTTCCCTTCTCTTCAGCCATGCGTGTAATGAGGCCTCAGCAGCACTAACAGCGCTGGCAGCCGAGTGGGGGGCTGAGAAGTGCGAAACAGGAACGCAGAGCCGCAGCACGACACTGTGGACGTTTGTATCGTGTGCTATTATTTAGCTGACAAACTCCAGCTCTGATTTAATGAGTCGGAATATAATCAGACACCAGAGAAGAATGAGAACAGCGGAAAACGAGTGGACAGTCACATCCTGCTTCTCACTGAGACCATCACCCACATTAAATACTAATTCTGAAAGGTTCAGTTTTGGTCTGCTTTGTGCATTTGGGGGCATTTCTTATACAGATGCAGAGAGCAACATTTAGACAGATGTCTAAGTGTGTCAAGCCAACACTGAGCTCAGCGACAACAACTGGCATCATAAGAACAGCACCAGCAGCCTGGTCCAAGCTCAGCAGGCTGTAGGAAGGCCCAGATCCTTTATTTGCTGGCAGCAAACATGTTTACTGTAAGCTGTGATATGCTTGTAGCCAGTATAATGAATAATCAGCATGTATATCCGTAACTTTTAGTTTGAGCATTTATGAAAACACATGACTTCCAAAAAGATTCATCTTGGTTTGCCGCTCCTCACCATGAGTCTCCTCATCCTCTCCTTCTCGATTCTCTCCGTCTCCTTCTTCTGCTCACGCTCCGTGTTGGTGTGCCAGGTGGCGATGGCTCTGGTGAGCTTCTGCATCTTACCGGACACAGAGCGGTGATACTCTTTGAAGTCCTTGGCATGTTGAAGGATGCTGTTGAGATATTCCTGAAAAACAAGTCACAAGTTTTTGTTTCTGTTCCCGTCACTGCAGACACAACCCTGACGCCACATGAGTTTTCCTTCCTGTCAGCCTGTCACCGGCTTTCACACAGAGGACCTGCTGGATGCTGTCGCACTGTTGACAGTGTTCTGATTGCTTTTGTTGCATTTGTTTTGACTGCAGGAAATGAGACGGTAGCGTTTTGTTTTTTTAACCAAAAATTGTCATGAATACTTTTTATTAGTGGTGCAGCGGATCACGGTTGATCCGTAATCCGAACCGATCCCACTCCACGGTTCGGCACGCACGTGATCCGAAAAAGAAGGAAAAAAAGTATGTGTATGGTGCGTGTGGTCAGTCTGTCAAGCGATAGTTATGGTCAGCGCTAGCGGTCCAAGTGGAGGAGCAGAGGAGTTTGAGGTATTTAAGCAGCCCTTTGCTGCCCAGTCTGACCGGCTAAAGCTATTACAGAAGCTACTGGGGTGTTTAGCTGCAGAGGGGACGCCGTATTCTGTTGTGCAAAACAAGGGTTTAAACTACGATGAACGTGCTTGAGCCACGCTATGATATCCTGTTGCGCGTCCACTTTAGTGACAAGATCGTTCCAGGCATGTATGAGCAGGAAAAGATTAAAGTTATGGCTGAACTGTCCCAGGCATCTTCTGTTGCTCTAACTGCTACAAATGGGTGGAGCTGCAGGTCAACGGAAAGCTACGTGACCGTGACCGCTCGTTATATCACAGCGGAGTGCGATGTAATGAGATGTATGTGTTATTGTAGGGTCTACCTTACAATATAAAGCGCCTTGAGGCGACTGTTGTTGTGATTTGGTGCTTTATAAATAAAATTGAATTGAGTGGTAGATACAAAGACCTATACTGCCCTATATTGAACCATAATTTATTTTTTAATATTACTATTAGAGATTAATGTTTTTAACAGGCAAAAAATACTTCAAGTAAATGTTCAATTTTTGTCTTTTTTCTTTTTTTGCTGATCTGAAAATTGATCCGATCCGAACCGTGAGATTTTTGATCGGTTGCACCACTACTTTTAATGATTTCCATGGCACTGCAGTTTTTACAAGAACAACAATAAGATGAATGATATAATAAGTGCTGTGGGTTGTTACATGGACTCTGGTGTGGCTCACCTGATGTTTCTGCCTGCGCTTCTTTTCCTGCTCGAGCTTCTGCTGCTTCTCCAGCTTCTCGGTCATGCGTGCCTCCCTCAGCGTCTGCCGCTTGCTGCGCCGGTAAGCCTTCGAGTTGAGGGCCGTCTCCAGGGTCGTGTCTCGTCTCATACAGGCCACGACGTCCTGCCTCAGCTGGGATATTCATCAACGGGTTATCAAACTCTAAAGTGATCTAATCTCACCTGTATCTCTAAAGTACAAATTGAGTATGAGTTGAAAATAGTGCTAAGCTGCAGCTTGAGGCACTATTGTTTTATCAAAGGGCTTAAAATGAACAATTTGACTGCTAATTAAACGTTTGCATGATTGAATGAGCTTCCTTTAAAAACAGGGTTGGTCCACTTCATTACAACCCATATGGAAAAGAAATAGTAAAAACTTCTATGATTTACTCATGAAAGTGGCCACTTTCTCATTACTTTCATATATTGTTTTAGTATCCAAAACATACAAGTTTCATTATATAATTTTTCAAGGGATCTTATATGTGTTTATATATTTATAGATTTATATACATCTTTTCCATATGGGAAAGCACGACTGCATAAGAGAAATTAAGAATTCTGAAAGTGTCGATAAACCAAAACAACAATAAAAGCCGGCCTAAAGAAAACAAATTAATAATCATATTTTTAGGTGGATGAATGTATTTTGTTGACTGAGAGCAAGAAGTCCAAACTTTGTATGTACATGTACCTTTAACATAAATCAGTGGAAATGGCATCTCCGTTCTAAGAATACCTGAGCAGCAAACCAGCCCAGTGTGGATTTATCGATAAAAGCGCCGCACACACTCACACGGCGGGTGATCCGATGAACTTCCAGTGATAACAAAAGTGAGCTCTTTCCATTCGACTACGAGCTGCTGCAGTTATGCATTTACATTGATGCAGTCACGTGAAACATGAAACGCTGCAGCTGCCGCGTACCTGACGCTGGAAGTTGAGCAGACGCAGAGCCTTGAGCTCCACTGTGGCTTTAGTCCTGAGGTCCGGAGGCAGCGAGCCTGGCAGACTTTCCAGTTCCTGGATTCGATGCGCAATCCGAGCCTGCAGTCTGAGAGACATTACGGAGACATTTGGTTAAACTGCAGGACACTGGACACACATACAGTGTTTTATTGAGGCATTTGGCCACCACATGCTGTCAGGTATTTACATCACTGGAAATTTGGACGATGGTGATATATCCATTAATATTATATCCATTTGCCATGAGACCTGTCAGCTGTTAAGGCCATAGAATGTGATTCATGTTATCACACTATTTAGATGGGATTTGGATGCATATTGCACTTTTCACAGCAATCTTCAACATCTGAATCTAGCATGGCACTTACTTTTTTGACGTATGCTTTGTTTTGCAGTTACCTTCATTAGAGCCTCCATCAACACATGGTCTCATTGCCTCAGGTGCATACTGAGTGTTTGCTGAATAAGTATCTTTCAGGCTTAAAGTCTAGTTTCCAAGTGCTTCTTTGGTGCATGTTAACACAGATGATGACACTCTGGGTCCAACTAAACCATAAAACCTGCAGGTTTTGTGTAGTCTTACTGAAAGTTTTTTCCCCTATATCTCTGGGTGGTCTGTTGCCCGCAGTACGAGTTCTGGTCCTCTTCACACATCCATGGTGCAGCTACACTGTGAGCTTTACTTATTTAGTAGTATCATCAGGTAGCTTTCTGAGGGGAAACTGCATTAAATCAATAAGATCTAAAGTTGTTTTGATTATTCAACAGCCTCAGGAGTATATTTATTACTACATAACACTGACAATAATGCAGTGCTGTTCCACAACACTGTGAGAGGCACAGTATTTCACAATGTATTCACTGGACAAACAAGGTGGACTGAGGACAAGTCTCTCTCTAATCATGTCTAAACCAATGCAGCTCGGTCAAGACAACATGAAGAAGAGATCATCAAAACAACATCAAATTTATGGAGAGAAAAACAAGCCTTAGGGCCAAAACAAGATTAAGGTCTGTGGAGGCTTCCCGACGTCTCCTTCGGCAATCTTTGTTTTT
Source organism: Pundamilia nyererei (assembly GCF_000239375.1). Classification (NCBI taxonomy): domain Eukaryota; kingdom Metazoa; phylum Chordata; class Actinopteri; order Cichliformes; family Cichlidae; genus Pundamilia; species Pundamilia nyererei. The sequence continues at coordinate 401,318 of NW_005187439.1, read as the reverse complement.
AGAAAAATACGCAGCCTGCGGGGATAACAGTGAGTTGTGATTGAGCACGCGAGGCACCTCTAAGAAAGGCCATAGGGGCTCCACCACAAAGTGTTTCTCACGTTATCATATTCATACGGGTAAAGCTTGTAACCTTAACCCTTGTCAAACGCTCGCAGACTCTGCTCGCAAAGTCTTCGTGTCACAGTCAATGTTTGGATATGTGACTTAAACTCGTTTCAAGTGGAAAACATGTAATGTCACATATGCAGAGCAATGCAGTTTGTCATGTGCAGCAGTTTGACCTCGACACATAAATTCATCTTCAAACTTTCCTTTACCACTGATTTCATGCAGGCAGTTTCATTCTTTATTGTGTTGAGTTGTGTAGATGTGAAGTTTTTGCACTATTGTGAGACCACTGATGAATACGTGAATGTGTCTACCTGTATTCTCTCTCCTGCAGGATTCCCACTGGGTCCAAGCCCTGGGGCTTCTGGATAGGCGTGATGCGGTTCTGCTTGTGCTGTATCGGGAGCATTACGGACCCCTGCTGCCCAGGAGGCTGAGGGGTCCCCGAACTGCCCGGCATGGGCCCAGCTGGCACAGCAGAGGCCTGAGGTGGTGCAGGAGAGGGGCGACCGCTAGCAACAGGAGTGAGCTGCTTCTGTGCAATGGTTTGATTTTCAGCACACTGACCTGGAGAGCAAAGACTTCTGGTTATTGCGTCCAGTCCCACATGACCAAAATCTCAAATTCCTTCAGTACCAAAAGGTTTTTAAAAATTTAACGTGTCAGTATCGTTTCGTTTTTTTCAGTTTGGTTTTAACCACAACAAGCTGCATGAGTTTTTTTATGCTTAATGAGCTTAAATACCTGGGGGCAACCATTCAAAACAACTGACAGTGGACAATAGAGGTGAAGAGAAGAGTGAAGCAGGGTGGAGACGAGTGTCAAGGGTGATCGGTGACGGAAGGACAGCGGCAAGAGTGAAAAGGAAGGTTTACAAGATGTGAGTGGCCTGCTATGATGGTTTGGAGACACTAACATAAAAGACAAAGATGGGGGTGGAAGTAATTTAGAAATGAGCACATCAGAGGGACAGCTCAGCTTGGATCTTTGGAGAGGACATGGTCTGAACATCTACAGAGGAGAGAGAGGAAATACGCTGCACAAAGAATTATAAAGACACAAGAAAGTTTTCAGGCCAAAGAGAAAGTTTACAGATGTAGTTAGAGAGGATGAGCAGATCATTGGTGTGAGAGAAGACGGTGCAGAGGGTGAGATGGATCCACTGTGATGACCCCAAAGGGACGAACTGGATACGTTAGGTAAAAATACCGTCTGTAAAAATGTCTGCACTGGGAATTATTCCTAAATACCAAATTATCACATGGGAAGTTATGAACACACGCACATCAACCAGGGTTTTCTCAATTCAGTAAATGCACCTGTGTGTTTACAGACAACCTGGCACTTACACACATCTTATGGATTTTTCCCCCTTTGGCTTTAGGAGGTCAATTTTTCCGTTCCTCATACACGGTTAACTGACCAACACAACGCCAGAGCTCATGACAGAGGAAACAGTGTCCTCACCTGGGAGCAATTAGCTGTCAGAAAGATCTCCCTGAGCTTCTGACAGATTCATTTTTCTATTTGTTCAATTTTAAATCGACCACAGTGGAAGTTGAGATTTTCTTGTTCTGTATCTGTTTTTAATTTATGACTGTTTTACTATTCATTCTAAATATTTCATCTTCTTGTCATACTTTCTGTCATATTACTACTGCACCATTATTCTCTTCACCTTTACCTGCTGAACTGAAGTTTTAGTAAATGCTTGGGGATCTCTCTGCTTTAAGCCATTTGACAGAAAAATCTGTTGGGCACTGCATGTTGGATTAGACTGGGCGGAATGAAAAGTGGGAAAAGTGGGACTGACTGTGAAGCCACATGCAGATCCCTGCGTTATCGGTCCAGCCACAGAGCCCATGTTTACCACATACACCTGCCAAACTTACCATCGGCCCAAGGCTTGGGTCCTGTGCTTTGATTGAGTACTTGCATGGCCGGGGCTGGGCAGGGACTCGACTGGGGACCCCCCATAGGAGCCATTGGCATACCTTTCAACACAATAACAGATTTTATAGTTCAACAATTTGTCCGTTACAATTTGAAACTGTAAAGGAAAATTATTTCACGCCTCTTTTCTGTCATTACACCATTAATCACACAAATCTCTGTTCTCTGTCAGACAAAACAGGTTCAATATGAATGTTTCAATCTGGGCTCAGTGACTATTTCAAGCTTTTTACTCAATTTATTGACAGCAACGTAAACCCAAAACTAAACTATGTAATTAGATCAGTTTATATTTTGACTGAGGCATCTTTCTACACTACAGTCTCACATTGAGGTACAACAAAGAACCAAAAACAAAATCATAATTCTTCTTTATCTTTACTTGTTAATGTTCAAAGACTTTCACAACAAAGAAACTCACAAAATATTTGTACCAACATAAATCTGTATCGTACCTGGAGGCCTGTTGTAAGGACTGGCACTTGGTGCCTGTGGCTGCAGCTGTTGTTGTGGTTGCTGCTGCTGCTGTTGCATTGTGGGTAGGCTCCTTTTACCTTGAACAGCCAGCTGAAGGTTTTCCGGTAGCGGCTGCCCACGACCCAGAATCTTGTAGGCCAGAATCTGAGCTCTGAGCTGCTGCAGCTGTACTGGACTAAAAGCAGATGACCCCCTCACCTGCTGGCCCATGTTGGACATGTTGGACATGCCTCCTTGGGGATCCATTGACATCATAGGGCCTGACTGGGCAGGGGGCATATGTGGTGGTGTAGGTCCACCTCCGCCTCCTGACATGGGACTTGAAGCGTGCTCATGGACTCCCATTGGGGATGGGTGGGGAGACATGTACCCTTAAGTGGACAGAAAGGAGGTTTCACACATCAAAGCCTTGAAGAATTGGGTCACAACCTCGGGATCAGAGCAAAAGCCAATGAGTCTTAGAGGTTATTTAATCATTAACACACTAGAAAGAGGAAAACACACAGCTGGGTTGTTTATTTCCTTGCTGCTTCCTCCTTGTTTAATATTAACTCTTATATTTAGAAGATGTCTGAGAAACATTAACACCACAAGTGGATGATGAGGTTAAGTTAATAAACCAGGCTGCTTAGAGAGCTGAAGGACTTGGGTTTCAAACCTTGGCTGTGCTGGTCCATAGGACTCTGTGGAGGTCCCATGCCACTGTGGAGAGACCTCATCCCCACACCTTTCATGTGACCAAAGTGCATTGCCTCTGCCATTGACTTGTCATTCATCCCCTCCATGGGCTGAAAACACAAAATATGTTTCAGATCTACACAAGTTAACTGCAAAAACACACTGTCCTACCAGTTTAAGATTGAATTTAGGACACTGATGGTTCTAATCGTATCAAAAATAAACATTAATAAGATAAGATAAAATAAGACAGCCTTTATTAGTTCCAAAGTTGGGATTATTACAGCAGCAAAATGAACTGCCTGCCTAAGCAGAAGTAACATCAGTAATTCTACTGCGAAACTGCCAAAATCTTTAAAAATGACCATAACAAAAAAATCTATTCCACCCTCCACTGCATGAACTCAAGAGTATAAAAAGATTATAAAAGTACTGCAAAAATTCACATTTATTATTTATGTCTGTATCAATTTATCAAACAACAGATATGTCGTATTCCCTCATTTAAGCTAATATATATTTATGTGATATATAAAAGGATAAATAAAGTATTTCATATCTTCCTAATGTTTCCTCCCTTCCTTGTTTTAGTTTGGTCGGTTTATTAGTGAGCATACTAAAAGGTTTAAAAAACTGAATCCATCAGAGTGATAGAAATATCTACTTTAACAGTTTCCTTTAGCACTAATGACATCACGACATAGTTTGTAGTACTGTTTGCACGCTGTACCTTATGCATAGAGTACATGCTGTCCTGAGAGTAATCACTTTGTCCCTGGCCCTGCATGCCGTGAGGTGCATTGGGTGTTCCGGGTCCAGGGCTGGGGCCCATCATGCTGTGAACAGAGCTCGGTGAGGGATCTGGTCCAGGGCTGGGGCCCAAGATGGGCCCTGGGGACATACCCGCCCCAGGAGAAGGGCCAGGATGCGACATACCACCTGATGTCTCTGAGGGGCCGGACATCTACTGAATACCTGTGAAGGTAGCAGATAGGAGTGGGCGATATAAACGATATATGATAGAAACTATATAAATTTGGCCAACGATAGAGATTTTGACTATACCGCTCTATTGCGATAGCGCATGTTGATGATGTCATCAAGCTGCGCCTGTTTTGGTCGAAAGCATCGCAGCGGCTACAACCATTATGATCTGCAAATTATGCTGGCGACAGTCACAGCAAAGAGATGAAGCACTTTTGAAATATGGGGAAAGCCAAAACCTGCGCTTCCTCCACTTCCGTAACATTGATTCATTAATGTTGAATTCTCTCGCAGCTGCTCTGTTCCCGTGTTGTTGCAGTATATTAATAACTAACCTCGTATTGTGGATGAATAATCTCAGTTGTTCTCCTGACTGAAGTTTGGCCCGTGTATAGCATCCTGCTATGCGACTGTATTTGATCCTGACCACCAGAATCCGTCACGTTAACTTTTATCGAGCGGGAAAAAAAGTTGGCGTTCATCCTCCAGCTTCACTGTGCTAATGTTATGCTAACATAGCTGTGTCGCTAGCAATCACGTAGCACAAGATTATATACCAGCTAGTCCAACTTCAGTAACCCTGCAAACGCCACTGCTGTTTAGTTTCCTGTCTTCATTTATGTTGGAAGTGGTAGCAGAGCTGTACGTTTGAATTAGTTTCAGAAATCTCAGTCAGAACATGGTATGAAATGTTTAGGTGGAAACTAGCGAGCTAACTTCCTGCTAACTGTTAACTCCGTTAAATTTAATAAATTCTGTTTTCATGGATGCCTGGATGTTAAACTTAATTGTTACACCCGATAAAACAGCAACGCTGATGATTTTATTAAAGATTAAAGAATTCAGACCGTTTTTAACTCTCAGTGTTCGTTTGACTTTGGGACCTGAAGCAGACGGAGTTTTGTACTCAGATTACTCCGCGGAGCTCCTCACTACGGCAGCCGTAATGCTCTGACAATCCATCAAGCAGTGCGGCTTACCAAAGTTGTACTAAAACATTTTTTAACAGATTTCTGCAGCCGAAATCCGTTCCAGGTCAGTCAGTAAGCACAACCAGAATTCATACATAAGGAACACTCTCGATTTTTGAGAAAATTAAAGGATTTTAAGTCCTTATAGTGTGGAAAATACAGAAGAAAATGTATAACGTATATATCGCGATATATATCGTTACCGCACGTGCTTCAAATTATACCGCGATATGGATTTTAGGCCATATCGCCCAGCCCTAGTACCAGACAGCTAGAGGAGGAAAATAAGAACATGACTGATGTGATTTTAATTCTATGAAAACAAGATGAGGCACATACCATCCGAAAATGGATTTTCATATGTTAGCTGTTGTTTGTGAACAACGTCAATCATGTTTATCAGTGATCAAAGAATGTCGGAAACAGCCACTGAGTTAATTCAATGCCTGTGTAACAGTTAAACCTGATTATGATTCCATATAATAAATAGTATGGGAATAGGACATTGGTGGTGATTAGAGTCTTGGGCATGTCAAACTGATTTAATTTCATTACTCGTATTTTTTTGTGTAGTGCCTGGTAATCCTTCTCGACACCTTCGTGGACAGAAAGGCCTCATTCACTTTCACTATGAAATATGAACAAATATGAACTGAAATACCCAGGCTTTGAATATGTGACGTATGTGTGTCTTTGAGAGAAAGTCCAGTTGATTAATGATTTATGAAAAATTAAAGACAGAAAAATGTATTTCTTTATGAGGATTTTATGGCAGATTGGGTGTGTATTATTCCTTATTTCTTATATTTTGAAATATTGTATTGTTACATAGTCTAGTCTTTTTTTTAATGTTACTGTACTGGAGCAACTGTAACCCACATAATTTCCCTAGGAATTAATAAAGTATGCTGATTATGATTATACATGTGCACTACACAAAAAATAATAATCCATTCAAATCAGACTTGTTGCTGATGTTTGACATGTCCGTATCCCCAATTCTATTCATTATACGGAAAATAATTCGTGTTGTGTGTGTGTGTG
>NW_005187439.1:383244-395080 GCF_000239375.1 Pundamilia nyererei | reverse complement strand
ATTGGTTCAAATGTTTAAACCGGGATTTAAAGGGTTAAAATTCTGAAAATCATTTAACGCTTGCTCATTTTGAAAAAGGTTAAAGTTGGTGATTTATGAGAACACGCAGAAAAATTATTGCTGTATTTTATGGCAGATTTTGTGCGTGGACATTTTTGTCCACGAAGGTGTGGAAAGGGGTGCAAAATTTGAGGGCACAAGGGTTAAAGGCAAAGCTCTCCTGCACACAGAATAATAAAACCCGAGGCTGCGTGAAAGGATTCTTTTATATAGAAAGAATTAGCTGACGTGTGTCTGACGTTATGTTCTGCTTACAAGTGTAAGCAGAAATTTCCAGGGTCTCAACAGCCATAGCATGATTGACTTATAGAGCTGCATAGTGACTGCAAAACGTATCTGCACCGTTAGAAAACACAGCGATGTCATAAACACCTATAAGAAAAACAAAAAACATGCATAACAATCAGCGCCACGTAGATAAACGCTGTTGGAGGACCAGCTGGCCTGTTTTCCGACCGTCCCTGTACAGTTACAGTAACGTTAGCTCGATCAACTGTAGAGCCCACTCTGATTGGATCATGGCTTCCCCAAAAAACTGGTGGCCATAACGGATATGCAGACAAAATCAAAGTTAAGATGAAAGTCGAGCACCTGACATGACCTAGTTAACATTTAAAGACGCACAATTTAACTTGTGTATCGCGTTTATAGACACGCGGTTTCACAAAAGCCCTAAATTCGGCCGTTTTTTCGCTGCCGCTTTGCTCGATCGTTGGGTAACTTAGCCATCTGCTAACGTCAGCTAGCATAGCCCGTTAGCTGGCTCTGGTTTCCATGTAGCGAACTGCGTCCGTGTTAGAAAGTTTGGACAGTTAGCAGTTCCTAACAGTAGTTACACCTCAGTATTCATCAAAACCGAACCACCGTTAGTCGTTTTACCTTTTCGCTGGATTGAAATTGCAGATAATTAGATGAAATTTTTATAATATTTCTTCAAAATATGACTGCTGTCCATAAGTTCACTCCCCCTCGGTGTTGTTTTGCTGTCATGTTTAAGTTGTTCTTGTGTCGCCATTACTGATTTGTCAATGTCACCGGAAGTCCCACCTACCGTAAACGGTGATAGGCTGAATCGCTGTCACTCTTGCAGTGTTGTTTCTGGGCGTGTGCCCGCTCTGTGACCAGTGCTGTAACTTTGAGAGCAGCAGCCTGGACGAATATCCCGCTCATGTAAAAGTTTATTACAAACATGGTTTGTGTTGTAATAACGTATTTGATGCTGTCCATCTGTCAGTGCTCTTCTCCCTGCCTTTAGAAATGAATACTTAAAAACTAATACTTTGCTTTTATAATTGTGTTTAACATCAGAGTAATTAGCAATTAGTTATACAGACTGTACATATATGCACTGCACTGTGTGTATAATATGTATGTATGTAACGTATGTATGCCTTTATATGTTCTTAGTTACTACAGCAGGAAAATACAAGCTCACTTTTTTATTGTTTCAAGTTTTAATTCAAGTTTTATTCATATTTAACATTTAATACACGAAGCTTCAAAAGCATGCAGAAGCAAACTTTATGGACACAAGGCCTGATCCAACGTAGAATCCGTGGGATGGTGAGCTTTGGGCCAGTGGTGGGTCATTCAATTGTCTTTTAAAGGAAACTGTCTGAAAGGATCCTAATAAATGAGTAGTTTTTTCTTACTGTCAGTATTTCACAGTAAAATACCAATAAGAGTCCTTCATTTAATCACCATGTGGATAGTAGCAGATAAAATACTTTAATTGTATAGTGCTACATGAATATATGGTTAGAATTTGACTCGTAGTCTAAAAGTGGTCAGTAAGACTATAAAGGTACTATATGAGTGTGAGTAGATTATAGTTTAAATGTGAAGAAAGGGATGCAGAGGGGTGTCTGTAGAGGGGCACAGCATAAATTCCATTAATAATAATAAATCATATTATAATCTTAAGTAATTCAATTTCAAAGGTCAACACAAATATGCAAATGTTATGCTGAACACTCCATGTCATGGTGAGGCTCCTCTCTGCTGTATCATCAGTAACCTTTAAGTGTGATTATGCTTTTTTGCTTTGTATTCTAGCTGCTTGTATTTAATGTAAATATGCTATCAGTCTTAGCCTTGGCTATTCTTCCTCCATAAATCCATAAATACACATCTACATTAATGAAGATATAAACAAGCAACCTCTTTTCATGCAGATATCATTTACATTCATACAACAGAACATAAAAATTCTCCTGATAGCAAATAACAAATAACACACTTTTAGGGGATCTGTGAGGCGTAGCTGGTATATTAAAAGTGCAAAATATGGAAAAAGCATAAAAGCCAATAAACAGTAAGTTGACATTGTTAAACCTAAACTGAGATTAAACGTCTCAGCATACATCATCTTGTGGCACTTGTACATATGTGTGTTTGTCTTTCCACAATCAGACAAAACTGCTGCACTGAGTCAGCACAGCTCTCCTCTCCTTGAAGCATCGTCTTCTTTAAAATATATCAATTAAGTGATTAAATCAAATCTAACAACATGCAGATGTTGCACATTTCATCTCATAGAACTCTTTATGTTGTTAGTTACTTTTTGTAGTTTATTTTTTAAAAAAAACTTCTGCAGTTCATTTTTATTTACATAGTGTCAAATCACAACAACATTGCCTCTGCGGACTTTATATCCTGAGCTAAAAACTCCACAATATATGAGAGATCATGTCGCTGTCAGCTGTCAGTCACAGTCTGACTACATCTTAGCACAGTGTTTGCACACTGTTGCTGTGGTAACATTAAAGCAGTTTAAAGAAAGCGCTCCTGCATGCAGTCTGTGGAGTCAACACTAGATGGAGACACTGACCAGCGGATGCCTCAGCGAGCCGGCCTCCTGCTTTGACACAAGCACCTGTGAAGAACCGCACGCCTGGGCTCTAAACAAACACGCCAAATCCAGAGTGATTGAGTACTGCAGCACACGTTTACATTTACCAACTTAGCAAGTCTGACGATAGCAGAGTTTAAAGGCAAGCCATGCAAATAATGCACAGCAAAGCAAAGCTCCATTTGCATCCTATTGATATCAGAAACTGTGTTTTGTTTTCATTATGAAAAGATAAAGCTGTTTTTACTGAACATCGTTTATTTAAACTCAGAGTATTACTCTTTTCTGCATAGTACAGTTCATAATTTGTCAGCATTTACATGAAGTGTATTTTATCCAAATGAATTAAAATAACGATCAATAACGATTACAGCCTATTTCAGCATGGTAATATATTCAGAATATTTCCTTGGGATCACTTCCAGGCTGACTCTTTCTACAAACTGGTGCTGTCAGGCTTTCAGAACCACTCAGGGAAGTCAATTATTTTAACGCCCTGTTGGCTTTTTTTTTTTTAAACACACCCAAAACCTTTTGGCCGTCTTCTGCTGACAGGAAGAAATGTGCATGTGCTTCACATTAGAAAGTTTATATTTCTCATTTTTTACAGTAGATAAAAAATAAGATCCACCAGATCCTACAAATATGCACAAAACTCGTCTGTTTTACGGTTATTTTCAAATGTAATCAACAGGATTTGCAATAAAAATCAAATATTTAATGATTATTTTTCAAATTTCAGTCTTTTGAAAAAATAGTTTTATTTGATGTGAACTTTCTGTGCACGAGCAGTGACACTCTGATGACCTTCAAAGGTATTCAAAGGCCTGACCAGCCATCATTTGAATGGCCTGCACCCCACAGATCGATAAACAAAGCTGCTCACGACATTTTGTCCTAACTTCCCCTCCTTAACAATTCTGCCCTTTCTTACGTGTCCTTATAAAGGATGTGCACAGGGTTCCTGAATGTAAATCTTACCCAAATAAACAAACCTAATTAAGTTTGTGGTGAAAGCCACCACCCCCTTCAAATTCACCGAGCCAGGAAAGGGCTTGGCCGCAGTCATTTGTCAGTAAAAGGACTAGTGGTTGTGGCTTCCATTCACCTTGAAACCCTCCGTAAAAGGCTTCAGGGAATCACTGGCATGACAATTTATTCAAAGTCTAAAGGTTTTTAAATAAAGGGTCAAACAAAAGAACATTCAAGTAGAAATGCAAAGAAGGGCTCTTCAATTTTCTCTTCTTTGAAATATCCTATTTTGCTTTATTAGTCTCTTTAAAGGCCGAATGGGACTGAATAAAGAATACCACATGTGAGAGTTTTACTTTTTAAATACCAAATATTTCCAGCAGCAATTAGAAAACACTTTTAGTCATTTTTGATAGTAAATAATTAGGTTTGAAAGGTGCTTCTGTTTCTGGTACCAATCAGCATAAAATACAGTTTCTGATTATTCTGAAAGATTATTATTGTTATCTTTTTGTGTTTTAATAAATGAGCTTTGGTTGGTCTTCAGACTGCAGAACTTTAAACTGGCGCCAACAGAAAATCGCATATACTCGAGTTTTGGCTTCTCTTCATTGGTTGCCAGAAAATTTTAGTTTGAATTTTTTGGGCCCTTCATGGTCTCGGCCCCAGTTTATCTCTGACATACTCAAACATCAGGTCTTCAGGTACGAGGCTGCTGCTGCTGGCCACATTTACTCGGTTCAAAATTAGTGGGGATCGGGCTTTCAGGGAGAGAAGCAAGGCTGGAATTCACTCCCACTGTCTTCACGTCGTGCAGACTCCACTGAAACCAGCTGAGGACATTTTTATACATACAGGTTTTTCATTTAATTTAATTTGTTGTTTTATTCTATTGCTTTACATTGTTATATGTTTTATTTTTATCTCTTATTTTATACATTTTACTTACTGGCTGACTTAATAATAGTGGAATAAAATCAGTTCAATAGTTGATTAATTAATGGTTAAAACATTTTAATATTAGATGTTTGCCTGGCAACTATATTTTAAATTTATCTTGTAAAAATATATAGTCAGCAAACCCTTTCCAGTGTTGCTCATTCACTCATTTATTTTATTTTCATTTAAATGTGGGCTGCTTTTAATCTGACTCATCTGTACAGACAAAGCCTGCACAGCTCTACGAGGCTCATATACACCAGAAATACTTAGAGACGTCTCTTTCCGTCAGCAACCCCTGATATAAAATATAAAACTGATTCCCATGGCCTTACAAAGGACGTTATTGGCCTCAGTGAAAATTCCAAATGAAAGGAAAAATAATTTGGATTGCAAATGCGAGCAATTATTTTTTTAATTCCACATAAAACGTCTATACGCAAGATGACAAATGTGCTTAAAATAATATGCAGATAAAAGACGCCGTGTATGGTGGCTCTAATCCAAGCAGATCCCAACCTGAAGACAGCAAAGACGATACGGTGAAACAATAAAGAATCCATATAAACCACAAAATATATGACCTTAAATGCAGAACACACACACACACACACACACACACACACACACACACACACACACACACATATATTTTATGAAATATCTTAACAAATAAACAAATTAATAATAGGTTTCAATCAAAGCTATTATTAATGTCTCCAGAATTAGAAAGTAGACAGCAAAGTAACAAAGACAGAAGTAAGTTATTAAAGTATTAAAGTTATTAGTACTAATTTCCTGTTGGCCGTCACATCAGCGGCTAACAGAATCAGAGGCTTGTGCACACACTGCGTCTGCACAGGTGCAAACAAAGCCTGTGTTATAATTAGTTTTACATGAGCCACATTTGGCAGCGAGCTGTTTGCTTTTTCTCTGTGTTATCTGAGAGTCCCATTTGAATAACCAATGCTTACATTGTGGTGTACTTGATTTATTTCTGAGCTGGATGATGGAATGGCTGTTTGAACAGCACAGACAGGCAGCACTGAAATAATAAAGCGGCCATGTTTGTTATGAGTAGATACCAGTAAATGTGCTTGTTTAGTGTGATACAGTTCACATTACATGTGTCACTGCTTGTTCTTTGTATTACAGTACATACAAATTATTATTGATATTAGCAGCTGGAAGTTCTTAAGTTTTCTCTTTTTACTTAAATCCTGTTATTTCCTTTTATCTCTTATTCATTTTTGACTTTTTATTTCTAGTTGTAACCACGTTCATTTATTATTTAGAAGACACTGTTAAGCCAGAGGATAACACACTGTGAACTGATTCCCAGACCTTGTTGAGATCTTGTTGACTGCCTGTTCAGTCTGATGTCATTTGCCTTTTTTGGTTTCAAGATTCTTCATTTCTCAAAAGCAAAGAGAAAAAACAAACTGATTCAAACCGAACACAGTGATCAGTGTGGCTGCTCTCCCAGGTGTTACCACTGCAGTGACATATGAAGATGGGCGTAACTACCCATCAGCATCATAATAAGTAATAAGTGTGAGGGGGGTCAGAGGTGATGCTGCACACTCACTGGCACCAACATTTGAAAAGTTCTTTTTTCTTTTTCAGTATGAATTAAAATGTGTGACTGAGCCTAAAAACTCAGAGTTCACAGGTCAGGGTTGAGGGTCACTGCCCATAGACTTCTATTGGACTGGAGGTCTCTTTACCTCCTGCTGGGCATTAACAAAAATGCATCTTTGTGGCTCTTCCACGCTGTCCTCACTTTTCAGACGTGGACGCTGCATCCATCTTTTACAGGTTTATTTGACAGTAAAGCAGGTTTAGAAGTTACCAATGAGCTAAACATCTAGTTGACATATAAACATTATATACAATGTTTGATATTTAAAAAAACATAAACATAAAGCACTGATATAACTTTGAATGTATATAATAAACTAAATACCAGCAAAGCTTTGGCTGCGTAGTGAAATAAGGGCCTGTTGACTGCAATGTGTGTTTGAGCAGTTTCAGAGAGAAGTCAGGGACATGCAGCAACTGCACATGCTCAGTAGGCAGACACAAGCGTCATCACATGACAGGAAAAACAGTGTCTCGATCCCTGGACTCTAATTGGCTGGTGCACAAATGAAGAAGTTCTCAGGTGACATTAAAGAACATCAGCTAATTAGGCGTCGTGTTGTTTTATGTTTAACGTTGAGAGCCCACACGTTCACGGCACATTGGTGGACTTATTATTGGCATGTCTGTGCATTTGTGACAGGTTGAGTGTGTTTAGGACGTCGGTCATCATTAAGTTATGCTCAGCTGTGTTGCTGTTGTAGTTTTGTCACATTATCATCGCGACAAGAACTTAACTGTCTTCATGTGCTGATCACATTATTTTTCCATGGAACGATGATCTTCTGATTTTGGTGAGTTTGTGTGTTTTTAAGACACAACCGCACAAAATCAACTCTGCAAAGATGTGTTGTATTTTTTCAGCATAATGAAATATTTCTTGAATACAATAAGCTTATATATAATATATAAATGCGTATTTTGCATATAGGAACAAACATCTCCTTTTGTACAACCTATGCTTATTGGACGTCGCCTACTGCACACGGGTGTTCACTGCTCGTAGACCCAAATTACACCTTTCTTGGCTGCTACTTCGAAGCACATCTGTCCTGCGTGCTGCACAACAACATTGAATATTTAGTATTTACTGCTGTTTACACTACGCTAGATTAATGCGATGGTGTTGTGTTTAGTATGTTGCTTTGGGGTTTTTTGTTGTTTTTTTTGCTTGTTTTCTATTCTTCTCTCAACAGGTGATCCAGGAGATTTTTATTTTTTTCTCCCCCCCTTTCTCACTGTCCCTCTCCCCTTCTGTTTTTCCTTTCCTTCCTCTTTCTTTCTCCCTTTCCTATCCCTCACTCATGTCTGTCCCGTCTTTATCAACTGAAAATAAAATAAATAATAAAAACAAAGGTCGATCAAATGGACCAATACGGCAATGCCACGATGATCCATTTGGCAAAGTAAATCCATTGGGTCTCCTTGTTGGTCTTCAGACAACAATTCTGACGACTAAAGAACCAAATGGGACAGGCAAAAAAAAAAAAAAAAAGGACGTCGCCTACTTTCAGTTGTTCTGATTTAAAGTTGCATCCACACTTCTCCAATCATCAGGTCGCTCTCATCATCGCAGCCATGTGACCGTGTCAGGTTACGAATATTTGACCTGCATCTGTTTTCCATCCTTCCTCATTGGTTTTAAAATTTCACGTACAGTGGATGTTCGCAGACTGCTGGAAAACGCAGGTGTTCAGCGACTGACTCGGATATCAGGGGTGTCCAGCTCGGCCTAATATTATCTGTTGTAAATAATTTTCCTAAACGTGTCCAGCTGCAGGTCTGTGCTTTATCCCCGACCCTCTGACCATGTTTGTTGTTGCTCTCTTCGAGCGGGTCTCATGAAAGGGGAACTTGGAGAGATTTACGTGCAGGTGACCGTGCCCTCCTCCTTCACCGCAACCTCAGCTTCTGCCTGTCGGTGCTCAATTTGTGAGAGCTGCCTTTGAGTGCTCTCAGGGGACCGGCGTCTGGTCCGGAGCAATGGCCCTGAGATCTTTTTCCAAGATGGTGCAGGGGCCATGCAGGAGGCTGAGAAGAGAGGAAACGCTGTCAGAGGAAGCCCCTTTGTAGTTGCCTTTGTTGCAGGTGCTCTGCCATTCATTGTTAAAGCACGCTGTTTAATATTACAGCCTGCCAGACATCTGGTGGCCTGGGCCGGACAAAGCAGCAGCACGATGATAACCCTGCTAATATCTTTGGACAGATTACACACGAGCACAGATGTTGATGTCTAATCAGTCAGCGCACGGGCAACTGTTGAAACGTCAACTTTACTCGGCGCTTCTGCATAATTGAATCCTCCAAATGAAACCTGAAAATGCACTCTGAGGACGGACCAGTACTTTCTAATCATGCATCTTCACCCGAGTGTTTTCAATAAAAAACAAACAGCTCTGCATCTGGAAATGCTGCTGTATGAAATAGTATTATTGGCTCATTCTAAAAAATAAAAGAAATGAAGGACTATAAGTAACTGGAAAGTTTGAGCCCTGACAGTTTAAACACTTCCTGTCACTTGCACTTCCTGGAAAGATCTGTCCCTACCTGGATTTCAAGGGTGTTACTGCAAAGGAACGTTAGCCTGAAGCCTGTGGAAGATAAAAGCAGATGATCAAGGGTTGAGAACAGCACAATAAACATGGCAGACATAGGTTTAAAACCCAAAATGTTCATTTAAGTGTCCTCACTGACGTAAGGTCTGTAGGACAGCATCTCACTGCTTTTCTTTTTGCACCCAGCTGAAAAAAACAATCATTATCCTGACAATTCACTCTGACCCTAAAAGTATACAGTTGCATAGGAAAACCAGGAAAGCTGTAGGGGAAATGCAGGAATATAATCCACAAAATTTAGTTAAAAAAACATAAATAAAAAACGTTTCCTGTAACGTTTTAAAGTCCAAATAGACCAGAAACAGCTCCTGATCCACGCCTGTTAATGGCACCTGTAATTGAGTTGTGTCCTCTTCTTTCACCACGAGCTGCAATTGGATGAAACGGATGAAACGGGGCAGAATGGTTAGTTTGGCTCATTTTACCCAAATGTGTTTCCAGGCCTTTCAAGTTGTAGCTGAAGCTACAAAGCCAGCATGTGTTTTAAACTTGTCACAGTGAATGAAGTCAGCCCTGAATACCTGCCCACCATCAGCGCACGGCAAGCATCTGCGAGCTGTTAAGACCACTTCATCTTAACCACATGCACAGACGGGCTGAGCGGTGCTGCGGTGTAAAGAAGGGTGCAACATGTCTGTCTGCATTTGTGGAGGAATGTGTCTGTCGGGCGTTCAGGAAGACATATGTGTTTGTTTTGTGGTTCCTCTGAGGAATGACGTGCTCTGTTTGTTTTCACTCACACAGGTTAGTGTGAATATTCTAAATAAAATCCTTTTTTATTCCTACAATACTAGTGCTGCAGAAACCTGCGCTAAATGTATGAAGTCTAAACGATGTCTGATTGTTTGGTTATTCTTTCCACTTCTGTACCATCAAGAATAAGACGTCACACAGCTTAAACACTATTGTCAGGAGCATAGATTCCTCTGATATGATGATCTCGGGCCCACAGCTCCGGCTCTGAAAATATAAATCACACCTTGTGTTTGCAAGGGGCAGCCAATGAGAAGAACCTTTGTCTAAAGGGAGGAGAAAGGGGCTTAAACAGGCTTGTTGCAGACAGCAAACAAATGTTGGCAGCACAAAGGCAGATAAATGACTGTGTTGAACTTTGGATGAGGCAAAGTTACTCTAGTAAAAACTACATATTAAATTATCAGGTCAGCTGTAAGATTTAAGATCACGGTGTTGTTGTGCTCTTCTTTCTATCTGAAGGCTTTTGATTTGTGATTTCTTTAGATCCGTCCAAACGTCTGCACTGCCTACTTTTGAAGCCTCGTTATGTCTCATCACAGGACTCTTAACCTCCATCCTTTTGTTTAGTTATACTCTTTGGTCCTTGGATTTCTTAACAGACATTATACAAAGTTATTATTATTATTACTGACCTTTTTTCTTTACTTTAGCAAAGACCAGTCTGTCCCAGTGGGATAGAAAGTTTACAATGAGCGCACAAAGGTGTGACTCAGTGTGTATGTGTTTGTGGAGATCCTGGTTTAGCATTTTTACTTTATTTTAAACATTTTCTCATTTTGTAAATAATTTCTTTGTTATTATTATTATTACACTTATTACAAGCTTTATTTATTTATGGCATTAACACAGCACCCCCCCCCATAACTGGTGCTCTTTCCTCTCTGTGGTCTCTCACTTTGTGTTCATGAGGCTGCATAGTTTATATGTTCCTTCCTGTTGAGTCACAGTCTGGTCCTATTGAAGGTGCTTTTTGTCTTCAAAGGGAGTTTTTCCTCCCCACTGTTGCCGTGTGCTTTGAACATTAGGGAAATGTTGTATATCACCGTGTGAAAAAGCGTTGCCCCGTTCCTGACTTCCTGGTGTTTTGCATATTTGTCACACTTACACTTGTTACTTGTTTCACATCATCAAACACATTTAATATTAGACAAAAATAACCCAGTAAATACAAAATGCAGCTGTGATGTCATTGACCAAGGCAGAAAAGTTATACAAAGTTTCCTGGTCCTGCACTCAAAACAAGGAAATTGGGTTGTTGTCACATTTACAAAAGTCTAACTTGTAACTTGAACAAAATAATTTCATGTTTCTATGAACGTAATTAAATCATGTAGGATCTGTATGAAATTCAACAACTGAGTTTGTTCTTGTTGAGATGATACAATCTAGTAAGAGTGGTTAGTTTCCTGGACTCGAGAAATTCACAGTATCACACGAGAAATGTAAACAGGCAGACAACTACACACACACCACCTGTACACTCTCACTATTTATTGTGGTTTGACCTGCCAAGGACAAAAGCATGCAGAAAATTCTGCATCAAGCCTTGTAATCATAGCTTACTTTTGCTAACCCTGGACTGACATCCTGGTGGTGTGGTGGTTAGTGCTGTTGCCTCACAGCAAGAAGGTCCTGGGTTCAAATCCCCAGTCTGCTTAGTTTGCTGTGGGATCTCTCTGGTTTCCTCCCGCAGTTATTAGAGTTAGGCTAACTGGTGATTCTAAATTACCCATAATAGTGAATGTGAGTTTGTGTCTATGTGACAGACTGGCAGGCCGACACATAGACACAAACTCAGGGACGTTTGATTGCAGATGTTGGGTTAAGTCAAACACGGTTCAGGGGGCGATCGCTTTTTCACACAGAGACACGTTGGTTTGGATTTTCTTCCCCTTAATAAACTCCCTCATTTAGAAACTGCATCTTGTGTTTACCTGTTATATCTTTGTCTAATATTTAAACTTGTTTAATGATCTGAAACATTTCAATGTGACAAACATAT
>NW_005187439.1:380596-382069 GCF_000239375.1 Pundamilia nyererei | reverse complement strand
GGCTTTTCAGCGTATTGCTCCTGCGTGCGGTGCGTCGTTGACCAAAATATTTTTTCTGTCCACAGCTGCATATACAGAGGACACAGCTAGATGATAGTGGGATGCTGTATGTGTCTACTTTACACATATAAACACGACAACACCTGCATTCATTTTATATTTCACCTTCTTATTGTATCATATCAGATTTCTATTTGTTAATCTCTTCACTTTTTTCCACTTTAGATTCAACCGGATGCTTTTATTCGGTGATTTCACCACTTTTGACATAAATAAAGTATTTCTAATCTTATCTTAGCTCGGTTTCAGGCACAATTTCCCATAATTCCCAGGTGCACAGAGACGCCACACCTGGACACCTGGATACAGAACAGCTTCCCTGGCCTTTCATGACGACCTTGGGGTCATAAAACATATTACAGACAAAATTTGGCCATGCGAAGCCTGAACCATGGAACAATTGAAACTTTGCATTTGCAATAATGATTTGTATCATCATAATTTGTATCATTTTTGCTACAACCGGATGGAGAGATCTCAAAAACTCATGTATCAAATATGTGTTACAGGGTTAAATATGATTGGTATACAGAGGCACAATTTCACAGTAAATGTTGCAGCATTTTCTCCCGAGAACCGAGGAAAAAAAGGATGTTTCAGTTTAACTTTTTTTGTCCACTGCAGAGGACACAGTGAACAGGATGAGTCTCAGGAGGTTATGACACACAAAACCAAAATTTTGCAATCAAACAGAAGGAAATGTCTTTGTTTTGACATCAAATATTTGTGCTATATTTGTGAAATTTTACATCAGGTGCAGCTTTTCTAGGAAGCAACAGGTGAATTGCCACTGAAATGTGTGACCTTATTGTGCAGATATCAGAAGACCTGCATGAAACCTTCAAAAAAGAGAAAAAGATGATGGTTTCTCTGACATTGGACTTATGCTCATGTTCCCCCTTAAATAAAATTATCTTCAGGTGGTCCAGAGCTGAGCGCCCCACCAGAACCTCAAAATTCCACAAGAGGATTTACAGGTGACGCTTTCAAGTGTCGCTGCTGAAGTGTGTTGTTTAACCAGAACGAGTGACAGTAAATGTACTTGATACAAACTGCAGACAGCTTTTTAACAGAAGAACCTCCAAACAGCAGCAATGAATGAGCTGACATGCTATTGTCTGCATCAGCGACTGGGCAGCAGGCAATAATCGATTAAACTGTGAATCCTGAACTCTGAAGCCATGTGTCTAAAACCTGACGATGGACCACAAGTGCTGCTTTCAACAGCATAATGATCCCAAGCACATTAGTATATCCACCAAGAAATCAGAAGAAGAGTAGAAAAGGAGGGCAATGCAACGGGTCATTCAAAGTCTGGAGTCAAATTTCACTCAAATACTGTAAGAGGGAAAAAATGACCTGAAACAGCTTCATAGTGATGGAAATCAGAGATCAATGATCCCAGTTAGCTGC
>NW_005187439.1:378022-379667 GCF_000239375.1 Pundamilia nyererei | reverse complement strand
GCATGAAATTACAACAAAAACAGTGAATATTTCACAGCGTCCATCACATTAAACTGTTAAAGTTTCAGGATGTTTATACTATAAATGCTGTAAGACACAGATTGTCCTGAAGTAATATTTCCTTGTTTGTGCACACAGAAAAGGTGAATCTGTCATTTATCCCTTCTCTTCCTCTTATCCATATCAGGGTTGTGCATGCATGTCTTTGGTCTTGGTTCTTATAAAAATGTTGTCATGTTATATATGAGCTTATTAATGAGGAATAAAATGTTTCTGTGTTTATATATTACATATATTACATACTGAGGGAGGAGTGATGCTTTATGTGTTTACTAACACCTTACTAAAGGTGTTATTTGATAAATTGAAATATGACTGTTTATATTGGTTCACATTTCATGTACTTTTTCGAGGTATGCTTCAGTTTTAATGGGTAGTAGATTTTGATCCTTTTAACCTCATACAGTGCGGGAAGGACGAGTCCGGACCATCAGAGGCATGTTTGCTTTTTAATCTATTTTTCTTTTCATGGACTTTTCCACTTTTTAAAACATCTGTTTTTATACCTCTCCATTATTATGGTAAGGTTATTATTGGTGGTGTCATTTTGTAGTACAGTCAAAGCCTTTATTGTCCTGCTATTCATCTCCTGACATGTTTCCACTCTGACTTAAAAGAACAGCTCGCACATGGACTGAATGCCATCTTTAGGAGGTGTGCGTCTTTGATTCTATTTTTATTTTGACTCAAATAACAGCAGCTACAGGAAGGAACATCTCTGAAAATCCATTTGAAAAGTCAAACATGCCTGAAATTGTCGCAGTGATGCCTTTTCCAGAGGTTTAGCTGTACAGCTGGGATAAGTTTGTTCAGGCAAATTGCTGTGCGAGTCCATCGTTGAAATGCAGACAGGCCTGGCTCTAAGCCAGCGCGTAGCAGCCCCACTGCAGTCTTCAAGAGGAATTTGATTTGCAGTCAGAGAGAGGAGGGAATAACGATGTGACCAGTAGAAACCTGTTGATGAAAGAAGGTAAAATGTGTTAAGACTGACAGTAAAAGCAAGCAGCCTGCAGGGAAACACTTGAAATTCACCGTAATTCATTCATGTTAATTCTGCATATTTTTGTTTTAGAATGTGTCATTGTCCTCATGGTCCTGACACATCATGCTAGAGTGTGTACAGGAAAACATAACCAGCACATACAGATCGTTAGTATAACCTCAGGTATATTTTCACTGCTGTTATCCACAGATGATACAAAACTCACAAATTTACCCCGGGTCAATTTAGTACCAGTAAACCATTTAGACCTTTTTAGTGTAGTCCTGGCCTCTGACACTTGTTTTTACTCAGACTATGAAAACAGATGTTTCACTTATTATCCAGTATGTATCAGAGCATGCCGTGCACATCTGTAACAAGGTAAAAAAAATACTTGTTTAATCTGTAAGAGGCGACAATAGATAGATTTATCTGTGTGTAAACGGACTCGTCATTATGTGGGTTACCTTTGCACTGCCAAAACAGTCTGGACCACTGTATCCGGTCTTTAAGTGATGACGTATGAACCCTGCTTATGGGTCAAAACTAATCTGCGTTGATTCAGGTTGTTGTGTTTTTAACCTGTTTTAATGTTTGGATCTT
>NW_005187439.1:373418-376531 GCF_000239375.1 Pundamilia nyererei | reverse complement strand
AATCAGTAATTAGTTACTGATTACTTTTTTCAAGTAACTTGACCAACACTGCTTGTAACAATCAAGTATAAAAAGCTTGATTTTTACAAGTGAACACTGATAAAAAGAGATCAAAAACCTGGAACAAATCATTTTAATGCACAAGTTTCACTAAATTAAAAAAAATAATTCTTTGCATAGTGGGATTTCCAGCGTTACAGGAGCTAATTCACAAAGACCACAAAGAGCTTGGTTACAGGACACAAGTACAACACGCAGGCATGAGTGTGCAAAGCTCTGCATGGGACTAGCAGCCTCCCAACACTGAACCACACAGGGACCTCGAGCATTTGATGGCGATACAATAACCTTTGAATGTTTCTGTTTCCAGGAACAGACGAATGTGAAAATAATCTGACTTTACAGGAACAAATAAAGTAGAAGCTCTCAACTTTGTAGGCGCTGTTCACGGTTCATGTGTCGTCTCATTCTTCCCTGTGCAGTAATGACAGAAAAAAAAGACAAATATGTGGAAATACTTTGTATTAAATGTACATTCAATAACTGAAAGCAAAATATTAGGCAACCAGTTCCTGTAACTTCAGTTAAGCAGGGCAGACTTGTTCCTGAGCTCTTACTTCTGTGGTGGTTTCACCAAGTAAAAACATTAGAAACACCGGGGTGTCCGTTCATTTCTGCTGGTTATTACATCACAACATCCGTCTCCTTTTACTGCTCAAACCTGTGCTTTGGCACTCACATTTTCAGGAGAACACTTAAATGTAACTCTGAGTTTTTTCTTTGGGATTAAAACTTTAATTGCACTACAACCCGCTGCACTTGAGTTGTTCCCAACAAGCTAATACAGGCTGTACTGCAGGGAAGTCCTCACCAGATGCTCAATACAGCTCCAAGTGAGCATGAATGCAATGTTTTCAGTTTTCATATTTTCTCCTTTCAACTCCATTGAAAGGTTTTCTCTTACAATAACATGACATGCAGCACAGTTCCACTTCTCTGGAAAAACAGCCAAAACAGTTTCATGTTTAAATTCTTCCGCGGTTTTTTGTAAAAACACTGCAGATGTGTAAATACAAAAAGCAACAAATGAAATCTTCCTTGATAAAATGTACCCGTCCAAACCTGACTGTGCATTTGCTCATATTTTAATAATAAAAGGACCAGAGATGTTTGGTCAGACTTGCTGACAGCATTGATTCTACATGTCTTCGTGTTACTTTTAAAATACTCAGAGTTAACAGTAACACGGTGTGACTTAAGAGGGAACAGGTGGACCTCCTTAAGCGGCGAGAAAATAGCAAAAGGATAACAAGGCCCCTGTGGTTTCCTAAGTGTGCCCTCATTTACAATACGTACCCGCATATATCAGGGTTATAATCATTAACAACCAGTTCAGCCCAAGTTCACTGTGCACGGCGAGCCTGTGGAAGCCTGTCCCTGAACGAGATATTTTGGTTTTCTCTAAAACCACACGAGAGCGACTGACCAAATGTTATGGTTTTCTTGTTTCACAAAGCTCAATGGGAACTATTTCCTTTCACTGCAGAGAGAAATCAAATGGGATAGGGTTGCAAATAATAGCTTGTTTCCCAGCGATTTCTCTTGTGGGAAAAGCCGGGTGCTGAAAAATTTCCCTCAGTTGCAAAGATTTAACAGGCACGACACAGATTTGAGTAGTAATGCAAACAGCTCGACGTGACGACGCTCCCGCAGGCGCCATTGTCCCGCTTTGCCCCAAAATAACGATTAAGGCTTCTATCAAATGTCCGTGGGGAACTTAAGTGGCTCTCGGGCGTCATATTGTCTTGCGTGCACCTCACCTCAACGGAGAAACGTGATCGGGCCACGCTGAGCAGCTCGCATGTGACAACTGAATTTTTTCACAGGGTAACCATTAGACTTTTTTAAACATAACTCTTGATGAGGATTCTCTTTGAAACCTTTTTTTGTCCTCAAAGTGGAATCACAAAACCTCAAAGAGCCACAAACGCAGGAATTTTACAGCAGCCAGGCATAAAGACGCAGAAAGACACCATTTCCCCCCCCCAAAAATAATACCTAAACAAACACTGACTCCACACAGCTTCAGACAGACTTAAGAGCCCCCTCTTGAGCCACAATTACCCCTTTTAGGATTGGCTAATCCTGAAATATGGGCCTGTGACTAATGGTGGAATTTAGCAAGAAATCAGCTCCAGTTTCAGCGGCTTTATTGACTCTAACGCATGATGCAGATACCTTTGGCTGTGATGAATGAGCGTGGGGATACGGTCAGGTTCGCCTCTCCTCGTCCTTGTCTTTCACTGTTGCTTTTGTGCAGGTGTTAATGAAAAGTGTCAGAGAAGCACGTAACAGGCCCTTTTCACTTGCTTGCCAAAAGAATAAGCTGTCATCTCAACAATGATGTTGAATGAGTTCACCCGAGCTGTTTGATTTCATGTTGTTTTATAGGGCGAGGTGCCTCACAGGAGTCTTTCTGTTGATAGCTCCGTCTTTGATAAACTGCAATATTGTATCTTATTTTTGAGCGAGTGCCAGCCTGCTCCGACATTTTGCTACGGGGAGATCGAGCACAAAGCCACGGAGCGGGCTTTAGTGTGCGTTACTGCACAAACATGGATCATCTGTGCGACACCAACAATGATGCAGATATGTGAAACGCTTTGCTTTGACAGTGACAGATGCTGCGCTGATGAGCTGGTGCAGAGTGCATGATAAGATGTAGGTTTACTTTGAAGGGACCAAAGTAAATATTTGCTTAGTCACACCTGTGCTGGATAATTGCTTTGTCACGTAACTACAGATTCATCCTGTGGCTCCTGAAATTAGATTAAAGGATAAATATCTTCATTTATTACATGGCTTACCTGAGCATACAGGCAGCATTAAGTGAAACTGTGGAGTTATGCAACACGTGTAGTTACTTTGCACACATTACAGATTATTGTTGTCAGGTTTCGCTGTGCGTGTGTCAGAGACCTAAACTCAGGTCTCGGAAAGTCAGGTTTAAAACTCAAAGTCAGTTTTGTTGCTGAGAATCATAACGCAAGGCAGGAGCAAAACGATGTGACGAGACACACGAGGAAGAAACACACGGCACAACAAAGATCAAA
>NW_005187439.1:370378-373398 GCF_000239375.1 Pundamilia nyererei | reverse complement strand
GGGAACACAGCTGAATGAAACAAGGGGACTGAACATGAGACGAAGGACTGTCAGATTAAAACAGGAAGTTGAAACTGAAACTTTCACACACTGCATATGTTGAAAGCTTTTCCACATGCATGATCATAAATAGTGTGGAAAGTTGGTCGCAGGCCCTCGCACCGTGGAGCTTTATCTTCTTTGTGTTCCTGGATGCGGACAGGACGCCTGGAGCTTCTGCTGCTTCCCGCTGTGACCGTGCGGGTGGCGTGGCCATGACACGGGCTGTTTTATTTGACTCTAATATGTGCAGCCCTTTGTGATCACCTGTCTGTGAAAGATGCTTTTTTGCTTTCTTTATGTTGGCCAGCGAACACACACACTGATACTGACTCACACACATCGTGCTTGTTCCTGATAAATCGTTGCAGGATTTGCTCATTCTTGTTGAGTTTTTAGTGCAACTCCATCCCTCAGTCATATTAACAGGTTAAGGCTCTGTGTTCTCCTGTCAGACAAACAAACAAAATCCTTTTGGTCTTCATGTAAAAAACTGATATTATTACAACTCTAACGTACCTGCATGTCATGGTGTGCAAAGGGAGTAAATAAAAACGAAATGAGCAGCTTGGGATCTTCTTATAGGGACGGTTTGAGCTCCTTTTGGCTCCGTCTCTTGTCACAAGGGGTCATCACAGCAGGTCGCCCCACACGATTGTCTCTGTGTGTCTCTGGCTGGAATCTAACCAGCAACCTTTTGCTTTCCACGTGAACAGTGTCACAGATAACAGATAAAATGAAATAGATTTTGTGTGTTTGCTCACAGAACCAGGTGAATATTTGAGTGCCATGGGATGAGTTATGCAGCTCGCTTCATGATGGGCACTCATTGGTTGCTTTCTTGCAATTTCTTTGGCTACACATTTTTTTTTTTAAATTAAGATGTTTTTCAGTTCTGGCCTTATTCAGAACTCTGAGCTAATAACATCCACAAATTTCACTGCAGACCGTTCACGTGTCTTTGATCAGAAGAAGGTTGTTTGCATGTAACGCAGTACCTGCAGCTAAAATCCATATTGTTGTAGTGATTGCACAGAGATTGTGCAATATGTTAGTGAAAAACAGCAGCAGAGAGCCCATTGCATATTTACAGAACACACACAGCAAGGCTGTAGGCTGCAGACCACAGCAGCCACCCCTGACACTTGTTTGATGTCAAATAGGAATTCTGACAAGAGAAACGGCATCCTTTATAAAAAGCTGTTGTATAAATATGACATGCACTCTGTCGATTTATTTCATGCATAAACACGTTTATATATCATTTTTTTTAAAAAGGAGAATTAAAAAATAGATGAAATATTGAGGCAACAATTCTCAGAAGAAAAGCTTGCCAAGAACTGAAGTAGCTGACTGCAGACACTCGAAGTACTCAAAAAAATACTTCAGCATATGTCATGGTTGAATGCAGAGACTTGGCACACTAATGATAAAGCCCTAAAATGTTTCTCTGCTTATTTAGCGATGCCAAATATACAATGGACGTCTGCCGCTTTGATTCAGGCATACGTCGTCCCTGCAGGGAGGACAGAGATTACATCTCGGCAGTTGGAAAGCCCAACTGACTTTTTGACGTGACAAATAACAACAGCCCGGGGGAACATCAACAAGTCACGCTCATGAGCCCAGAAGGCAAATACGATCAGGTGTTATTTTAGAAGCGATGCAAATCAAGCCAAAGTGATACAAGTTGAAACGCTGAACCTTTGGAAGGAGCTCTCAGAGATGCTTTGCCTGCTTTGATTAGCAGGGAGACATGAGCAGATAGCAGCTCGTTGTCCTGCAGGTTTCCAAGGGTTAAACGCCCAATAAACTGTGGCTGTTTTCTGTTTACTGCTTTTCCCCACATAAGGGTGCATATCTGCCAAAACTCATGTTGTGTATCCTGGATTAACCCCCTGTGATTCAAATCTGTCAGCTGCCTCCTCTGCTCAGAAACGATTAAACATCACCACTTCTGTTTATTGACACTGGATCCCCCCTTTATTGGTAATGTTAAGCACCATTATGAAGTCGGGAGCTCAGTAATGACCCCTTGGGGAAAGAGGCACTTTGTGAATGGGCGAGATCATAAACTCCCCAGTATTAAAATGCTCCAGCAGCTGCAGCGCTTTCCTGACTAATGGCGCTCTGACGCTCTCTGAGCAGCCAGTCCTCACTGTGTTGGATCTTTGTGTCATTTTTGTGTTGTTGTGACGAAAGCACCAGATTTACATTAATAATCAAAGTTTTTTAAAAAAGGAAAATACTGTTGTGTGCACGGACATAAAAAAACACAAAAATTTTAAAATGTAAAAAAAAGAAATAAGTTTTTTTTTTTCAAAAACATATTTTCGAGTCCTGCAAAGTTGCACAGCGTTTTCAGGGGAGGAAACATTTCTTGGATGAGTGACGTTATTCCCTCCTGATGAACAGAAGATGAGACAGAAAAGAGGAGAAAAAAAGAGCTGGCAAGAACAAATCAGCTGTGGCAGAAATAATATAGAAGTCAAAGACACGCAGAAGTGCTCAGTGCATCGTGGGAAGGCCCCCCAGCAGCCTGAGCCTACAGCAGCATAATTAAGGGTCAGGTCATCTGATCCACAAACACTTTTACCAGCTTTATCAAAAAGTCATGTTTGACCTGTGATCTTACAAGTAGACGACGTCAGTCTCCTAAAAACTGGGAGCTGGTTCCACAGGAGGCCACTCGTCCCACAGCTGGCCCCACAGAGACACCAGCGAGGGATCATTTATGTTGACGCTGTGTTTCGTTTATGAGTTATCGATCTGGAAAGTTTAAATCACTGTGTCACACCCTTCTGATGATTCACACAAATGGCTCGAGTCGTGCATTTATTTTTGTGTGTTTTAAAGCGTTGCTCTTCTCTCTGTCTTTGTAATAAAAGCAACAACAGCGCTAAGTAGAGAGCTAATTCTCTCAGCATCTAATGAGCTGGGTAATCATCTTTTTTAAAATTGATCTTCTTGCAAGTCAATTT
>NW_005187439.1:365314-370358 GCF_000239375.1 Pundamilia nyererei | reverse complement strand
TTTTTTTTTAACTAACGTTTTTTTGTTGTTGTTGGGACTCAGAATGATACCTTTTGAGAAGACTCATCTTGCTTTTACTGGTTTCATCTGTGTGTAGCAGTAACTACCAGAAAGTTGAGTCAGTTAATCACAGGTGTACAGCTGATACCCTCCTCCCCACATTTTTGTCTGAAAAGGACAATGCAAAGAGGTCAGCCGGAAAAATAACTATCGTGTTTATGAAGACCTTTTAGTGAAGTGTCTTATCCATGAACATGAACCACTAGTCTTAGCAGAGAGCCCAGACTTTTCTCACCTCAGGCAGCTCTTCCAGCTCATCCAGCTCTTCCAGCGGGACACCAAGTGATTCCCAAGCCAGCCTGGAGATGTCTCTCCACCTAGTTGTAACGTGGGTTGTATTCGGTGGTTGAGAGGAGGCGGCAGAAACACTCAGCAGGACATTTAAAAACTCATGACCACACTGTTACTGGGCTTGTCCTTTAATGAACACACTCCTCACCAACCTTACAAGGCCCGGTTGAACGACTGCTGTCTTATCATACATGAAGTGAGCCGTGTTCGTACAGCCCGCAATGATACTTTGAGTTAAGGAGGTAAAGATATGAGGTCCATCTCAGTCCGTGCCTCCATGTGCAGCATGTTTCTCCCACACTCTGCAGAGGGCAGTGGTGCATACTTGTGACATCACTAAACATTAACTTAGGCTGTCATAAAGAGACAACGCACAACTGCGACTGTAACAAAGTCCTGGGACTACCCCAAGACCTCCGCTTGGTAGAGCATGCCCAAAGCTCCTATGAGGTGTCCAGGAGTCATCCTAATCAAATGCCCCAACCACCCCAAGTCGCTCCTTTTGATGTGGAGGAGCAGCAGATCTACTCTGAGTACTCCTCAGAGCCCAGCCACAGAAGGAAACTTATTTCCCCCACTTGTACCTGTGACGTCGTTCTTTCAGGCTCGGCCCAGCTCGTGATCACAGGTGAGGGTAGAAATGTAGATCAGCTTCTTCTTCCCCACAATAGATTCAATAGAACCTCAAATAAAAACCAGTTTTATTGTTGTAAAAAACGTATCAACAAAACAAGCTTTAATCAGAACTTGGTTTGAGGACACCAGACATTTATACGCTGATGATCTGGATATGAGGACAGTAGCACTTGATCCATAATGCTGCTGTGATTAAGGCTCATTTGAGAAAAACAAAAGCTTAAAAATTGGAGAAAAAAAGTATTTAAAAAG
This sequence comes from Pundamilia nyererei, assembly GCF_000239375.1. NCBI lineage: Eukaryota > Metazoa > Chordata > Actinopteri > Cichliformes > Cichlidae > Pundamilia > Pundamilia nyererei. The sequence continues at coordinate 369,119 of NW_005187439.1, read as the reverse complement.
TAAAATAATATTTTCCGTATTAGGTAATCACTCAAATGTCAACTGAGGAGCAGAAACCATCATTTCAAATGTTAAGGAAACCACGTCCAAAGAACACAGTTTGTTGTTGCATGCAGATGTTTGCAGATGCTTTTCATCCCTAAGAGAGATTTGAATGAACCTTCATACGTTTCCAGTTGAACACACAGGTTCCTTTTTAACAACATAGACTGTCTCTCTTTTATACGTGATTTTCCCTCCCATAGGTTTGTCATTTATTTTGAATTAGTCCTTGGCGGTCTATCAGCACTCGTGTTGACAGACCACCAATGGAGCATGGCTAAACAACATGGACGCAGGTGTTGGTGCATCTGAGACCTGAGGAGGCATCTCGCTGAGGCGGTGATCAAAGTAAAGACCCTGACCGGGAGAATTTTCCCATCTGCAACGCAACGAACCAGTTTATTGTTCGTGCTAAAAAATTGATATTATGATGGCATTTGGATAGTTTGGAAGTCAGATAAAGATCGCGGTCGTCCATCAGAAGGTGAAAACTATTCTACTCACGTAAGCGTGTAAATCAAGCATCGTGTGTCCCGAAAAAAGAGATCTATCTCCGCCATCTCCTTTATCAGAAACAGGCCTTTTGCTCAGGGCTGTTATCAGCTTGGTCACAGTCAGCTATTCTTCTTGTCACCTCAATCATATCTGCCTTGGTGGTGGTTTACGGCAATCGTTTATCATATATTATCCAAATACCTGCATGCCCGTAGTGCAGAGTACAGTAGCACAAAGCTGAGTTAAGTTCAGGCTCCTTCAGTTTGTTTTGCGGGTTCACAAAGAACAAGATTATCTGTGGATTTAACATTTCAAGCATGAAACCCAAAATAAAGATGTCATCTTTAAACAATCCCTGGAGCAATGAAAGGAGTTCCATACACTGGAAGGAAAAGGGAAAAGTTCACTGACGTTCTCACAGGAGATTTTAAGGTGCGTTATCAGGACACCGTCAAGTGTTTGCAGAATACGAAAGATATGAGGGCGAATATTCATTTGACTGTTTACATTTAGGTGATTGAAAAGCATTTTAATACAATCGGACAAGTTTCATTCAGTATCAGTCTCGTATATCGGCTGCCCAGGTTCTGGGTTCAGACCTGCGAGTTCTCTCTGTGAGCGGTTCAGACAACAACTGGTTTCCACACGTGCACACGTGAAAACCATGAAGCTTTGTGTCCTTACTAACAGCAGCCCCATCCTGATGCACTTCCATTTCCAAATATTACAAATGTGGCTTTTTTTTTCCTGCGATAAAGTGAGGGTTGGTTTTCGGAGCCCGCTTAAAAAAAAGAAACACAAAGTATGAAACATGATGTACAGTCTGCACTAACAGCGTCTGATTCAGATGTGAGAATGAGAGAAGGGCAGCACACATGTCTGAGGAGGACGACATGAGATCAAGTGTAGAGGAGTCCAGTGACCTGGCCCCGCCCCCTGCTGTGTGACGGATAGCTTGGTATTTCTGCATGTGAAAGACGTACGCTTTATTGATGTGTTGGGTTGCTTTTGCTCTCCTGCAGCGGTGGGAGACTGTGCCATGTGCAGGTTTGCTCACTCTTTGCTCACCATATGGCCACCCCAGTGGAGTTAGAGAAAAGACCCCTCCCCCTCTGATCCTTAGACTTGTTCAGAAGGGAAGGACAGTCAGTGACACACAAACACAAGCAAAACTAATTAATGAGATTAAATTGTGCTTTACAATTAATTAAAATTTGCTTTTTTTATTCTCTGCAAGCAGAGCACAGTGGTGCAACAGGCCATTACAACACTGAATAAAGGCAGTTGTCAAGTCAAAGGCCTCCAGGGACTTGAGGGCCAGTCCTGCTGTCGACTGCAGCTCAATGTCACTGGTCAAACTGTTCAGCTTTTACACTTGCTTTGATACTTTGCACACGTACACGGGTTTTGAAAACGGAGATTTTCTGTTTTCTTTTTTTTTTTTAAATCCCGTCCACATGTAAACGCAAAAATGAAGAAAAACGCTGCTAGGAACGTGCCAAACCAGCAGGTGGCGATATATTCCTAGCCATGTAGAAATGTTGGCGAATCAGAAGTCTAGAAGCCTGGGTGGGAAAGAGTAAACAAAGATGGCGCATGGAAGCAGAACTGAGTCCTATGTGTGGACAAATGCTCAACCTGGGCTTAACATTCTCAGGTGAAAACTCAAATTCTGTGTAATAGAAATGAAACAATCCCAAAAACATCTTAGCCACAGTGACAGCCTCTCCATCATGTATGCTAACATGCTAAAACTGTGGACAGGTAATGTAGCTACAGCTGGTACTGGTATAGAGAACAGCTTTCATGTACTTTGTGTGAAAACCTCTCTGCATTGAATCATATCTCTTATTAACCTCTGTCTCTCTTCCACAGCATGTCTTTTTCCTGTCTTCCTTCTTTCACCCCAACCAATCACAGCAGATGGCCCCGCCCCTTCCTGAGCCTGGTTCTGCTGGAGGTTTCTTCCTGTTCAAAGGGAGTTTTTCCTTCCCACTGTCGCCAAAGTGCTGCTCATAGGGGGTCATATGATTGTTGGGCTTTTCTCTGTATCTACTGTACAATATAAAGCGTCTTGAGGCGACTTTTGTTGTGATTTGGCGCTGTATAAATACAATTGAATTGAATTGAAAAGTCCAACAAAAGATATCAAACAGATGGAAAATAAACAAAACGACTTTTACAAGCATAAAAACGTAAGCATGATAGTGGGACATCACCATGCTAATGCTTCATGTAGCAGGTCGTCTTTGGCGTTCAGCTTACAGTTCGAGGCTGAAAATTCCCTCCAAAACGTGCAAAACCTGAATCTCTGGATCTGGAATCATTTCCAATATTCCTCTGAAAACAATAAGAAAACTTTATTGTCTGAGTTTAACATTTATGATGCACAATGTTCACTTTTACTTTGAGTGCTGCTGCAAATTAAAATCACATAACCTCCTCGGTGCGATTTTCAGATGAATTCACAGATTTAATTTAATTTTAAAAATAGAAAATTCACACAAGCTTCGATTTTAATATCCTGTCGTCATACAAGACGACGAGCAAAGCTGACAACTTGAAATGTGGAAGTGCAGCTAAAGCGCTTCATTCACTTCAATTGTTTTAACTAGTCTTAATGAAAAACTACTATACTTAAAAAGTCATACATTTGAGTAAAATGTAACCAGGACAGTTAAAATAATAAAAGATGTATGTTTGATGAACCAGTCTAATAACCTTCCTTTCACCAGATTTAATGTTTTGATTAAATGGAAATGGAAAATTTACATGTAATCAAATTACTTAAAGTCAGCATTTAGGACATAAATCTTTTGACTGTACTTACATTAAAAAATAATAATAATAATTTAAACCATTAAAATTTAATTTTTGATCTTATTCAATATTTATGTCCAGGATTTATTATTTAAAAAAAGAACAAAAAACAAAACTTCATTTTTATTCGGCCACAGTTGTTTCAGGCACCAAAACTAATCAGAGGAAGAAAATGATGATAATAAGTGTTCCTGTGTGTCAGGACTTCCCACAGTGGGGGGGCATGTTGGTGTTCAGAAGTGTCTCTAAGCTGTGAACTGTTTCACTGGGGTCAAAGGTTAAACAGAAGGAAAGTGAGGCTCTAGTTTAAAAGAGAAGAAAGCTAGCGGTTCATCCTCGTGTGTGTGTGTGTGTGTGTGTGTGTGTGTGTGTGTGTGTGTGTGTGTCATTGAGTTATATGACCTGGTGATGAGGGAGGAGGAGAGCGGGGGGAAACACCTGCCTCGCC
>NW_005187439.1:341604-365016 GCF_000239375.1 Pundamilia nyererei | reverse complement strand
GTGAGATTTATCCGAGCCAGCTCTCCTCTTAAGAGAAGTATCTTCAAAATTTAAATGACATAAAGGGAGGCCGTCAAAGCACCTCTGCTGGTGGAAAAATAAAGGCCGAAGCTTCTAGGGTGGAAAGAAGAGCAGCTCTCTCCGGGGAGCTATCCATCTTGTACTGGAGCTCTTTTTAGTATCAGGTGCATCATCTTGAGAAGCCATCTGACATTCCTGGCTGAATTAGTCTGAAATTCCCACATAGAAAAAAAAACTTAGCGGGGCCAGGTGGCTGATCATTATGTGCACATGCTGTGTAGAACTAAAACGTTTTGCATGTCTCTGGAGGAGGAATTTTTGGGCAATTTTAAACAAAGGTCATGTTTTACTTTGTGCCACAGATACTTTTAACTGGAGCTGTCAGCAGTGGCCCAATTTTTCACCGGCCTGCTCACAGCGCTGACCTGTCACAGCAGACGACTAATTATTTATCTCCATTAGCAACGTGAGAACGTTTGTCCAAAAGACTTTAGAGTAGGATATTATTTAATGTTAAGCTTAGCATTTTAGAGATAAAGCTGTGCATTTTGTGTCGTGTTCTCCTCATTTGCACTTTTTCATTATTGGGCGCAATGTCATAAGTATTTTTTATTAGTATTTCTTTGCCTCTATTGGATAGTTTAGCAATGAAGATGGACCTGAAACTGAGGACAAAGAGAACGGGAAGATACGCAGCAAAGGGCCGCCACGTGGCCTCACCCACCACTAAGATGATGGGGGGTGTAAGCCAAACCACACCAACCAAATGTCGAGTGAAAGCCAAAATAAACAGCCAAGGGCAAATCACAGAGCTTTACTACGTTTGCGGTTTGGAAGTACAAAAAACTGCAGTTCCTCTAGTGTCCACTTGAGGCTGGCACCAACAGTGAGTCAGTCCCCATACACTCACATGTTAAAATACCCAACTTCATAGGATTAAAAAGCACATTCACGGCCTGGTGCAAAAGACAGATAGATGAAGTCCCTCTACCTCGATCCCTCTTCTCTTTTCAGGGGCGTGGTGTGTGCTGGGAGCTGAAGCCCACCTCTGTCAGAGTCCCTGAACCTCTCGTCTGTATCTGACAAATACCACGGCTTTTCTGACAGAACTTCCAACCCATTTCAGCATCTTCTTTATCTGTTACTTTTACTGTTACACTAATTAGCAGGCATGCATGTCTGCACACACCTAGCATGCTAGCACGCTAGCCTAGCTATTAGCTTAGTCCCTCACTTCCAAACACGATCACTCTGGGTTTCAAAAAGTCAGCAAAGTAGCATTAATGCTAACATTAACATGCAAAGATCAGCAGAACCAACAAGTGATTTTCTAATGCCTATATCCAACTTTTATTTTAGTTATAGTTTGTTATTGATAAAGTTTATAAACCTTCATAAAAAAAGAAATAATCCAATAATTCATGAGCTGCTGTCAGTCTGTCATGTGTGCAATCACAAATGAGAAGATTAACTTTAGCAACTTTATTAATAGAATACAAAACAATAAACTTTATTATCATTATACAAGAACAATTAAATTTAGACTAGCATGTCTGCTACACCCATCAAAACAGAACAATTAATAATAACAATAATAAACAGACAGATTATAAAAATATTTTTACTTCCGAAGGAATGATTACATAGAGTGATGATGATGATGATGATGTGATGAGTGTATGGGTGGTTGTGGTGAGGTGATGGAGGCAAAACGCTGTGCTACAGATCTGTGCTGTTTGCCTGATGGCTAAAGTTCAAACAGAGGGTGACTAAATGATGTTGCTGGCCTCCTTCCTCGGACCGTTGGTGTAAACATCTTTTAGGTGTGGGTGCTCCAACCCCTCCACACGCTGTGCAGTCCTCACCACGCAGTGTAGCTCCTTCTGCTCAGCGTACTGACATCACTGAAGTCATCATCACTCAGTGTAAACTTCAGTGTTTAATGACAAGCTGCAACAGGTTTGTTCAAAATAAATGTGAGCGTGCCATGTAGGCTGAAATTTAACAACCTTAAAGGAACAAAACAGGAAATAAAACAAGGAAAAAGAGGAAGTTCAGTCATTAAAACAACTTTCTGCTGTTTCACTTATTCCATGAAAACAAAAAGCTCTTATCTCTCTGTTAGCTCTCTGTCTGTTTTCTGTTTTCCACCTCCAGGATGGTAATTGTCCACATGTTGTTGTCTTCTGAGGTATTTCAACATGACTTATGGCTTGATCCTGAGATGGGACACCTCTGCTGGGCCGTGCACCCGCCCTTCTCCCCAGTCCATATGGTTTGACTTGGTTACAGCGTGAGTGTGGTAAGATACTTGTTAAAATGTGGTATGTGGCGGCTGCACTTGCTGGGACTCTTCTTGAGCCGCCTGATGTTTTGTTCTTCGCTTCAGGAGGTTATGATACCCTTCTCAGGGATGGTTTCGCTACAGTAAGGCCTCACCATTTTTGAAAAATGAGCTTTAAGTTGAAAAAATAATAATTTACGATGCGTATGTGAAAATTACGTTCCATCCATCTGTCCATTCTTTTTCTTACTGTCTCATCGTACAAGAGTTGCAGAGAGTCTGAAGCCTATCCCAGCCTACATAAAGAGGCATCAGACGCCCTCGTCAGGCTTCCAGTCCATCACAGGGCTAAATCACACAGTTGTTGTTCAGATTAAACAAGATACAAAACATTAAAACATGTTAAAAACACAACAGCCTTAATAAACTCAGTTTGGACCTGCAAGCAGGGTTCATACGTCATCACTTAAGAACTGGACTGAGTAGATGAGCTAAATTAAAGAATGTAGCTTGTGCCAAAAAAAATATTCAGACATGGTGAACAATAACCTGAAGGAAACTCGACAGTAAATAATGAAAGCCATAAATCATAGATGTTTCTATGTTGCGGGTCAGACTGACCCAGAACAGAAGAGACGTCACATGTCATCTGCATCACTACAGAAAACGAAAAAAATCGAAATTATAAAAGAAAATTGTAAAATAATCAATGCCAGTGTGTCTGACACTTTTGGATGAGGAAACACGCCCCGGGTCAAATTGACGCAGGAATGATTGGTGTTCCTGGAAGCCAACATAACAGGAGGGTCAAGTCCAAACCTTAAAAACATTGACTTTAGAGTGAGGTCATGAAAAACATCCCATGTTCTGTATAAGAATTATGGAATATCGTGCATTATTGTTGATTCTTAAATTTAGATTAATTATTATTTTTATGCTGAACTGTAAGTTATGGCTTGTGAATGTATAATTCCCACATTAGTCTGTCTGATTCCGATTCTGGAGCGGCGCAGGGTCCCTGTATCTTTAAGAAGCTCGTTTTTCATCAGTAATTTTGCATAAAATGCTTTTGTTGGCTCTCTGGGATTGATTAGTTCTGCCTCTTTAAGCTGGTGGTGAATCAAGTGTTCATTTCCTGTTAGATACAATTAGATACTGGGGAGACACGAGGGACGGCTTTTATGGAGTCGGAGCTCTTCCCGGACAGATACGTTCACATTTGAACGCGATCCACAAATGAGTCAATCTGACTCGACATTTGCTTTGAGGAACATCTGAGTTTCTCATTCTGGCAGGCCTTTGGCACTGTGCAGGCTCGCTGGTCTGCAGAGACTAATTGTTTGGGGCTAAACTGTCCTCCTCCTTCTCACTTTTTACATCATCTGGAGCACAAACAGCCCGAGGAAACCTCGCGGCCCTCCTCGCTCCGATCAGTTAGAAAGAGCTGACACCCGGATCAAATCACGTTGTTCCATTAAAAGTGTAACTTATGATCCATTACCAGTGTTTTCTTTCTTTTCTCTCTCTTCCCCTCTCTTACTTTCACATCAGCTTATAATATCCTAACAAAGTCATTCTTTGATGGCGGCATTTCTCATGGCTCCTGTAAAGTGGCTCCACAGCGAGGGAGGAAAGAAACCGTGAAGGCCAAATGCGAGGAGGCTGAGACGGAAACCGAAGAGCTCATCAAGCTCATTCATCTTGTCGGATCTGAAGGCCGAGAACGCCAAGCAGAGGAAATTTCACACTCACTCTTCTTCAACACACTCCATGAATCATATCGCATAACAGGCTGAAGCCGCTGAGTATTTACAGACTGGACTTCTTGCTAATTACACTCCCGTCTCTCCTTACACTGGCTTTTTGTTTTAACCATCATTACGAGCTCAAATGAGATTCAGGCTCCCAGCAGTAACCGACCCCCCCTCCCCAACTTGGCAGTGGCGATCAGGCGCCTCTGGACGACTATCAAACAGGTAGTTCGAGAGATTTACGCCGCTTTGTTACCCTCGCACAGCAAATGGCATAGAAAGGAAAAGAGTGAAAGGCGATACCTCACTGAAGACAATGTCTTACAGAAGGCTTGCTGCAGCATGCCAAGCTGATTTGGTGCCCGGCGAAGTCAGCGAGCGGCCCGGAGATCTGCTGCCGAACACACGATTCACTAAAAACGAGAGACACGAGATGTGAAGACGAGCACCAACTACTTTATTTTCATCCCATATTTATGCATTCAGACAGCAGCTGGTGCAGCCACATCCATTGATATGCTGACATTTGGACAGCCTGTGCCGTGTGGACGTTTCAAAATCTGTGGAACAAAGAAATAATTACACTGCACATTTAAGTCATTTTAAGTACCGCATAATTTCCTGGTATTTCAGCAGAAATCAGGTATTTTATAGGGAAGTCACAAATTGTGCTGTAAGTAAATTTAAGCACGGCACAAATAATTTAAGCAGTGTGTAATTAACTATATGTAAAAACCATATTTCTCTGTCTTATGTCATAATACTGTGCACTCTTCAGAGCGTGTACCAAACTATGGAGGGACTCAAACTTGCCTTTTTACATCTTTGTTATTTTAAATTCTTAATTAATATTCATTCTGTATCACGAGTTTTCCTTTTTTTACTTATGCTGTGCTTTAAATTAGTTTTAAATTTACTTACACTGTAATTGTTTCTTTGTTTCTTGTATAAACCTGACTTGTTAGTCCGTTATTCTGTTGCATCTACTTTTATTAGCATTTATTTGTAAATTGTAGTGTACAATTAAAAAAACATTGAAATTCAGTTTAATTTACTTTATAATTATGCTCTTAGCTGTTGGCTGTATTGTGATGTTTAACCAGATTGAATCTGTCTGTGTGTAACTGCACATTGTTCCCTTTCTCTCAGCAACCTGATGCTGTCACACCGAGTGGACACGTGGCTCCTGAATCCCAGCTAAAAGCTTATTTCTGCAAAACTGTCACAACACTCAGTGGGCCCTGTGTCAGCAGGGGCGTGGACAGAGCGCTCGTGACGGTTTGCAAAGTGAAGCCAGAAACTGTAGCTGTTAAACACACACAGCATCCTGAAACTACACACAGGAGTCAGCTGCAAACCATCCTTTGAATCATTGCTTTGAATAATGCAAAAATATAGCCGAACAGATATTGAGTTGAATTTCTGGAATTTAAATGTTTTTGCATTGAATTCTTTTCAGAAGTTATAAAATAAATGAAGAAAAACAACATTTACAGTGATGATGGTCACAATGTTCCAGCCATCCCTCCATGAATTTCAGGAAAAATCTACTTTGCATATATTTTTATTGTAATAATTTTATAGTTATGTGTAAAATGTCAGAAATATAACATGGTGATTTTACATTTCTTTTTCAATTCTATGTAAAATTTAAACACTGAGCATCTGAACCTGAACGCTCCACGACACAGTGAGCATAAACCGTTCAGCTTCCTCTGCGTCTCCTGCTCTTTAGCAGCGTTGGTCTCATTAACACCAGCAGCAGCTTTCAGCAGACGGTCATAAGAATGCTGCAGGATCACGAGATTGAAAAAGAAATCATAACAGGTGGAGTAAAACCCAACCACAGAGCAAAGTAACTTTAAAATAAAAAAGAATCTTTGCAAGTAAAGGGTGGTCAGGGTTGAAATGTGGATGTTATTAAGTTATTTGAGTGGCAGCAGTTGTTTAAAGCAGCACATGGAAAAGCTTTACTCGTGCAAGCTTAATGGCAAATGTCACAGGACTCTAGGAGGTCAGTTTCTGCAAATAACCTTTTATGGAAAGTCAGGGGTGTGAGATAAAGTGGTGTAAATGCTACACAGGCAGCTCAGAGTCTTCCTCCTTGGTGTGTACGGTGCTCCTCCCGTGTTATCTCCGGGGGCTCGTAGTAGCAGTCCATCTCTTTCATGGATAAGCAAATCAATCCGCAGGATTCCACAGCGGCTGTGAAACAACACCTTGAACGGTGGAGAAAAGCAGCGTAGCTCGGCCCTCTGATGTCTCCTCACAGCAGTTGTTCAGAGGTTTCAACACACACACACACACACACACACACACACACACACACACAGGGGGCTGCCGTCCCCCCTCCCATGACCAAATCATGACCTCATTCCAGTCACCTGCTGCTGAGACCGTGGCTAACCTGCCCTCCTAACCGGAAAATCGGCCGCCTTTTTACCAACACTCCCTGAAGCCGCGCAGGTCAACGTGCTACGTGGTCGAACACATACCTTAGACCTATCGACATGTTTGTGCAGCAGGAAAACGGTTTAATGCATTTAAAAAAAACAGGAAAAGCAAAAAGGAAGACACTTGCACGCAAATCTCAGCGAAGATAAACGCTAAGAGAGTGAGCTGTTGGTTTGTTGGAGCCTGAATGAAAACCAGCTTGCAAAGTTACATCCTGTACGAGGAACAGAGAGCGAACGAGCCCCTCGGGATCCGCCGGCCACTCTTAAACATTTGGAACATTTATGCTGCTTTAAATTTTTTCTACATCTTTCCCTTGATATTTTATGCGAGGAATGAATTTTGTTTGCCAGAACAATTCAGCTCTCTATCGTGAATACCTTTTGAGAACATGTGGGGGTTTTGTGGTTGTGGTGTTGTGTTTCTATACGCAGTTTATTACAGACTCAAACAGGACATGTGAAGGAGGTGCTCTGACTTGTGCTCAAGGCTTTTAAAAGCAGTGCAAGTGTTATGTTTCCATGTGCTGGGAATGTGAATGAGGAGCTACGGCTTCGGTGTGACGGTGAAAACTTTAAATCCCAGAATTCCTCTAAGCCGCAAACGCTTCCGTGGACTTCCGCTTGATCAAAATTATCTCTGTTGAACTGTAAAAGGAAACAAACTAAGTAGTCACAGGTTATTTTAACTGCTAACAGCAGCACCGGGCAGCGCGGGCCGTGGTGGCAATTCCCATGAAATCTCCCGATATTTCTTTCATTTGTTCACCGTCCGCAATTAGTCGCGGTCAGGCCGATCAAAGGCAGCGGTCGGGCGGTTGCATGTGAACCGGCGTCCACTTGCAATGACATCCACAAACCAGAATGAAATATGAAATATCAAGTTTCCATGGATGCATGGACCAGTAAAAAAGAATCTGAGGAATAGGAGGGTTTTCACACTGGGTAATGTGAAACATTTGGTGCGGATTGTAGGCCTCGGCAGAGGGAAGACCACAGCCAAAATCTGTCTGGCAGTAAAACCCGGAGCAGGCACAAGTTAAAACAAACTGCAGTTGCTGAGTCCTGTTGATTTAGATGTCATTATTTGGTGCCTGGCAGACTTTGCTGGCGTTGGGTGCCTTACAGAAAAATAAAAATGATAAAGGTACGAACAACAAAACAGGTTTTTGTTATTTGCTCTGAATGCAACATCTGAAGATTGATGGCTGTTTTTGTTTCATATCGGACAGATGTTTCTCCTCCCTGCTTTAATTTTCACCCGTCTCTCTCTCTCTAGCTGTAAGGAAAATAAATGAGAAGCACTGAGAGCAGGTGGAATAGCTTCAATCTGAATACAGTGCTTTTTTAACTATGCATTTATTACACACTTTTTATTTACTTATTTTCCACAAAAAGGACAGCAGACAGCCACACATGGGCTCCAGCTGCAGCTTATGAGATCATTAAAATACAGGTTCGGATCATATTAGACCACATTATAAATCCAAGCTCAGTGTATAACAAACAAAGAACCAAACGCCTTCTGTTTGGGACGATCGGGTCGGTTTTAGCTGATAAATATCATCACGTGCGTCACGACGAGGGGCTGCGTTCAGACGTCCCACCGACTCCTGCACATGATGGATCTGCAGGCCTACAGAACAAAGCCTGCCGTGGACAAACAGTCAATCTGAACCAAATGGACCACTTCATCATTGCACAGCAATTGGATGTAAATGTGGTGTTGGGTTCCCACATGTCTGCCCACCTCGTCTCACCATAAATACTGCGCAAAAGCAGGCAGCTTTGCGTGTGTGTGTGTGTGTGTGTGTGTGTGTGTGTGTGTGTGTGTGTGTGTGTGTGTGTGTGTGCTCTTGTAGTCCACAAACAGAAAAACAGACGTTGTTCCAATTAGTGTGGCCTGAGACAGGTGTTGTGTGGTTATTGACCTTTAGAGGCTGAATGAGGTTTGGGAAAGCTGTGTAAGCAAATAAATAGCCGTGCACTAAGGAGGGTGGAGCAGGGTGGAGCAGGGTGGAGGAGTCTCTTTGTAATAGAAGCTCAAGAAAGAGAAGCTTTATCTTTTTAGCAGGCATCCTCCTGCTCCTGAAGTGTCAGGGTGAGAAGGCACGTGACCTCGAGCTTTTAATTGCTTCCTATGTTTTTTCCATCTGCAGGGGGGAAAGTACACACTGTCTCCCTGCGACACATCTGCCAAATGTTTCCTGTCTATTAATACCATGGTCACATGACTACACACACACACACACAAACCTTTTTTTAGTTTTTTCTCTGTGCTGCATTTGATTCCTGGTTTTCTACAGGCGAGTTGTCTTTTTCTGTGGTTCAGCCCAAGAAGCAAACAATCGAATACTCAGTAGGCGGCGTAACAGATGGTTGCCCCTCCCTGTCCCGGTGTCTTCCTGTTAACATATCATATCAAATTTATTTGTATAGCACATTTAAAGGCCAAAGTGCTTTCCAGTAATACCAATACAGATAAAATCACAATATAAAATAGAGTCTCAGGAGCTTAGAAAGAAAAGCGTCTGGACTTCTTTAAATTGCTTGAAGATGTTTCACCTCAAGAAGCTTCTTCAGTTCAGACGACAAATATAAAATATAAATTACACATATAAAATAATTGCATGTATGTAAATGCAGAGCCAGATGAAAATCACCCTAATTAGCCTCGAATGCTGAGTTTTAAAAAAAGGGCATTTTTAGACGTGATTTAAAAGATTGAATAGAATCAGATGCGCGAATGCCAAGAGGAAGATTATTCCATAATTTGGCTGCGGCAAAAGCACGGCCTCCTCTAGTCTTCAGCCAAGACCTAGGTTGCACTACAGGGTGTTTCCCCTCCCACTGTTGCCACTGCTTGCTTATAGGGGGTTGTCTAGCTGTTGTTTTCTCTGGATAGTTATAGGGTCCTTGCCTTACAATATAAAGTCCCTTAAAATAACCGTGATTCAGTTATATGGAAAAAAGTGGACTGAATAGAATTCTGGTGAACAGCAATAAGCAAAGATTAGTATTGTATTGATTATCAGTGAGTCGACCAAAATTCCAGTTAAGTTAAATATGGGCGACGTACGCTGAGCAGATTACATCACAGGGGGATGAAACGAATATAATAACATAAAATCCAAAGAACTGGGATTAATAATCAGTATTTTTTTAAACTGACAGTTTAAAAATTGTCTATGGGGAGAACATGCTAGAGAAATGATATATCTTAACCTGGGAGCGCCTCGATGTTTCCACAGATAGGATGGAGGAGGTGGATGAGGGAGGAGGAGGTCTGGGCTTCCCTGCTTAGGCTGCTCCCTGTGACCCAGCCTCAGATAAGCAGAAGAAAATTTATTTTAATACATATGTGTGAATAATGACTGCGTGTGTGATGATGTTCATGCAAAGTTCACTTAAGTTTGGCTCATACTGACACACACATATATATTACATACATTAGAATTATTACAGTAAGATGATCAGAAGCTGGTAGTTACTTAGCTGACTTGATCACTGGTGTTTTAATAGGTGCTCCCAGCTTACCAGTTACACCAACAACTGAACATTAATTATCTCATTTTTCAAATCACAATCTTAACTTGCAGGAAAAAAGTTGCTAAACTCATTTTGAAGGTTTGTATTTTTACAGTTGAACTCGGGCTCCGCCTGCTACCGTGCAGAAACAGTGGTCGAGTAACAAAGCAGCAGTCAGTATGTCTGCACTTGTGTCGTGGAGCCTCAGTCGGTTCCAACTGAAATCTGTCGGTTTGTCATTTTGTCCTATTGTATGTTCTAGAGTTACATTTTCTCACGTTTCTTTAGTTTTGGAATCATCGTTCTGCTGTGGCTCTGTCAAACTGTAGTTCATATTCTGTGCACTAGATGATGTTTTCTTTTGAACTAACTGGGAAAAACTTGGACGACACATTTGCGTCTCTTGTACACTTGTTTTGGGATTTGTCCTCTCATGCAATCTAATGACTCGCACAGCTTTAATGAACAGATGTTCAGCTGTGGTCACTGCTGCAGATCCATCTTATAATAATAGACACATTTTTAATATCTGGCAGTTTCATAGCTTTACATCATTATTAACAGTTTAAAAACAAAATAAAATCCCTCATTATGGTAACGTCGAAAAGCCTTGTGAAGCTTGTAAAGATGATTGCGGTCACTATCTGGAGCGGTAACTCTGCAGCGTCTTTGGATATAAAAACCTGCCTGGAGCCACTCAGAGGTTCTTCACATGCTTTGACTCTGGATAAAAAGATCAGTGCTAATCTCGTGTTTTATTCCCAGCGTGAAAGCTTTTACCAATATGCAATACGACTTTCTGCACGGTGACATCAGCGCTCATAAACGGTGTCTTCATATTGAGTTATTCTGTCTCTATGGTTTCCCCACTTAAGAAGTCATCAAATGAAAGTGTAATATTGTGTTTTAGTAGAGTAAGGGCTCATGTTCCAATTTCACATTTCCTTTTGGAGGACCTTTGCTCAGTTTTACTGATCTGAATATGTTACAGTGGGGTTGGTAATACGGAGAGAGATGTTTTTGTAGATCAAAGAAAGCTGGAGGTTTTGATTATTCCATCTTTCGAGTGGATCCAGGGAGCAAAGTTTTACGGCTGCCTCCCGAGACCTGACTGCATTTTCCAAAATCATTACTCAGTCTGCAGGAATACATTCCCGGTGTGAGTTCAAGAGTATGGAAATTAAAATAGAATAAAAAATGTAACAGTGGGAAAATCAAGACATCGTTTGGCATAATTTAACACCAGGGGGCTGCGAGTCGAATGTCAGGCGGTGTGTTCTTACTCTGAGCATCGTGTTGGGAAATGTGTTCACGTCACGTTCAGTGCAAACACTTTGATCTTTATTTATTCATGACTCCATTTTTTAAAAACTTTATTCTGTATTCCAGAAGTTAAATAGTTAATGTAAAATTTACTTGATATTCTATTTGTGAAAAATAAAGTTTTGACTTTAATAACTTGTAATCATTTTCTGCACGAGTTCAGGTTTATTTATTGGGTTTATTGTGGTCATTTCCTTCTCCGGGTCATATTTTGCATAAAGACCTGCAGATAAAGGAACTGCTTTGCTATAATTTGGTACAGCTCGCCCTGGCTCAATGACACAATGAGAAAAGGTGAATTCAAACTAAGAAAACTAGTCCCAGCTTTTCCTTTTTAATATGATTAAAAACATCATTTCAGTGTCTATGTGTGTTTGAATGCTGTCTTTGCAGTAGCAGTGAAATGCTGCTGCATGTATGCTTTCACTGATGAATCCATTCCTGCTGCTCTCGCTTTGGAAAGCTAAACTCCGGCTTCCTCCCAGCTCATTAAATGCAGATTGTTCCTGCTACACCACCAGAGACACTCTGAGAAAATTTCTTTACTTCCACCATCTGACAGTCAACCGCCGTCATGGCTGACTGGTGTGCGGTAACTTTACACTTTATTAAGAGGATCTCGCTTATTCCGGTCCAAACACAGAAAGCGTTTTATTCGGAGATTCAGTTCACTTGTTTCAGTTTTAACAGCACTGTTGAGTGTGGGACTCTTTCAGGTCCGTCTCCGCCTGGGAAACCGTGTGAAACATGAAATAGAGTTTCAAGAGGAACAATTCCAGCAATGATTTCACCAGTTTCATGAGTATCGGATGAAACCGTAGTGTCTGCGTGGGCTGGTACTGAAGCGTCAGCTGACGCGTCTCACTCTCCTCACAGATCCATCATTCATTCTCACAAACATTTCCACATAATCAGCAAAGCATTTGGTTCTTTCTCTGCCATTTGATATTACAGAAGGTGTTTTTTGGTTGTTTTTTGAACACACGTTTGAAATGAGACTGAGAAAAATGCTTAATGTTGCTCATTGTTATCGTGATCATTAACTATACTACACTGTATCAAAGATCAGTTACAGATTTCTCAACATCATTGCAGCATATTAGTGATAAAATAAGAAAAGGGACTTCCTGTTGGTTTGGCTCAGTGGATACCAAATCAGTACAGCACTCATCTCTGGACCAGCAGACAGTTAAGTGTAACATGTATATAAGCCCAGACTTATTATAGGGCCAGGACACAGAATACATGAGCTGCAGCCCCTCCAAAGCTGCAAATGTAACCGTGGGACAGACTCTCACTGTCCCACGGTTACATTTAGCAAAAAGAATTTGCTTTATTTCGCCTGATTTTAAGAGAAATCTGAGTTCTTGTTGTGGTTGTTTCCCTGCAGAATGGTTAACTATAACATTTGTCAGAATCATCCAGTCTGGGAGCTTTCGTGGGACTTGACCATCACACTGTCTGTACCAGCGTTGGTAACCATGGAAAAAAATGGCATGATTGGCTTTGGGTCTAGTCTTGGTTTGGGAATCTCTGATAGCAACACTCAAACATCGAGCCTTATTCACTAATATAAGCATGTTTTGTTGAAGTCATGAAAGTGCTGACGATGTTTCAAGACAAAAGCAGGAGAAAGTCTGACTGAGCCTTTAGTGTCTGAGGCTGAAGTGTTTCCACAGACGGATGAGACGGGGAAAGAAGATGTGCCAGATAATCTGATCTGTTAGCATGAGATGAGAAATTCAGGAAAAATTTCCAGTTTCTCCAGCATCAGGAGAGTACCAGGACATGAGACTGTAAGTGATGACAACCATACGATGATGCCAATTTCAACCTTTTCAGTTAGTATTTTGTATTCTTCATATCCAATTTAATGTCTTACTGGTAAGTATTTAATTCTAATTCTGGCTGATGGTGTTTGGGAAAACTGTAAATAACAGCCAAAGATCAATTAGCTTCATAATTAATAATCATGCTAGTAAGTAACAGTAGTTTAAAGTTGTGTGTCTACATTTTGTCCTTCGTTGTTGGTTTGTACTCATGGGCAGCGGCCGACTACGAGAAAATTCATGGAAGAAAATTTTGATGATTAGCAGATTTGTGTGTGAAATGTTGGTTCAGGCGGTTTATGCCCAGATCTGTTTGTGCGGCCTGTTAATGACACCCCGTGATTTTAAGGCAAACATATAAACAGTATTAAGCTAATTGTGTTCGTGCTTCCTCTGTAAGTCTCTAAAGAGTTTTGATAAATCAAGAACAGCACTTCCTCCTTTGTGGAAAACTACAGCATGTACCAATTTTGGTGGTGATTGGTGGCATTTTCATGAACTCTAATAAGACTAATAATGTATTCTGTATAGCAAAAATGTTTATTAAGGGATCAAGCTGCACTTTTTTAACTTGGGGATGCAGCTCAGGAGTCCAATGCATAAATGCACCTCCTAATTGGATCCTGTGGGGGTGCTCAAGGCGCAGACATTAAAGTAAAAGAGTCACGAAAGTGTCCCCAGTCAATCTAAACTTCTTACCACACAGCTCTCAGGCTGCCAAGAGTCTTTTGGCAGAAACATGTAGGAAACTGTATAACAACACTATAAAAACATTCACTTTTACACAGCATCTGCAGCTTTGGCTCTTCATTATCTCATGTTTGATTTTCAAACAGCCACACTGTCTGCACTTAGCACTAGCTTGTGCTGAAATGTTAAAGTCCTTGCTTCTTTAACCAGCTGCATATGAAACAAGTCTTGCTCTCAGAGTCAGAGATCGTCTGTTTCCAGCTGTTCGCTGCCACCGCGGGACACTTATCGACCCTGACACCGCTTTTGTAAAAGTACACACACACGCTCTGCAGTTATTGCTTATTTCCTCACATCATTTCACTCCTCTGGTGCACCTGGGGTTACCAGACATGGCCTTCTCAGTTACACTTGACCAGGTTGGGTACTCCACTCGCTCTCCAACCACAGATCTGTTTTTTCCCCTCCAGCTCAGCATTAAGTTATATGGGAAGTGTCAGTGTTTCTTTGATTCAGCTCTCTGATGCTTTGAATGAATTATTTCAGTGTGTGCTGGAGATTCCAGTCATTCACTGTTTAACCGGGTCTCAATTTAAATCACCTTTTCAGAATACCATCTAATCTCTGGCCATCGTTGGGGATAAATGTTTGTAGTAGGGGTTAGCAACATTGGATATATTTCCTCATTCATGACAATAAAGAGGCTAATACAGATACGTAATGTGTGATAGATTTCACTTAAAGGAAAGGTTTATGGATTCAAAATTTATAATGTAGTAAAAAAAACACAAGTCTCCATCTGAAGCTTGAGACAGGCGTGGCTGCTTTGATTGACAGTTCTCCCGATGTAGGAATCTGTAGCTAAGCATTGGTCCCCTAACCCGGCTGTGCTGGTGTATTATTTTGGAGCATTTTAAGTAAATAATCTGACAAGTTTTATATATTGCAAACCATCAAGAGGATTTGTACTTCAGTTCAGAATTTATTCTGTGGTTTGTTTGTCTGCTATTTGCACAGTTTATAAATGCAGCTTGTTAACCAAGCTTGCTAGCATTAGCTTTTTAGCATTAGCTAAATTCAAAATACCCAAAAACTAGCAGATTGGTGGCCATGTTTATTTTTTTGTTGATTACATTTCGCATCATTAACAGTGACAAGAATTTACTGCCAAAAAGCAAAACTGGAGAACAATCACTCGGATACGGAGAGCAATGATCTGTGGCCACCACAAACCATCTCCTTTAAAGGGTTGTCTTGTTGTTGCGCCTCCAGTTCACCTGTTGTCACTTTGATTTGCACCATTATGCTTCCTAATGATACGGTGAATTCAACTAGTAAACATGCAGCAATATCAGGGCTTATTCAGTGATTCACTTGGAATTCCTATTTTTTGTTTGTTTGTTTGTT
Source organism: Pundamilia nyererei (assembly GCF_000239375.1). Classification (NCBI taxonomy): domain Eukaryota; kingdom Metazoa; phylum Chordata; class Actinopteri; order Cichliformes; family Cichlidae; genus Pundamilia; species Pundamilia nyererei. The sequence continues at coordinate 349,730 of NW_005187439.1, read as the reverse complement.
TGTCTGTCAATTTTGCATGTTTAAATTATTTCCCCCATAAAGACCTGCAGCCATAAAGCAGTTTTAAAAATAACCTTCACAGGTGAGCAAGTTCCTTTCACGCTACCAGCTCCACAGTCAGCATAGTGGCCTCATCTAATATGACACATAGTGTTTGGAATAGCAACACAAGTTTGGCAATTTTTCCACTGTAAAAAGAAATGCTTTGTCTCATGGAAACAAGTCTGAAAGTAGCCAATTTCATGGAAAGTCCCCACGGCCGCCTCTGCTCCAGCTGCTCATTGCCCCTCATCGCCTCCTGTTTTCCACAAACACGAGGACGTTGGCTGCAAAACAAAAAGCACGTGAAGGCACTCTCGCAAGAAGAATCGTCCATGTAGTTCACCTCAGTGAAGTCGTCCCTGGGGAGCAACAGGCTGAGGTATTAGCCAATCACAGCTAACTCCCCTCCCTGCACAGTCGGCCCGAAGCTGGACGAGAAAAGGGTTTGTTGTGGTCAGAAACATGAGAAGCGCTTGGCTTTCGTCTTCTGAGCGTTGAGTAACACAAGCCGGTGGGAGAGCACAGAAATATTTGCGTATAAAGTATTAACATTAATATGCGTTTCCTGCTTCCATTAGCACTCGGTATCTGGCAGGGACTGTGTGAGACCTGCTTTCTTTTGTCCCTCCACCTCCCTCGGTGTTGTCTCACATTTGTTTTCCATTCTCTGCCTTTAATCTTTTTCTAAGCGACCAGGTCACACTGAGTCACCAAAAAATATCATCTTGTTAGACAGAATTTGAATAATTCGTGAGATTTAAGTGCGTGAGTGATTGTGTCATCTGCAGCAAATCCATGGTGTAATCCCCCTTCAGACTGAGGTGGTGCTTTCTGAACTGCATCTGATTACAAGCAGTTAGAGTTTCATTTTGTAAAGGAAACAATGTTGATGTGCTGCATCAGACTCATAGAGAGGTTTTTGGACTGGAAAGTCAGGGATGAGGTGTGCCAAACCAGTGTTCACACAAGCTGTACAGCTTAAGTAAATCATTTCATAAAGCCACGGGCACACAGGGCTAGTGACTGGTCAACAACCCCTTGGCAACCATGGTTGCTAGGGGACATGTGTATTGCCTATCAGTTGGTAAGTGGTTGTGTCTGTTTCTAGAAGAAGATGCTGCCTCGTAAACCTTCCTGTGATTGCTTTGGTAAAACTATTGCTGCAAACAACATGTTCCAACAGGTGAAACTTTTACTCTGAAGGGACGCCGTCCTGAGAGTCCCTTCAGAGTAAAAGTTCAGCAGTTGGCAAGTATTTGCAGACATATTGGCACCCTTCATGTAAACTATTGGTGACAGCAGCAATCTGCTGGTGACCAAGGTTTTCGATTCACACTAAGGTTTTTAGTGTGTACCTGGCAACCAATTTTATCTGGCAACTGCCAGCAACCACTCACCAACTGCTCTGGGATAAAACACTGACAGTCACTGACCGATTTCGCAGCAACTGTGAGCAACTTCCAACAACTACTCACCAGTCAACTGTTCTCCAGGCCCACATAAGGCCTAACAGGATGTGTTCCTTTATTTTAAAGTTAATTTTTGATTTTATTCAACCTCATAATTTTGATTTCTGACATGAAGTCATGTCACTGATGCTTGCACGGCTTAATGCAATGTTTTTTTAACCGCTTTAAAGCATTAAAAGCTTTAAATTAATTTTTGTCTTGGCAACTTTGTCAAAATCTCTGTTTTCTAAACCCTTTCTGTCATTTCTGAGTGAGGACATCACAGCTGGTTTAGCTGCTTTTAATCTGATTTGATTTATTAATGCAGCAGCGTGCACAAGGAAGCGTGTTTGATCCAGCAGAATGTAACGTAGTTAAGATGGAGAACAGATTTCGAGATTCATGGAGCAGTGAGACATCTCTTTATGTTGAAGAGATTCTGGAAGCACAAAGCATATTTATCTGGCAGGACTGGCAGAGAGTCAAACTGACCCCAGGCCTCCAACTGAGATCAGGTCAAACTCAGCTCCAGATACCTTTGAGCTGAAGGATTTACTGGCAGAGATGATGATTCTTTACTACGCTGGTTTCATGACTTGGATTCTCTTTGGTCAGCTGTGGGTGAGATAATTTCCTTTTCCATCCTTAACTTGGAAAATAATGTGAAATAATAAGATTTAAAAGAAAATAAAGGCGAGTGCTCTGATTCCTCTTTATCATTGCTGCCCTCGTGGAATCACCTCATGAAGTCATCAGAATTTCATCAGAATGTATCTCCGTGAGTAAAATGTTATCAAAACAGATATGTGTAATGGTTTATACCATAAAATCCAGGTTTTAATAGCACACATCATTTTCCAGAAGTCACACACATTTCCTCAGAACCCAAACTGTTTTTAGACAAATCAAAAAAAGAGCTGGGAAGCAGAAAAAAGCGTCAGTTTTCCACTCATAGGGAAGAGTCGCTTTTCAGCGTGATGTTCAAACTGTTCCGCTCCACTTAGTTTTCCACGGGATTTTTGGTATCAAGAAAATCTTATTTCCAGGTATTTAAGCTCCAGTTGTTTGAAGTTATTTTAAGCACAAACTGGTACATTCGCACAGTGTGAGAGTGACGGTGTGCTAGTGATTAAAACAAGATTAACAGACACTATTTTGATAACAGTATAATTTTAAAGAAACACTTCCAAGAACTTGTTTTTGTCTCCTAGTTCTGGGAACGTTCGTGGTTTTGGATCCTTTTAAAACAGGTGTTTGGTTTTGAATCGATGGGCAGAAAAAAGCAAAACATTAAAGACACTTGGAGAGACACTTTTCAAGTTTTCTGACCTTCTGCAGAGAACAGAAGGTTAATGCAGAAAATGTTCTCGGCTAAAAGGCTGATGGGGTACTGTCGACACCCTGCCGGGCGGGTGGGCAGCTTTGACCCACAAGTTTGTGATTCTCATAACTTGAGAACGAAACGACGTAGGAGTTTGAAATTGATACCATACGTGCACGAGGTATGAGTATTTGTTAAAACTGTAGAATCAATGTTGGCAGAGGACTTTAACGAAAGTCATTTCCTCTTCTGATTATAAACTAAGATTTGGAGTCTGAAATGTCAGCAGAGGATTGGAAATCAGCTTCTGCTGTAACTCAGATCACATATACACGACTCAGACACCATCAGTCATTAATGGTCTTACAGTAGACATACACCAGATATGTGAACTAAACAGGACAAATTTCTTTCTCAGGTACCGTAGCAGGAATAAAACATTTTAGGAAGTGACATGAGGTGGTTCAAAAGAAACTCCACTAGTGTTGTGATTCACATATGACAGAAATACAGGAAGCAACGGGCAGAGTTAAAAAACAAAAGCAAGCAAGCATCAAATTTTAAAAGTCCAAAGAAATATTAGTCCGGAAACACAAGGGCAAAGTTATCCAAGGAACAAGGAGGCGACAGGAACACAAACACGGTGCAGAGCAAAATGAATCTCCAAGGACTGAAGGAAGACTGAGGACACGACACAGAGAGGAACAAGGCACAACTAAACATAACCAAGAAACAAAAGGAAACTAGTCCCTGGAGTAATGATACACTACCATAACTCAAAACAAGAGGACATAAAGGTTAGGATTAAATACAGGAGACAATAACAAAAGCCAAAACTGAACGTTTCATGTGTTTCACGCTCAATCATCCAGGTAAGGACGTCCCAACGTCCAGATAAACAGAATCAACTTTTTGGGACTGAAAGGTTTATGTGCTTATTTGTTGAAGGAATCAGACGATTAATTGATTAAATCAAATGATTAATAACAGATTTTAGAGGCGGGACAAGAAGCCGAGTACGAGTTAAGACACCTCGACCCCCAATATGTGAGGGGTTTGGGGCATGTGCAGCGGGGGGAAACAGGGCAGACGCTTGGAAAAGCTGGTGGAGGGGAAAACTGCTCAGACTGCTGCACCTGCATCTTTTCCTTTTTCTTATTGATTAGGTGCATTTATGTTATTTACATTACCCAAACCCTTGGGATCACCCAACCATTAAATAAAAAATTGACTTCAAAGGTAAAACCAGAGGAGCTGTGCTGGAGCTTTCAGGTTTAAATCTCAGTATTTATCCACAAACACGATTTGATTTGTACATTTCAGCTAATCTGGGGCTTAATTCATCAAACGCATGTCCTGTATGATCGAAGATTTCACTTCAGTGTGACTTTAACAGAGTAATGAAAACCTTCTGTCCAGCACTGTCCACATATTGTAGGCCCATATGAAAAGAAATCAAAATTGAAGGTACACTCTGCTTTTATTAAAGACATATGCTGCACAAGTGGCAAACTCGCGGCTGCTTCATCAGGCAGCCTGAGAAAATGTCACAGTGAGTGTTTAAAGCTGCAGCAGGCAGACAACAGACGGCCCGCCCCCTCAGCCCACTCCCACCCGAGGAACACAGACATGCAGACATGCAGACCAATTTTATTTTAAAGAATCAAAATATTACAAAGCTCTGTCTGTTGTATACAGTCAACCTCTGGCTGTCATGTAAAATAAAGACAGTGCAGTTCAACAGAATTTCAACAATGTCTCTCGTTCATTTTCATAATGACTGGAGCGTCTAATATTACAATAATAACAAAGTAAAATTCAAGTAAAATAAGGTTGTTGTTTTTTTAAAATGAAAAAGCTAACTGTAATATCTAAAATAACAATAAATAAATAGTAAAAAAAAAATAATTTACTCTCCAGATTATCTCAGTTGCTTTATGTTTCATTTATTAACAAAGTAGGAAACTTTTATTTTATTTTAATTTCTAACATCAGAGGGACTCATGTTAGCCTGCAAAGCTTTATCGCTTCTCCACCCTTTAATAATCTGCTCGTCCCTGCTTGTCACTGCACAAGTATGCAGATGTAAATAATAACAATAATTCATATAATACATAATAATGTGAATAAATAAATAAATTTCAGAAAAAGACTCACAAGAGGAGCCTATAGAGAGTCTTAGAGCTCCTGCTGGGAAACAAGAAGCATCTGTCAGTGTATTCAAACCATGATTCTGCTTTCTAAAGCTGTTGGATGGACAGGGTTAATATTTAAAAACAATAATACTAAATCAATAGATGGTTTAAGTTTGAGTTTTTCCTTTTCTTCTTTCTCCTTTACTACATTTCAGATGTTTAAAATTTCAGCTTTAACCCATTTAATCCCAATTTTTTCCCTGCAAAATTAGTGCATGCATTTTCCTGCTTAGACTTCCCCTACACAGTGTGTTCAATCTTCTTAATATCATAGGGGGTTCAAAGGGCAACGATTGTGGGATTAAATGGGCTCTGCCTCGTCCTCCCTAATTAACCACTTGTGACTTTTGCTATTTTTTTCTTTCTCACAGAATTTTCAGTTTTAAAGCCCACTCTGAGTAAAGGACTTGATTGGTTAAATAGTGTCATGTGGGATGAGTTGCCAAGCGATTGGTCCGTGTGTGTTTCCTGTGTGCATAAAATCACGGTTCCTATAATGACGACGGAAAAGGCTGCAAAATTCAAAACAACCTTACTGTAAATATGAGAAAAATAGAAATGGTCCGTAAAGATCAGTGTCTGAGTTCCCACAGGCCACCTATCGGTGAGTTTAGAAAGTAAAAAATTCAATGCAAGACTAAAGATACATTATTACTTTTATTTGAGTAAAATAAGACTTAAAATATTTAATTATGAGGCTGCAGAGTAAAGCTGTGTTGCTGTAGGCATCTTTTTTCCTGGAGGGTTGGGGGGGCAAGTTGTGCTCAGGGACCCTAAAAAGTCTTGCGCCTGCCCTGTTTTGCACAATAATGAATTTCTCATCAGTGACATCGTGTGTCAGTGGTGTCTTGTAACTGTTATGTTTTATTTATCTGGCATCACACAACAGCCAGCTGAAGCTGAGGTTTCCACTGCACCGTCTCTTATCTGTGACAGCGGCACCTGGCAATAAGATGTTCGCTCGTTTGAAGTCTTTTTCTCCCCTTCGCCTTTAACTTAGATTACAGCTTCTGGAGCTGGAAGCCGCTGCACATCTGTAAGCCAGCGGAAATACCAAAATCTTGCATGCCTCTTTGATTGTTACATTCAAGATATCATGTGCGCTACCAGCTCGGCTGCTGCAAACCATTAGGCTCAGTAACTGGTGGCTTGTAAAATACGTTTAGAAGTTCTGGAGACAAGGCAAAGGGGATGAGATGGGGATTCCACATGGTTATCCAAGGAGATGATAAACAAAGGGAGAAGGTGATACAGTCTCTGTGATATATTGGGCACATGTGGGATCCTGGAAGGAATAGAGAGGATGAAAAAAATGACTTCAGAGTGAGAGAGGGAGGGCAGAGGGGAGCCTCCTCTGATTTATTCTTTTAAGTTTCAGGGCTTGTGTAGTCGAGAACAAGATTGGTTCAGTAGATCACATCACCCTATATCCTTTACAGATTTTCACCCCACCCCGCCTTGACCAGTGACAGAACGTGTACATTTATCAACTACCGAGTACAATTTGGAGACACGTGTTCCTTCGGGGTTTTTTGTCCTTTGCAAATCAGGGAAAGTTTGCACATTTTAATACACCACATGAACTTGATGCTTTATTATCTTACAGAGTGCACTGAGCTAAGAAAATATTTGACTGGAAAAGTGTCGCAAGTAGTACAATAATGCAAAATGACTCATATTTGACATTTGAGGTTTTGAGTCCTCAGCATCAGCAGTGTGACCTGAAAAGCCTGATGTATCCAAGCAGACAGTGGGATGTAAGCTACTGTGAGCAATAAACTGCAGACAGTTGCCAGATGTAGCAAATTAAAACTCATGGATGCAAACTGATGTGTTATCTCTTGTTTTGGAGGACTTTCCGTGACACTCCTTTGTGCATCGTGGATGCAGCAGTGTGTGACTGGAGGAGTTCTCCACTTCTGCAACTGCTTCATGCACGGGGGAGTTCTTCTGTGTCCTCCCCCCTGCACTGGGTCAAGAGGGGCCATCCTAGAACAGACGCGGCCTTACTGATGAGTTTATCCAACCGCTTCCTCTCGGCTGTAGATAAGCTGCTGTTCCAAAAGGCAACACCACAGAAGAAGGCTGACACCACCACAGAGTCAAAAAAGGTCTTCACGAGCGCCCCCTGCACCCTAAAAGATCTCAGTCTCCTCAGCAGGTAGAGTCTGCTCAGTGTTGTGATGTCAGTCCAGTTTACTGTTCAGGTGAACACACAGGTACTATCTCAGTGTCACTTCCCTGGTGTCAGTGTGGTTTGTCTGCCCCTGTGGAAATCCACTTGGTATTCCCACGTTCATCAGTACGGACAGCGGTTCCACAAAGTCCTGAATCCACTCTCTGTACTCCGAGTCATCCTCACCTGTGATGAGGCCAACTATGCCAGTCATCAGAGAAGTTTAGGAGGTGGCAGTCTGTTGTAGTTGGAGAAGTCTGCAGTGTAGCGGGCCCTCACAGTCCCCTGCAGACCAACAGCTCCACCAGCTCCAGCTTGGCCCTCAGAAATCCAGGCTAGTGTTAAAAGCACAGAAGAAATCAAAGAGCATGATCCTCATAGTGCTTCCAGTCTTCTCCAGGTGGGTCAGAGCTCGGTGCAGGAGGTAGATGATGGCATCACACACCCTGATGCTACGCTGGTATAACAACTGGCTGCTACGGCAAATAATAATGACACGGTTCAAATCAGCGACCTGCAGCACACTGTGCAAATAATGCAATGATCTGATCACCTTTAAATGGATACAGCCATGAAAATTCCAACATGTGTTTAATTTATTATTATTATTATTATTGTTGTTGTTGTTGTTGTTGTTATTTATTATTTATTATTTATTATTTATTATTTATTATTTATTATTATTATTATATTTCCATGTTTCTGTGTATACTGCAGTGTTAGTGCTGTGTTGAATTTGTATAAACAAACTAAAAAAGCAATTCATAATAGTCGCTTTTAAATAATTTTGTTAAAATGTTTGGGACAGGTCTTTTCCTGGTATTTTCTCAAGAGGAAAGGGGAAAAAGGCGATTCCCTGCTACATCTCTGGTGCCTGCTAAGAAGCCTAAACCTCTTGAAGTGGTATTTTATTTGCTCCCAAAACAAATGGAGAAGACCCCAAC
>NW_005187439.1:334449-341255 GCF_000239375.1 Pundamilia nyererei | reverse complement strand
CAGCATTGTCCCATTTATTCATTTCATTTAATTCATCAGTAATTATTATTGAGGGCTGGACAAGCCAAGATAGATATGTGTTAAACAGGAAGAGTACATGTTAGTGAAAACTCCTGAGCTTCTTGCACCCAGAGCCAATGAGAGGCCCTCGTCAACCTCAGGTTGGACAGATGCAGAGGTCATCTCACGAGGGGGGAGACTTCCAGAGCACAAGAGGAAACCTCCAGCAGAGATTAATACACTGCTTTATATGTTCCAATCTAGTTTCCAGATCCCGTTGTGCTTTCTTTATTGCTCTGTGAGCATTCCTGTTCCTATTGTAACCTGCTTGCATGGAAATAGCTGCGTCATATTTGCCGAGGCGATGATTTGAAGTAGCCGTAGGAGCAGCTGGACTCTGCCGAGAGGACCAGATCTGCGCGGGTCATCAGCAAACCCACATCAAGGAGCTGAAGCACTTCAAATCATCTGTGTTAACTTTTATGGCAAGTGTTTATGCAAGGTCATGCACATTGACTTACACCTTTGTTTTATGCAGGGTTGAAGGTACGCATGTGCGAGGTGAACAAGTATCTCGTTTGGTCGCTCTGGCTCCTGACGCTGTTGAGCGTTTCTTTTTTTGAATGCTCTGGTTCAGAATTTGAGCATCTGCACGGTGTTCAATCCAGAACTGCTCCATCGCTGTGTTTGTGTACGTTGTGGTTCGGCAGGACTGGGTTAGGACTTTCTTCTGTTTCTCGCTCCCATGTGTCATTTGTTAATTTTCTCTGGTGGAGTTGTTGGGCTGGCTCGGTGGTGGGTTTCCACCCCAGGGTGGAGACTTTCAGAGGAAGCTGTCCTTCCTGCACCGGTCTGCAATGAAGCAATCAGCCAGTAGTTAAATCAAGGTCGTGTGGTGCTGCAGTTCTTTGGCTGTCACGGTCAATATGGTGGCACTCAGGCTTCCTTTGTTAACAATCTGCTTTGAACAAATCAGTCGGGAGTCTCTGCTTGTGCTCTGTCGGTTTGGGGCCCCACTCCCCGCACTCTGAGGATGTCTCCGGCTCCGCCGCTCCTGTAAGACGATACACTAACCTGTTTGTAACCTGTCGGCCTGCTCTCCACCTGTGCTTCTCTGGAAACTCGCCTGCCTAACAGGTGCCCCTCCCACACTCAGTTACACCACGGCAACAAAGTGAAATCCCCTGACCTGAAGTCACGTGCTCATCTTCGCCCCCAGTGTCTTTATTTATTGGCAGATCACGTGTAAAAACACAAACGTTAAAAACAAAGCAAACAGAAAAGTCACAAACATAACAAAACAGGCAGATTACAAGTAAACAAATAGCAATATTAACATTTTTACAAAAGGTGAGGGGGGCGAGCAGCCCCCTGCTCCAGGGTGAAAGCTTCGTCCTTTGCCTCTGTTACACCGGACATCTTTCTTCTACTGAGCTTTGCAGCACATCAACTGGAAGCCAAGGGAGGCTGATGCTTTGGGCTCTGGCCCCCAAACTCTGGAAGTAAACGATAAATGTTCTGGCCCTGCTTTCTATCTAACATCACACTCACACTTGAGGAACGGACCAGGGAAAACTTGGGGTTCAGTAATTTGATTATTAGGACTTGGCTTTGGGCTCGATTGTTCAGGACTCCAGTTTGTTTCATTTCTAGCTCCCTCTGCTTGTTCTGGCCTCATCATATCCTGGAACGGTCACTGCAGATCTGCAGCTCATCTCCCCAACCTTTACCTCTGTTAGAAACACGTCTTTCTTACTTCCACCAAGAAGATCATGTGATCGATTGGAATGGAAGATTTTACCAGCAGCTGACTCAACTTAGAAGTGATTCACTTTAGGAATCTATCAGGTTAATTATTGGAAGGATTCTTCTCCATTGCAATGTTCTGTGTCATATCCTTACACACACATATTTAGCTGATAAGCAGCATTAACAGAATGACACAAATGACACATTGTCTCAGTGAGCTGTCTCAGTGGCTCCAGATGTTCTTCTGGATCCAGTGAATCATTACATGCAGCGTGTGGAGGGAACCTCCAGCCTTGGTGGAGGTCTTGTTCATTCATTCACATATTATTGGTCGTAGGCTCTGATGATGTATCTACGATCTCGGGAGTTTTACGGGGCTTGAAGAGAACAAACAAAAGTGTGTCACTCTGACATGTGCGGCCGGAGGTATGATCACATTCTTTGTCTTAATCTTGTTGACCTCTTAGCAGAAGCGACTGAAACAAGTTGCCTCTGCAGTGATTTGTGGTGATGTTTCCCATCAGGCTGTGAGTGATTCAGTGGCCTGCATGTGTCTGGTCAGTCGTGTTTGCGCATGGATACAGACCAAAGGCTGCAGCGGAACAGATCGGCAGGAAGTTTTCAGACTGGGAGAGAAGCACTTCTCCTTACTCACGGGGGCCGAAGGGCGCTGAGACGAGCAGCTGTACACCAGGGACTCACACACACCACTGAGAGTGTGAGTGATACACAACACTGACACTGGGCAGAGGGTTAGAGAGAGAGACAGGGGTCGTAAAGTCTCACCCAGTTTTAACATTTTCATTTCACTAAGGCAACGCATTAGTTATCCTGCATAACAGAAGACTGCATTTCCCATCATTTTTGCCTCTATGATTGACAAATATCAAGCCTGCACATCTGCAAGCTGCTCTACAACCCACCTGTATCCAGTCAAACGGCAATAGTAACTGAACTGGTTCTTATACAGTACTTTTCTACTCTACCTGATCAACACAACACACACACTCTTCTGTGTTAAGTGCTTCCTATCTAACATTTACACTGTAATAGATGCATTCGAGCATCTTGATGTTATTTTCCTGCCGAGGAAATTTGGCATGCAAACTGGAGCAGCCGGAGATCAGATCACCAGTCTGTACCTTTAACTTCTAAACTGCAACAAGCTCTAGTTGCTCCCTTTGACAGTCAGTGATCTTAACTAACATTATATGAAAACCCAAAATGAAAAAAAGGGTAAAAATATTTTTATTTGAATCCTGATGACTTTTCTTTGCAGGAACACAAAAACCTCTTTGCATGAGTTTATTCTGTGTGCAGGAAAAATCATGATAAGGGATAACGGACGGAAAGTAACTTAATGTGACAAACTGAGAAGCACAGAGCTGAACTGGGTCCTGCTGCTTATTTTGTCTTTGTTTTTATCTCTATTTTGGTTAAACGAGTGACAAACAATGGGTTTGTTCTGCCACTTTGCCACCAAATGCACATTTTATACCCAAGCTAATGCTGCTCCAGTGTCATTCAACTTTGAGTGTTTTAATCACTGTGCACAACTAAGTCTGAGACACTGCCGTAAAAGTGAATATTCACTTTTCAAGTCTTTGAGGTCGGAGCTCCAGCTGTGCGGGTCATCAACCTGAAACAGCCAAACCCCGAGAGGCCTTCATACAGATGGGGAGGTCCTCATCTTTACAAGGACTGAGCCCTCAGGAGACCACCCGGTCGCTACATTTAAGTCATCTCACTAAAATGCAAAGCTCATCGTCTGCCTCATTTAACGATTACATCCCTTTGGGAAAGAGAGAGGAGCGGCACAGAGCAGAAGGTGAAAGTGCAAGCTGAGGGAAAGAAGCAATCATCTCTTTTTCGGTGCTGAAGGCACCACGAGATGCTCTCTATAAGACGTAATGATCACTAGTTAATGATCATGAAACTAAACTCACGTCCAGTTCATCATGTTTATAAAGCTGGGCAAACCTGCAGTGAGCTGAGACCGAAGAAGTCTCTGAGTGACGAAACGTTTCTACCACTGAAAACACAAACATCCAGATCTCTATAAGACACCATACACAATAACAAACAGATAATGTGCTCATATGACATGAAAAAGCAACCAGAAATATAATGCTCTGCTTTGCAGTGTGCAGATTAAGATGATTTGTATGTAAAGGTTGAAGAGGAGAAAGTGGAGACTCACTGACGTGGGACCCTGGAGCGTCTTCAGCACGCTTGATTGGCTAAACAAATGCTAAACAAATACTTTGATATAGGCAGACTGAACACACACACAGAGTTATCATCCTCTGCATTAACACTGCAGACGGCTCAGAGAAATGACAAAGGCACACCCCGATGGCAGCAGACTCCTCCAAGCAGATAACTGCGCATGAGGAAAATGAATGAAATGAAAGTTTAGTTTGAGCCGGTCATCATTAAGGATGTCAGGTGTGCACTAACACCATAACCATGATCATACACTAGTGTGTTCTTTTACTCCAACTTCAAACTGTGATCACTCAGTGGTGTTCAGATTCGTGTCACGATCCTTCCATTTCTTCCAGGCTCCTGTGCTCCTCTGTCTCTGTCACCCTGTTTTTCAGTGTAAGATATTTGTCTGACTAAACATTTTGTTTAATCCGGGTGGACTGGACTCTACTCATCTTATTTAACTCAACAGGAAGTGTGTGTGCAGGAAGAAGCTGCTGTGTTCTGGTCTACTGTAGAACAAGGACGATTTACAACATTTTACAGCTGGTTGCATAGTCCACACTGACCATGTGTCCTATGCACATCTATGGTACTCTGCCACATCCCAGAATGCAAAGAATAGGAAGGCAGACTTGCTGCATACACCTGGCAACTGGCTCAGATCACAAACGAGTTGTTCTACAGTTCCTCCAGAGGGTCGTGGTGCAGTTGTTTTGCTCCACACAAAGTGCGACTACTGTGTTTGCACCAAGCTGGAAAACTAACCAGAGTTTGATTTAAAACAGACTAAACTACGTGCAGTCCTTCTGAAGGCAGATGTTTAGTGTCTCGGTCAACGGCACTCGAAGCTGGTGACATTTCTGGTTACAGGGTGTCAGACCAAAATGCACAGATGAGATTTTGTGCACCAAACAGCCTGCAGCCAGCTGAAACCGAAGCACATTTAGGGGTGATCCAAACGCTCCCTTTCATCTGAGATTTTACACAGCTAGGGACATTTTCTCAACAAGAAGTTGTGAAACAATAAAGCGAGGCGATAAACGTTATTAGGCCGTTTACTGGACGAACTTCGTGGATGTTGATGAAAGCGGCGAGGATCGGGACGAAGAGCGAGCGGGATCCTTGCATCCACTTGCATCACCAGTACTTCTGGAGAGTCTCTCCTTTGTTACAAGCTGTCCAAGTGAAGCGTGACGGGACTTGAAACGTTTAACCGACCTCTTTAAACCAGGAACCCTTTTAGGGTCGCTCCAAGCCGTTACACATGCTTTGCTTTTCTCATCAGCCGGGTCGATTTGTAGGAAGTTGCTGGCTTTGTCGTTCTCCCCGGACCTGTATTATTCTTTGCCCTTTTCCAAACAATACCACAATACATCCTGATGTAATGTAAAAATGGCTCAAATTGGGCCATTAAAATGCTCCAACCTCAGTTTAAACTCTCTGTCACTGAAGGTAAAGCTCAATACTTAGCAGTAATGGTGAAAGAATGTGGATAGGCCCAGTTTAAATGGAGCCATCAGCATGGCATGGCGAGAAGGGGAAAAGGAAAGGGCTTTTTATGATTTCCTTTGAAAAATTTATTCCAATTTATAAGGGGTCCTGCAAGGGTGTCGTATACAGTTCCCCCTCTCGATACTAAATCTTTCAGGCAGAAGCTTTTAAAACTTCAAATGCAGCTAGATCTGCTTACACATGTCATGCTATAGCCTATATAGTCCCCTTTCCTGTTCAGGCTCAAATGTGTGTTTCATGGATGTGAGAGTTTTTTTCCAGCGAGAAAATAGAAGAGCAGCCCACAGTAAAACGCTGCACATGTCGTCTGGCTTTCCCATCAATCCCGTGGACAGGCCGGGCACGGCTCAGGTGGCTTCACAACGGTTAAATCCTCAAATCACTTAAGGATGCTACACGATGAGTCTGGTCATCGTCAGTGTTGGTATTTTATAGCAGGCCGTGGTTAGGCGAGGTGCAGAGACAAACTGATAATGAGTTAAATAGGATGCAGATTAAGCTGGAATCATGTGTTTAGATCAAATCCAGCGTGTCTCACATAAAGACTTTATAACGGTACAGATAACAGCCCACCGCATAACGACTTCATTTATTTATCTACTGTAATCCATGTGAAAGAACTACACCACCCACACCTGAGCAGTGACTCACTGCTAGCTCCGCCCTTTCCCGCCTCACATTAAGGGGTCGTCTGTATCATTTAGCTGCCTCTCCAGAGAGGAAAGGTTGTGGTTGGACGGACTTTATTTTCTCCATCTTGGGCTGCAGCTGCCAAAAGTCCTTCTCGTTCTGTCCTGGAGATCTGCAGATCAGGTGGAGATGTGGTCGCAGCAGATGGCTGCATCTCCCTGAGCCTGATGATGCCGGAGGTTTTCTCTTTCAGTCAGGAGTCCTTCGATGGAGGCGACTGTTGTTGTGATCAGGTGCAATATAAATAAAGCTCAATTAAAGTGAACCTGCTGCACGCTGGAGGGCTGTCCTCACAAACGTGTGGTCAAAGGCGGTGGCGTTGGTCACCTCGCAGGATGAGGCTGAATTTCTGCAGCCAAAGTGCTCAAATCTTATTGGTCAGCAGTATTTGGAGTCATGCATTCCTCACCGACTGACCTATATTTACAGAGATTAAATGAATGTTTGTCCTCCCGTTTGAAACAACCCTGTAATCCTGACACAAAAGGACGAAGTCCTCATTAGCATGGCCAACTCTTGCAGCTTTCTGTGTTTTACTTTACTCAGATTTAGTTCAATTTAAGCATCAGCCACCATTAGGACAAGACTATTGTTTGACAGTCTTCTCCACAGAGATGCACTGATATACAGTATAAATATATATA
>NW_005187439.1:320481-334001 GCF_000239375.1 Pundamilia nyererei | reverse complement strand
AATATGACTGCACATTTACTCCGACATCATCCTAGTGCAAAGACAAGTGGAAGCAGACAAAAACAACAAGCAGCATGCTACAAACTTTACCCGAGTCATTTAGACAGCCGTTAGCACAGGATTCTCCTTATGGGGACCTGATATGTTTATATGCTGCTGAGAATATGGCCCAGAAGAAGCTATAGTATAGCTTTTATTTTGAAAGAGCCATTTCTCTGTAATAAACTCTCTTTTCCAAAGATGAGTGATTCCTCAATCAGATGTATTATTTTATTACTTTGTTGTTTCAGCAACATTAAATTTAAAAACTGTACTTCTGAGTTAAAATATATATTTATAATTTTAATAAATGACAAATTAAAAAAGCATGAACATTTTTTTGTATCGAAGAAATATTGAACTGTGACACCAAAGTATTGAACCGAACCGTGAATTTTTGTGTATCGTTGCACCCCTAATAGATATATATAGATAGCTAGATATGTATATAGATATCTCTCTATATCTATAGATATAGATAGATATCTATAGATATAGATATATTTATGTATATATCTATATATATGTCTTGTTTTTAACTATTATGATAGAACATATCCATAAAGAGTCAGTCAGCTAATCCTGCTTTCACTTTGGTTCACTTTGGTTGTGCATTTGGTTAAATATTTCTGGCACTGACAGTCGCTGCTCAAGCATGTTGGTGACTTTGAAATTAAAAAACCTCATTTTCATGCACCGTATAGAAATCAACTTATTGCATTTGTTCACATGCATATTGTTTTTAATAGGAGCTTTTGTTTGACATACAAAACTGTTCTCTACCAACATGTTGGAAATTCAGTAAACCCAAAATGCTCTGTGGAGAATCAGTAGTAATAGCTCCCTTATGCAGTTTCCGTTGCAGCATTTGCTACTGTACAAAATATTAATACTGGTATAGCTCATTCCTAATCCAGGTAAATCTTCCTGGTTCCATGTTGGGAGTCTTTATTGCACTGATGGGGATTTTGCAGGTTGCGGTCAGATCAAATTAATTCTTTTTTCATATCAAGTGCTCATACATGAAGCCTGCAGCTGTTGTGAATGTGCAGTAGAAGCAGGACATGGCTGTAGAGCCGAGCTCAGCTCACCTGTGCTCCAAGGGGGAAAGTGGGGAGTAAGGTAATGGTTATAGAGGAGCAAATCTGAATGACGAAATCAGAGCTCCCGCCTGCTCCGCTTCTCAGCCTCAAACTGCTGCAACGCAGCAAGGATGCTAAATGATATTAAACATTTCTAGTCTCGTATAACTTTGGAAACATGCAAAGTACTGAAAAGCACAACAGGTGCAGATACACAAAGATAAGAAAATGGGGCTGAGACGATTACTCGAGGAACTCGAGTAATTCGAGTAGTAATAATGTTCATTTAGATTCTTCACGTCAAAGCTTCGCCTCATAATGGGACTGCTGTAACGGTTAGCATTGTTGAAAAATGAGCTGCCCCTGTTATGGATGTGCAGCATTAACAAAGCTGGATACGGTGGAGTTAGTCAGCTTCTCAGCCACTTTCTCCCGGCTACTGTTCGACAATACATAAAAGTCCCCAAGACCTCGGGAGCATGATAGGAGAAAATGTCTATCATATGGGACTGTTTCCAGTTTTTAATTTCTATCACTCGCTCGTTCATCTTCATTTGCAGTCTAGTGTTAAAGTGCCAAAACATTTTCAAGTTTGTCACAGTGTCTGACTTGTTTTTCCTGCATCCAGAGGCACATGTTTTTCCAAATGGCTTAAAACTGCAGTTCAGTCACTTTGCTGCTTTTCTCAGATCAGAATGAAAATTCTCAAAACCATTAGTGCAACCTCCACAACATTTAGTCATTTGTGCACATCATAGTAGCAACGTCTCCTTCCTCTGAACATGTATCAGTTGCTTTCATACAATTCTCTGCCATCGACAACATTATCATTTGCTTATGTCAATCAAAATGAACTCTACTTTTGGATGCTGAATAGTCGTTCCCAATAAAACTATTAGTCTTCATTTCATTGCTAAAGTCCTTACATACAAAATTGGTGAATTCGTTTTCAAATGCTGTCAAACAAATGTTATACATTTTTTAAATTATTTTTTCCAATCCGGCCGCCTGGACACTTGGGAATGAATGAATGAATTGAAGACTTTTAACTGTATTTTTAGTTTTATGCCTTTGATTCTGCTGATAAAGACCTCCCATGTGGCCGTTCATGCTACAACATAATTAAGTAAAAGTACTGAATGTAACACTTCACACTTACATTTTTAAAGAAAAGCAATACAGTGAAATTATGACTTGGCTGTGCAGACAATAAAGGTCCCAACAATGATACTCCCATCTTCTCAGCTAAATGGTAAATATCCCGATGAGCAGCGATGGAGGAGAAGGCCTTCATAGGCAGCCAGCACTAGGAAACATTTAAGTTGGACCTGGTCTGTGGGGGTGGGCCAGTCCTCAATGGTGTGGACTTTTTCTCCAAAGTGCTGATGCCTTAATGATGAAACTTGTGGCCCAGAGTCTCCACCTCCCTTCTCACTCACTCTTCAGGCCTGCAGCTGTCACTCTCTCCATCAGCTGTCTCAGGGCATCCAGAGCAGCAGCAAAGATGCTCCCATGCACCAGACGTTCGTCCAGGTAGACAAGAAACCGCTGTCATAGGACACCAGCCAGCACACTGTCCATAAGACTCTCAAAGGTGGTGGAGGAATTGCTCAGGACCCTGAACTGCCATAGTCCCCCTGTCTTTGGTCTGTACTCAGGGGACAATTGCACCTGCCAGTATCCACTTGGCAGATCAAGGGTGGAGAACGAGGAGGATCCAGCTACCAAGTCGAGGGGCTTGGTAGCTGGATGCTTCATGGAACCACATTAGTTCTTATTGCAGTGGTGAAACACTTAGTTTGGCCATAGTTCATGTTGAAACTTAAATCTACTGGAACCTTCTTTGGGCTCAGATTCAGCCAAATGCATCAAAGCTAAAATATTTAATCTCTCTGCAACAATGATCTCTAACATGTTGCTAAAAAACGGCGTGAAGAAGTAGAATATGATCAGCTTAAGACAGGAAGAGCCTGCTGCAGTCAATTTATTGCAGAACTTGTCACAAGATATTAAAGAGTCTAATTTTATGTGTTTATAATTTCAACCGCATAATTCACGAGTATCTACTACACTTTTTCTTGCTTTCCAGCGCTGGCTTTTTGCACTAAAGTGGCTTGTTTCACATGGAGGATGAACAGAGGGGGAAACTAAGGCCAAGTTTAAGATAAATGAGGATTATTTTGAACTGAGAATCATGCAAAGCTGTTATAGTCCAAGAATAAAAGTGTAGCGTGCCAAATTACAATATTAATGTCCACATTATGAAAGTTAATGTTCACTTTCTCACATTACTCATTTAATACGCTGCATGTCAGATGTAAGATCTGAGGACAATGACCTGGATTTTTGTAACAAGAAGATTTATTCTATTCTATTTTAAAGCAACATGAACTTTACTTTCAAAATAACTGATTTGACCTCTTGAATAACCACTAAGATGTTAAATTGTAAGAACATTCAATAGTTGCAGCCCAATGAGAAGCTGATGTTTGTCTCCAGGACTCTTCTGATCCACTCTAGGAGATGGGGAATTATCAAGCATTTAACATGTATTTTTGCCTCCACGGGCTCTCTGTGTTGTTTTACATAAACGGCCCATATGAGACCTGGAAGCAGGCGCAGCAGAGGCTTCAGCTGTCGGCACGTTCCTCTCGGGCCCAAAGGAAGTGGATATTTTTCCTGATTTGTCCTACATTTGGGTCGCTCTTCACGCCGTGGAGAACAAGTAAAAGCAGAGCTGCCCTCCGCCACAGCAGCAGGTTTCTGACAGACGCTACCTGAGAAGTTTAGGACTTTGGGAAATTGTTCCACTTCCAAAACCACAAGAGTCATTAGTGTCACACATATATACTGTTACATTCTGAATATAATACACTCCCATGAATGGGAGCAATAAGCACCACCAAAGAAATGTGGCCCGAATAGGGTTTTTTTCCCTGGTCATAGCAGGGGCGTAAATCTCTCCCTCCATCAATGTAACGTGCAGAGCCGAGCTAGAAGGTGAGCAGCTGAGTAGCACATGTTCAAAGACCTCCTGCAGTCTCCCAAAGACCCTCTTGATAGATTTCCTGCAGGTGGAACAGTTTAATGTGTGCACCCACTTGCACAAATTTACAGTATTTCAGAGAGCGGGCGTAAACCTGATGTTTACCTCGACCTCTGCTTGTTCAGCTCCGTCGTTTTCCTCGTTTTCTGTCGTTTCATCTCCGTGCATCCGCTGTTCATTTTTGCAGGTGTGACATAAGTTTCCACTCAAAGGGAACGGCTCTGGTTCTCCTGGAAAATGACTCCGGTCAAAGTTGTCACAAGGCATCGTGTCCTTTTTCCTACCGCTGAGAATATTTTAGGCCTCATTGAGTCTTAATAATGAGTTCTGCAGAATGAATCCACATCACACCGCCTTGTTAAACGCCACAATATTCAGGAAACTGCAGATCGTGTTTCAGTGTTAGCATTCTGTGGTGATTATTTAATGCAGTGCTGAGATGGTACGTCTGTGCTGTGTGGGGGCTTCGTCAGAAACAGGCAGCAGGGAGCGCTCCGGCTTTTTAGTCACACAAGTTTAATATGTTAGTGACTTTATGTGAACTAAAGACGAGTGAAACACAATTATATTTGAGCATTTCTATTTGATTTAGTTCTTTATTATTCTAGTTTTTGTGACATTTACTTCTTGTGATATTTGAGTCTTCGGGGATGATTATCGGGGATTGTGACATCTTATGTTCCAGTTCATGTCCAATATGATGGGACGAGCTGTTTGTTGGTTTGCATCGTCTCCTTTCGGTGTCTCCTGCATCCAAAATGTTTTGTACCATATTTAAAACGCTACGTCCAGATGAACAGAATCAACCTTTGAAGATGTACTATTATAGTTTTTTTAAAAGAAACTATAAATATATGAAAGTCTGATGAGGACCAACCACAGAATAACCATTCATATGTATTACTAGTAATAGTAATCCTGTCACAGTTAATGAGGCAATCGTGTGGAGATGAGAGGACACTGAGGAAACAGACTGTCAAAGTAAAACAGGAAATGCACGACAGACATGGAGACGCAGACTAGACATAACATGGAACACAGGGAGGTACAAACCCTGAAGACGAGAAATCAGAAGATACTGAAGGACTTCAGGAGCTGGAAATACAGAGACAACAAGCAAGAAACTACCGATGATAAATCATTAACGAAATTAAAGATCAATAATAATGCAAACACAAAACTCTGGGTCACTGACCCAGGACAGTGACAAATGTGTATTTAACAGCAGTAATATTTGATTTTTAACAGTACTGATGTGTTTTTTTTAATATTGTGATATTAACACTTTTACTTGAGTTAAACAATAAACTTTAAACAAAATATTCTGAGATGATTTTGAGAATCTTCTTGTATCAGAAGAATTCTTCACTATTCCACCTTCATGTGCTTTTATTCACACACACATGCTCTGTATTTAACTGTGTCATTATTAGGTATTATTAGGTGTCATTATTAAACCTAACTAATCACTGCTAATGATTTCTTCTTTAATGCAACACTTTCAAAGTCCTTCAGACTGATGTGAGCATCACAACATTTTGAGGCAGAAACAAGGCTCCTCTTTCCCCTCGTGTACAGTAAGGCTATACTTTGGCCTGTGACATGTGTGATTTGCACTGGACAGTATAATATACCATCCCAGTGAAACTGAAAGCAGCTCCGCAGCGATCCTGATCAAAGGCGGCTTCACCGTCTCTCCCAAAGATAGACTTACAGGTGATGTATTGGATGAGTCACTGTCCAAATTTTGCTTCAGAGGTGGTATCCCCCCTCTGTCACGCAGGCTCCCCATAAAACACTTTCATGTAAGTCAGTAAAAAAAGAGAAAAGTCCTGTGAAAATGTAAAGATGGCTTCATGAACAGGGGTTTTATTTTTCATCTACAGGCTTTAGATTTCATTTCAGAGCCTCGTTCAGTGTCTTCACACTGGCAAAAAGTCAAAGTGTGGTATCACTGGCAGAAATTCCCAATGCACACATCCAATAATTCATTCTCACGAGCGGTGAAGTGCAGGATCTGTAGCCGGACAAACACGCTACGACTTCCTGTTTTCATCCCATAACAGCACTTTTTATTGTCTATGTGACACAGCGCTGTACTGGTGCACAAATATATTCAGAAGAGTCGGCAGACTTACAGCATATCTGTTTAGTCTGATTGTTGTCACATTCTTATCTCGTGGCCTCACTCTTACTAGGAATAGACGGCACTCCATGGCTGGAAGGGTTTTATACGAATGAGAATGTTGGAATTAGTAGAATAAATGTAATCTGATCTGGATTTATTCTGGATCATTCTTCAGAAAACATCTCAACGATTGAACGTTAAATGGAAAAAAAACTGATGCTGCAGCAGTTTTCCTTTTAAGACATCACAAAGCATTTTCCATGCAAATAGGCTGCGTTTACATCTGCTCAAATGAGGTCACCCTGACGAACGCAGTGCCGGTGCAAACACAGACGTGTGCATTAAATCAGGCGGGAGGCCGTTCACAAGCCTGTAGCGATCAGATTAGCTCATGGATAAAACAAAACTAAACAAATACAGTTAAATTCTTCTTTGCAATAATCTCCACCTCTTTGCTTTGTCCGGCTCGGCCTCTGTTCTTTACAGAAACATCAACATCCGCCTGTAAACGGTCACGTTGCGACATATGAAGAGGTAATGTTGCTGTTTGAAACACGTTCGCCGGGCGGGGCTGATTCCTCCTTCCTAACTACCAACCATCTCCTGTAAGAAGATAAAGTTACTTTTAATCAATTAAACCTCAGCTTTTCAGCTTTTATAAGAAGTTTAATAAAGGAGACGTTCACAGGTTCGAGGAGATGTGACAATGACCTCTCTGCACTGAATCATACCTGTTATTAATCTGTCTCTCTTCCATAGCATGTCTTTATCATGTCTTCCTTCTCTCACCCCAACCGGTCACAGCAGATGGCCCCGCCCCTCCCTGAGCCTGGTTCTGCTGGAGGTTTCTTCCTGTTAAAAGGGAGTTTTTCCTTCCCACTGTCGCCAAAGTGCTGCTCATAGGGGGTCATATGATTGTTGGGTTTTTCTCTGTGTGTATTAATGTAGGGTCTACCTTACAATGTAAAGCACCTTGAGGTGACTGTTGTTGTGATTTGGCGCTGCGTAAATAAAACTGAATTAATTAGCTCACTACTGTCAATAAAATGCTCATTTCTGTTGTTCAAGCTGACAAACTCATAGGTGCCACGTAGCAGTGCTTTCTCCTAGAAATAATGTTTGAGGTGTAAACAACTAAACTGCAACAGCAAATATGTTTTGAAGGAAACACAAAGCGGGTGACATCTGTCAACATGAGGGCGAGAGGCTGTTAATCAACGTGTTTGGCAATTCGCAAAGACAGTGAAATGTCATCGTCTGTTTCAAAACAAAAATATTTCCCAACCTGAACTAAAACGTGTTTGTTGCCTAAACCAAACCATAAATGTGACTCTTGATGTGTGAACCAGCGTCCATGCCAAACAACACACCTCGTGCCAGCACTAGAGGCACTTTCACGGTGCTGCATGATTCAGGAATTTTTAAAAAATGGCCTTTATACACATAGTTTATAAATGATGGTAGTCGGTGATATGACGCTAATTTAATGGGCGGGGTTATGTTTACCTCACAGATTTTAATTTAATGATGACGTTTGAGAAGTTTTTAAGTAGTGGGCACTGTGAAGGGAGAAAACCCAACAGGTTTGAAATGAGTCCCAGGATGAGGCAGCAAAATGAATAAAAATCACCTTTCAATTAATTCTCTGAATAACAGGAAGACATGAAGACAGTCATCTGTCTTTTATTTGACAGAGGACTCAAAGGAAAGCCATGCAAACACATTTTCTTTAAATAAAGTTTAGAGCTGCCGCTCATGATCATCGAAGCCAGCAGTGTTATAAACACAGTATAAAGGTCATGTTTCTGTATGAGATCATAGATCAGAAAAAGAAACTCCCGGTTTTCACAAAGTTTTGCAGCAAACAGATTCTTCAGATGTCAGATAAGAAAAAACCAACGAAAGCAAAATGATAAACAGGTCAATCAGACAAGAAGCATCGAAGTCGGACTTCAGTCTGTCCGTCCGGGAGCGACAGCATAAACAGCCTCTTCAAACAGCCGGGCAGATAAGAAATGGAAACCAGTTTCTTCACACTGTATTGTGCAGGAAACAAAATGTGGTGATGTGTAAACAGAGAATAGCACAGGCGCTGTTGGCTAAACAGCACCAAAGTGTCACAATGCAAACAGGTTATATCAGACCAAGGTTAAAACGTCGCCCTGCGCCTTCAGCTGTCAGCAGCTTTTGACTTTGTAGAGCTTAGTTGGGTAAAATTCAGTGAAAAACAGGAGAACAGGAACTCCGAGGAAAAAGAAAACAGGGCGATGTGAGTGAATCCTGGGATCACATGTGAGCAGAAAAGCAGCCTGACTGTACTTGCTCAGTGTGTTCTGTTTGCAACTGAAATACATGATAAATACACACCTGCACGCCCATATATGTGACTTTACGTTGTTAGGTATTGTGTACTGAACGCCTTCTGCTCAGGTTGACATTAGACCGAGCTCGAAGGTCATGTCGCAAACGTCAAATCGATCTGCGTGCTCCAAATAGAAAATCTGAGGACATTAGTTTCGTTTCTGAGGACATCATTAAAATATTAATATCATTTAGATCTCAGCTGCAAATCTTTCAAGTCTCCACTTTACATCCTTTTAATTTACAGACCCTCCAACAGCAGCTAGCTTACCTCTGTATGTGCACAGTGGAGTCAATATGATCAAAAAGTTCAGCAGCTCCACTCAAACGTAACCTGGTGGAGCCCAAAGGTACCGGGAACAGGAGGAACAGGGGGGGCGTCAGGTTCCACAGGACGCACCAGCAGGCCTGATTTAAATATCGCCGCGTTGCATCCACACAAACATCAGAATTTCAGCTAAACGCTTTCTACAACCACCAAACAGCTAAAACAACAAATGCTGTTCCGGCCTCACCCTTCACTGCTTCAACTTATTAAACTGTTTTAACATATCTGATGAATTACTGACTATCATTAGTGCTCTGTAATATTCCAAGTATATATAGGGCCATTATTTCTAATATCAGTGTTGTTACTGATACGCTGAACCTATAATGGCAGCTTGTGTATGTTAGAGCAGTGCGTGATTAATGCAATGAGTCATCATCATTTTGCAACTCTGTGATTTTAACTTACTTATTAGTCAATGCAACAAAACACACCGTTCAGCCTGTCGGGTATTTTGAAACTTGGTGTTTTGGAGACCTGGGATGTAAATGCGTTCATCTCTGAAGCACTTTGGCTCAACTGCTGTTGTTTAATTTTCCTATAAATAAATAGATTTGACAGTGAAAACAAAAAGGTTCAGACATTTTTCATAGCGCGTGTTTCAGGCTGCATGCTGATGGTTAGCATGTTTCTCGTGCCGGGTTCTTTCTGCGTGGAACGTGTTCTCCACATGTTTGCATGGGTTCTCTCGGGTACTCCGACTTTCTCCCACAGTCTAAAGACAAAGAGTTAGTGAGGTTAGGTTAATTGGTAAATCTGAATCGCCCATAAGTGCGAATGGTTGTTTGTGTCTGTGCTGGCCCTGTGACAGACTGGCGCACCGTAGCACGCACTGTAAATATGTTAGCAGCTGTCACCTCTCCATCTTCAGCCTGTGAACAACCCCTTCATGAAGCATCTTCTTATAAAAGCTGAAAACTAAAGTTAAAGCTGCACATTGAAGCCAAAACCAAGACACTGTTTAAGTTGATTAAAAGTGAATTTTATGGTTTCTGTAGATGCTGACTTTTTTTGAGTGTCGGATCAAAACTTCATCTGTAGCTGAAAGAAGCTACATCTTTGCAGAGATGAAGTGAGTGACATCTCTGTGTGGCTTCAGTACCAACTCTTACATATGAAGTGTCATGTTTTATAAATTGATTTTGTTGCTGATTTAAAGAACAAAATAGCCTCAAACATAACATCAAACCCTTGTTTGTTGCCATCCTACATAAACAGCACATCTAATCCTGAGTTGGCTGTAAACATTTCCAGTAGTTGTACCTACAGCACGACTGAAGCAATGTACCCATCTGTAATGGTAAACGTTTATCTATTGCTCAAACCTGGAGTACCATCAGGGTATTATTGGAAAAGGACGTGGAGGATATTTGATCTTATGTTATAAAAGAACGTGTGAATGCCACAGTTGAAAGCACCCATCACGAATCAGGGAAGCAGGACACAAAAAAGTTTGGGATGATCAGACATTTTATTCCTAACAAGACACAGAAACGTGAAAAAGCTGGCAGGTGAATAAAATGACTCCACAGTAAATAAACTCAGTCTGTATGTGTGCTGTGTGTGTTCATGAATGGCCTTTATGCTGAACTGTGGACATGCTGAGGATTAACTGGTAGTGATGCAAAGCACTGCAGAGATTTTGCAGAGACATAAAACCCCAGATTAAAAGTACTCGACAAATTTTCTTCTACAGATGGTTAAAAAACAAAAACAGTGTTTTTAAAGTGAGGACAGTTTTCTGCTGTCACTCAGATCCATCAGCCAAGTCGTCCTTGCATAACTGTTTGTAAAAAACAACAATGTAGTGATATCATCAGTTTCACAATATCTCAATCGCAGACGTGCCACCACACCATCGTGACCAAACGTTGGTCTTCCTGACAGAAACTGACGTGTTTTTGTCAGAGCGGAGAGAACTGTGGGGGTTGTCCCTCAGCACCGTCGTCCTTCGCACTGTAAGGGAGGCCGCCGGCGTTTAGCGAGTGAATGTGAGAGGATGAAAGAGTCACTTAAAAAGAACCCAC
The DNA here is from genome assembly GCF_000239375.1 of Pundamilia nyererei. Taxonomy (NCBI): domain Eukaryota; kingdom Metazoa; phylum Chordata; class Actinopteri; order Cichliformes; family Cichlidae; genus Pundamilia; species Pundamilia nyererei. Next base: position 322,990 of record NW_005187439.1, on the reverse strand, counting down.
TGTGCCGTGTGATGAATCTCACACACGGCACAATGAGGACTGAAACGCTGTCGCCCAAGTGAAGACGCCGACCAGCACGGGGAACAGGAAGGATGCAGGAGAGAAAACCGGTTCTGTTTCTGTCACGCGTTGTCTTTAGTTAGTTATGAGAATGAGTCCAGTCAGCCTGCAAAAACTGAATCCTTCAAACTAAAGTTAATCTTTTTTTGTGTGTTTTAAATGAGATGACACATGAGTGACTGACCTCTGCGTGTGTTAGGACATCCAGGACACACATGTCAGCTGTGATCTCAGTAACAACTGCGATGAGTCATTACAAACATTGTCATACCCCGTGCTTCGATATTTCTTATTCACTTCGGTGGAAACAGTAACTGCAGTATAATATTAATGGTAACATTCAAACCCTCCTGTCACACACGAGCACCATCGGCTCCTCCAGACGAGCCGGCTTTGATGGACCAGTAAAAATGTCCCACTTTGTCCATGCAGACACAGGAAGTTCCAGTCTGGAGTTTTAATTGCTGGTTTGAGGACAGATTATTAAATCCATCTTTGACTGTGGAAATACAAACTGCAAAGACATCTGTGTGCAGGAGAGGCATCTGTGTGCTAAGGTGCCGTGTAGATGAAAGCAAGCTGCAAATAAAGTGAAAAGACAATGAGCTGATTTTCTTTAAGGGAAAAAAGCAGAAACACAAATGCATAAAAATAAAATGTATATATAATGTTTGTTAAATCAAAATAGCAAAAAGTGTCAACCAGGATTATTGTAAGCAGAAGCTTCATGTTTAAACACCGAGTCAGTGTGAAGACTTCTAACACATCAGACTGTGGATTAGTTTTAGTTTAGAAACAAATGGTTTCCCACGTTTTTCTCACATCTTTATGTAAGAAGCACGTTTGTCAGTATGATTCATAACAAAGGAAGAAGAGACTGAATCTCACCCACTTGTATCACTTGTGTCCTCGTTCTCAGTCACCGGTGTTTAGTCCATTGTGATTTTCTGCTTTGCATCTTGTTTTCTTACTGTTTCAAATCTCCAGCTTAACATGGTCGTGTCTGCACTGATTAGTGTGAACCTTTCACTTTCTGTTCAGCTTCACCGTCGCAGATTTCTGCTTTGACTCGTTCTATGAGGCATTTTGTAAAAACCTTTTAAACTGTCCTAAAACCAAATGGCTAATTTGCCAAATAAATCACTGTGATCCTGGAACAACAGAAGGATCACAGATACTTATATAAATAAAGGACGTTGCTGTTGTGTAGCATACGTAAAAATACAAAGTCGATGCAAATATTCAAATGTTAAAACGTGAACAGGCTGTGATGTCATAATTGTTCCTTATGCAAATGTGTCAAACTGAGCTTAAGGTGACCTCGGAGAAATGCTCCTCCTTCTGCAGCCGGGTTAGAAAACAACGCCGCGTCAGAGGCCTCGTATTTGACATTGTGCAGCAGCGATGCTGAAGACGGACCTGATGGATTACACGTCTCTAACTTTTCATTTCTTTATCTGGTCACATATCAGGGGTTTCAATGACACTAATCTTCTTGCTATAATTGTGTGTTCTGCCGGGACATTTGGGGCGTGGGCATGCCTCTGCATCATATTTTGACATGTGCATGAAGGGTTAGCCCACCTTAGTCCTGAGCATGTGCCCGGGTATGAAGGAGCTCTGATGTCATCGTTCAACATGTTAAATCGTGTTTATTCGATCATTTTATTTGAAGTTCAGGAGGGATTCACCCCGTACTCATACATTATACATCTTTAAATGCCTGCTTGTCACACTCCGATCTGCACGGCAACATTGCTAAGCTCTATGCTGAGCTTCCAGTTGCTGATGCCACGAACTCCACCTCCTTGCATCCGTCATCTTACATCACGGTTTCCTACACCCTGTAGCTGCCATTCTCCCCAGTGTTGAACCCATTCTGCATCCTTGCCGTGGCTTCGCATGCATATGAAATTAAGTGACATCCCATTCTTAATCCACAGGGTTTAATACTATGTTGGCCCTTTTCAGGATTTCTAATAACTGCATCTCTTCTCGGGGAGGTTTTCCACAAAGTTTAGGAATATTTATGGGAATTTGTGACCCATCTTCCAGAAGAACATTTGTGAGACAGACACTGATGGTGGTCTCACAGTCTCCCCTCTAATTCATCCCAAAGGTGTCCTATCAGGTTGAGGTCAGGACTCAGTGCAGGCCAGTCAAGTTCTTCTACACCAAACTCTCTCATTCATGTCTTTGTGGACCTTGCATTGTGCAGTGGTGTGCATTCATGTTGGAACAGGAAAGGGCGTTCCCCAAACTGTTCCCAAAATGCCGAGAGCATGAAGTTTTCCTAAATGTCTCGGTATGCTGAATCAGAATCAGAATCAGAATGGGGTTTATTGCCAGATGTTGAGGTTTACAACATTAGGAAATTGCTGCGGTACTTCAGTGCAAACAATAAGAATTAAAGTGCTATGTAGAAAGAAAGATATGTGCATGAGATATA
>NW_005187439.1:311081-318499 GCF_000239375.1 Pundamilia nyererei | reverse complement strand
AAGTTCCAGTAGTGAAGCTGAGGTGTCTATGAAGTGTTCAGCAGTCTGATGGCCTGGTGGAAGAAGCTGTCTCTCAGTCAGCTGGTAAGAGATGCTGGTAGCATTCACTCTCATCATGATGAAGTGCTCTGAGAGACTGGTATAGGACCTCCAGCTTGTTTACCACCAAAACACTGAGGCTACTTGACTTTCCTCTCCAACGGGGTGAGAGCCAGCGTGTCCCCTCACTGAGCAGCTGGTCCCCTCAGGGCTGTGTCCACAGGCGGTCTCACCTGGTTCCTTGAAACTGCATCCCTTGCAAAGAGAGAACAGCAGTGTTTGTACTCCTGTGTGGGATAAGGAAAGCACACATCTGCCCTCCCATCCTCATCACTTTCAACAGAGGCAGCAGGTTGAGCAGCTGCATCTCTGTGTGGTTTGGTCAGTGCAAAGCTTTGGAGGGAATGATGAGTGCTTGCTCCAACGCGGAGGTTTTATTGCAGTGGTGCAAAGCTAAAGCATTAAGCATTAAAAAGTCCCTTTAAATTTTAAATGTTCCCTAACAGATGAAGCTCTAATCCTAACAAACTTTAATTGAATAAATATTCATCTGTAACCCGACAGGTGAAAAAAAAAACTAAAAGTATGAATGTAAATCAGTGACGTTGGTTAGGGTGAGCAACTGGTTTCGTGTAACTGCAATGGAAACGTTTAAGCTTGAGCTTTTAGACATTTTCAGTTTCAAAATGTTTCTGACAGCTTGAAATGTGAAACCGATCAAATTTATTATGATCTAATAATAAATCCCTGATGTCAAGCGATTGATATTTCTGATTGATTACAGAGGTCCAATATAAAATAAGATCTGAGATTTTCTTAGAGACGTAAACTTCTGCAGATGAATAATTCCTGTTATGTGCTTTGACATCGAATGTCTGAATGAGGAAAATGAAACATGAGTCGGGGTAAGAAAAGCAGCCTGTGGGCCGGTTAGCTCCACATCATAGTAGCTAAAGGTTTAGGTTAGCCCTCACTCTGGAAATAAAAAACTTCTCATCTCAGGATTAACAAACTCCTTAAATCCCTGTGCAAACATCCGATGGATGCAGTACAACAGGCCCAGTCCACAGAGGCCACCTCTCAGGAGTCGAAGGATCCATTACCCCAACTGCTGTTTTGATGACGCAGGGATCCTGTCATGCAGGTGGTTTTAATGTTTTGGCTGGGTCTAAAGAGTGTCACATTACATAATGCACACTTTAACACTGTGGGTCTTAAATATAAATGAGGGCAGAAAAGCAGTGGATTTAAACTTGAACGTGTCATCCTCGGTCCCTGGACTTTATTGTGGTCCCTATTTTTATCGCAGCGTGTGTTGTTGTCAACCACACGTACACAGTGTTTGGTTGTGTTTTTCACATTGTCTCCGATCGTGTGGTGCAGAGGTTGTCTAAAGCTGTTGTGTTACCCTTGTGTGGACGTAGCCCAAGAGAGAATTTAAAGTCAAAACCAAGTAAAAGCTGGTTGGAGCTCATATCCAGCCCTCGAGAAAACTCTGGGACGATGCTGAGACAGTCCAGCACTGTGCATACGGGGCACAGGTGTGGCTACAACTCTGAAACAATGTGAGTACTTCAGAATAAACCAGGCGCTGCACAGAGTACACAGAGTTCATGAGGGTCATTGCAAAATAAATCGACTCCCTGTGGGAGCCTTGTGGTGAACAATGCTGTGTAAAATGTGATTCATTGTTCTTTAACTCAGCAGTGTTAAATAAAACACCTCGTGCTAAACATGGACACATTGTTTGCCTGCGGGGTGGGTGTGTGCATTTGAATACACTCTTATAGTCCTATGCAAATCGGAACATTTAAGTGTTAACCTTGGCAATCGCGGTGTTTACTCTAGTTACCATGAGCCAGGTGCGGTGGCCATTTATCACTGCAGAATTACAGCTGCACCATCTGCACCGACCTCTGCGGGCAGCGTCACTCACGGACTCTCTCATTCACGCCACAGCGACACAGTGCAGCGAATCACACCGGAGGAGCTGCAGAAGGCAGCAAAAACAACGAGCCGACAGAAATAACAGCTGTAAAGGTGTACAGAGCCCGGCGACAGCGCATTGCTCAGGATTATAGCATTTTCTTCTGGTGACAATGCAACACAACCCATGTTTCCATAGCATTTACATGAATGTTTAGACTGGCAAATTCCCTGTAGACGCTGAGAAGGTGGAGAAGATGTCATTGTTCCTACAAGTCACCAAATAAACAGCTTTTCTTGAATAAAAAGAAATGAATAAGAAACAACGTCTTAAAAGAGCAGCAATGACATGAATGGTTCGTTAATGGACCAATGTGGGGTTTTTCAAATCCAGCAAAAACTAGTGTCTTAAATGTTGTGAAAGAAGCTTGTTTTTGTCTCAGGATTCACCTTTCTGAACATGTGCTGCTCAAAGATTTACAACTATTTGAATAAACTTGCAAATGTGGCTATCAGCTGGATTTGAAGTGACTGAATTTGCCTTTCTCCTTGATCCTTGCGTCAATGTTTCAAAATGACTCCAGAGAACACGAGTCAAACTTTCACATTGCTTCGACTTGCAAATTCATTCTGTGGAAACAATTAGTCCTGAGGTGAACAGAACAAAGACGGTGAAAAATTGTTGTACACGAAGCGAAGGCGTGCGGCGCGCTCGCTCCCTCTGTGCAGGCTGAAGAGGGGCTGATTGTTTTATGGGCCCAGGGGAGAAGCTCTGTTTGCTTTCGGGCACACGTTAACAGTTCATTTGTTTTTCTAGAGCTCTAAATGTCAGTTTGTGGTGCATCGTTTTCCCTAATGTGAGCAGGAGCACTGGGCGATTCTCAGGGCGACCTGTGGAGCGAGTACAGGTGCCAGCTGGAGAAATAATTGGTTCCTACCCTCAGGAGGCAACAGCTTGCACTACAATGCATCATTGTTGGGCTGTAGTGGACGCAGTCTGCAGATTTAAATATGTAATGATCGGCTGCTTAAACGGCACAAATTATTTCAGTGACACTACACAGCTGTGTGTTGTTTCTCATTCCCCACATATCGAGTACTGTGTCGTGGTTTACTTTGCTGGACGGTATTCGGCTCTTCTTTTCAGTTTGTTTTTTAGAAGAACACGTTTAAAGCTGTCCTGCTTACCACTGCCTTGCAGTTTTACTTTGTATTAAGTGAAATCAACAGGAAACAGGAAAAGTTTTGACCAGCTTAATTTCTGATGCCGTCTTTTTCTAGATATCCAGAGAATCGTCCATCCTACCGTCTCTTGTTCTGTCTCCCGTTGCCCCGTCGTGGTCAATGCCTGGCCCTCTCCGAGCTCGGCTCCACTGGACGGTTCGTCCTGTTAAAGGGAGTTTTTCTTCCCACTGTCGCCGAGCGCTTGCTCATAGGGGGTCGTATCATTGTTGGGGTATACTGTTGTGAATTGGCGCTATGTGAATAAACCTGAGATAAATAAGACAACAAGTGAAGTTTCAGCTTTTTGGCAGAATCTTGATGCTAACTTTACAGCCTCGTTTCAGTTGGTCCATCCAGGCAAAAGCAGCTTTGCTGAATGGGAAAAATGCACAGATGTGGACAGATGATAAACTACGTGTGTGTGTGATTATCATCGTTCTTCCCCAGTGTTCCTTCTGTCTCTGCGTTTAGTTGATATCTTTTTCCTGTTTTACTTTGACTGTTAGCGTTGTCTTCCTTTGAGTTTCACTTCTACCCTCGCGACTGTGTTGACAAACAAAGGTTTGTCTCGCCTCAGACCTCACAGTGCCCACTGAGCCTTCAGTGTGGACGCAATCATCACGCGCATGTTTAAACTGTTGTTTAGTTTAAATTTATTTCCTCACAGGGTTCAAAGTATAAATACACACCCAAATATATACATACACTCCCACTAATATTGGTTAAATGGTACTTTAGCACTTTGATCAGACACTGATGGTAATTCTGGATGAAGACTTGACTCCAACTGGAATTATTCATTTAAATTGGATGGTTTGTCGACATGGACTCGGCATTTAAGTTTTCAGTAGGGTTGAGGTCAGGAAAGATCATTCCAGAAGCTTAATGTGAGCCCGCTTTATTTATTCCAATAAATAAAGCAGTTATGACGTGTTTGAGATTATTGTCCTGCTGGAACATCCAGTTGTGTCCAAGTTTCAACGTCTGTTGATCAGAGGAGAAAAGTTTGGAGATTATTCTCTTTCTTCATTAAACTGTCCATTTTTTGCGCTGGCAAAACTCAAAGAAATCACTAAAGGCCCAAAATTTGTGTGACATTGACACTCATCGTGAGCGTATGTGAGCTGCAGTGATGTCCTTCCACTTATTTCCTGTTCACGGTTGTTTCCAGTGTCGTCTGTAAAACGTTGATTCCTGCAGGATAATGTGAGGTTTGAATTTCACATCCTGTTAGGCACAAGTGGAACATCTCACCACCATGAACGCTCAGACATGCCACTGCACACTGGAAATGTCATATATTTTATTTTATTGTGATATCTCGAAAAAGAAAATAATGCTGGGGTTTCCTTGTCTTGCACCTCCGTTTATAAGGACTGAGAACCCTGCGCTATTGTCAGGACGTGGATACATCTTTGCAGCCTTTTTTGTCACTGGTACTGCAAAAATATCATAACTGTGTGTGTGTGTGTGTGTGTGTGTGTGTGTGTGTGCAGGATTTTCCCAGCCTCCTTAAGCTATGAACCGCCAGCATGTTGCCCCCATTGGCCCCCGGGCCTGTCAGCTTCGACAACATGGTAATTAAGTGGGAGCTACTTGTCAAAAGCTGCAAGGCTACACATTTCTTATTGGATTACAAGGTGGTGGGAAGGAATGCAGGAACTGGCCGGCGTTCCTCTCCCTGCTGCTGGTACAGGAGGAGGGAAAAAACATGGGTGGAATGAATAGAGAGCCTACCCTTCCCTTCACGCCCGCTGATCGCTAATGCAAAATAAGGCATGTGCCATTTATTTCAAGAGTCAAAATAACCCACCGTGTGATTTTTCTGTGAATGTGTGGGTGTGTGGGAGGGTTGAGTTTGTGGTGCTTAATAGATTCTTAATGTGCAAAAGATTATCAGATGGGCTAAGAGTTGCTGCCGTGACAATGGCAACAGTGGGACGGATGGCTTGGTTTAACACCTGGAGAAGGGTTCGCTGGTGTGTGCTTGTGTGTGGGTGTGTGTGTGTCTGTCATGGATTGAGCCGACGCAGGCGGCGATAAAGCAATAAACCCGGCGCACAGTCACTGACAGGGCAGCCAAATGCTATATGGGCAGCAGAGGAGAAGAATGGAGCTGTTGTATCATAGCAGGGGAACTCCGTACAACACCATCCCTCCGTTTTATTTTCACCTTTTGGACTTTTGTTTCAATATTTCTGACTCACTGCTAGAGTCCAGGCTGCTGTCATGGTCTCTAGTTTACACACACAAATCCAGCCTATCAGATGCGTCTCTGCCCCCATACTGGCAACCGCACAACATAATGACTTCAGAATAAGGACACCATCTGCATTTTCTATAAGCCTTTTTTACTGTATAGAGGTGAATGGACGCTCACAGCAAAACTGCACCAAAAGCATAATTAATTTGGTGGGTGCATTGTTAAATTATCAGCTACCATTAATAAGCTTTGATAATGAGCTGCATTTATAAACTGTGCAGGTGCAAAATTAGCATATTCAGTGCAAAGTAAAGCATGAAAAAAGCTGTTTGCACAATGAAGTGCTCAGGAAGTTTTCACATAATTACAAATGTGCAAAAGGCACCAACAAACTGTGCAAAGAGTTTCCTGTTTATTTCTGCTGGACATCCTAACATGGTCGTCTGTGGGGACTGAGGGACTGAGATTTCCTCTTGATGGAAACCAAATGCTCCCAACTAAAACTACAGAGACACACCCTTTAAAAAAGGTATCCTGACATTAGCTCAGTGTGGTCATTTGGGTTTTTGTGAATCCCCAAAATTAAACAACAGTCAGCAAAAGAGAACATAAAGTGTTATTTGGAGGATTAAAAGCTGTCAGCAGGTTATTGTCAGAGAAAATATACTTCATCATGCTTTAGTCAGAGCGGCGATGCTTAGTTTTTTATACATATACCTGAATGTGAGTAATGAATGTGTGAGCACTGAAGTGCAGCCATATGTTTAACGTGGACATTCGACTGTATGAGCAACAAATGCATTCAGTGACCTCTGCTCTGCTGCTTGCCTTGAAACAAGAGCCATGAAAGACTGAATTCCCAGAGGTGTGTGTGTGTGTGTGTGTGTGTGTGTGTGTGTGTGTGTGTGTGTGTGTGTGTGTGTGTGTGTGTGTGTGTGTGTCTGTTCATGCTGTGATGAAGCAGAGAGACTGAAGTCTCTAAATGGTAAACGACACCTGTATACGCCAAACAAAATGCTACTGTGTGAACTACAACTGCTGATAAGGGGGAGGGTGGAGGGGTGAGGGGCGCCGGGAGGGGACCCCAGGGGAGCGACTTAACAAACCAGTTCTCTCTGCTGACATGCTAAATCGCACACTTTGGGAATGAGACTGTGAGGACTTCAGCAGATACTTATCAGTGGCGGTTAGTGCAGACAAACACTGTCACCTTCTGCAGAGCACACACACACACACACACACACACACACACATTGATAAGTCATAGATAAAACACTGTCTTCATTGTGCTCTGAGTACATATCAGATTTGATACTTTGGGGCTATAGATGGAGTATGTTTAATCTGTGAAAGGCTGTGTAAACAACACTGAATTCAGTTGAATTCAGAATGACAACACAGCCTGATACAGTCAACATCTTTAAAAGGTTAAGCTCTCATATTCAGTTACACTTTGTTTAATCCACAACAGCATGAATCAATGTATTAGAAGATGGCTGCAGCCACGTCCAGATGAAGCTGCGCTGTGAATCCTTGAGTTAAACCTCTTTGACAAATAAACGGTGACTTTAACAGAGAAACTGAGGACACTGCATGAAATATGGTGGCAGCTTGTAGCCACAACGTAAGCTTGCCCTGAATCGTACACTGCTTCATCCTGGTTTTTAACTCTAACAGGGATGTTGCAAAATGATTGTGATATTATGTTCAATAATACTTAGAACCAGCAACGGATACCATAAACTCCTGAGAAAGTGTTTGCTGAGTAAACAGTAGAGAAACAGGTGCACACAATCAACCACAGGTGAAAACAATCTGTGAATGAGGACAGGACATACGGGGAAACTAACACGAGACGCTAAAAGACACTAGCGCTGACAGGTATGGCGTTATTTTTGTGCCACTATTCTGAGCGCACGTAATAAAAGTTTGCAGGTGCAAGTGTTGCATTTTGAGGAGAAATTTATTTTGAGCAAAGAAAAGCTAAATTTGAGTGAACAAAGTTCATTCCTGCGTGCAAAAACTG
>NW_005187439.1:308930-310335 GCF_000239375.1 Pundamilia nyererei | reverse complement strand
TTCCTCTGTCTGGGTCATAAAATAAACTTTTAAGATATTTTCATGCGAGAATGTTTCTGTGTAAACTTCAAATACCTGCTCGATTCATCAACACATCACATATTTGCATAAGTGCTCTAACGTATTCGGAGGTGCGTACTTGCGTTCTCGTGTACTCGTGATACGTCATCAGTCGGAGACCAAGTACTGTTCCAATTCAAAGTACGCATCAAGCCGAGAACACGAAAAATTCCCGATGTGTTCTCGCTCCGCCTTTTTTATCGCGCATGCATCTTTGGTGACGTGTGTGGACTTGGTACAGCTAAATATCCCAGAATGCATTTCGTCCAAAACTCAAACGCGGCAGTGGCGGACGAGCGCGGCTAAAAACTTTTAAATATTTCTCTTTCTGGGTCACAAAATAAACTTTTAAGATATTTTCAAGCTAGAATGTAGCTGTGTAAATATTCAAATATTTGTTCAGTTCTCTTCCAAACCCCAGCAGCTGTCTATTGTAATTTTTGAGTGTCCACTAAAATAAAAATAAAAGCGTTCTAACATCTTACCTGCTTGTTTTTATTAAGGCATACATGTACACTATACGGACTCGCGTACTTGAGAATTGAGAAAGGGCCCAAGTTAACCATAAAAACCCTGAAAACCATCAATTTCACACCGAGCCTTAACTCTCGCGGCCCGGTACCATCTAAGTTTAAAAGTAGGAGCCAAATCGTCCTCACAATGCAGATATGTCCACATCACCAAGAAGGTGAGTAAACATACCCACACACACATATTCGTTTTCATATCTTAGTGAGGACATCTCATTGACATAATGCTTTCCCTGGCTGCTCAGCCTAAACCCAACCACAACCTAACCGTACTCCTGACATTAAAACCACATTTTGAGTCTCAAAAATGCCTCAAACGCGTGGACACAAGCATTTTGTCCCCATAAGTGACTGTTGGTCCCCACAAGTATAGTAACATGCAGGTTGTCTGTCCTCACAAAGATGTCTTAACATGTACACACACACACACAGAGTGAAAAACAAAGTGCAACCGCAGGCTACTTAAAGTGATGTAAGTCGTCATCGGTGACACAAAATGTCATCGTCTGGCCAAATCCAATTACAGCAGCAACGAGGAAGCTGTTCAAGACAATCACACGCCCACAGTCTCTGCTTTACGTGAGACGTCTCAGCAGGCTTAAAGAAGAGAAAAGTAAAGGAAAAATGCTTCTTTTTATCAGGCGAGTGGTTTCGCTGCAGATTCATGCCGATGAAACGTCCGTGCCAGAAACAAGAGATTAGTGACTTTTTTTAACCTCCTGTCTTGTTCATTATTGCACGGATCAGAGTTCTGCTGCTCATGTGAAACCCGTGTTTGGAGCTTCCTTTCAACACACACACTCACACACACACAC
>NW_005187439.1:299855-308779 GCF_000239375.1 Pundamilia nyererei | reverse complement strand
CACACACACACACTCACACACACACTCACACACACACGCTGAGAGGCTGTAAGTGGAAAGGAATGAGTGGAGAAATGCATCATGAACGGATGAGATGATGCTGCTCGCAGATTTATGAGCCGATATCGTGTTTCAGCCCCTGAAGAGCATATTTAGTCTACATGCACTCTGTCACATCCACACCTCATTTATGTGGTTTACTTGTGAAATTTGTCTTTGTGCAAAACTCTAGTGATAAAAACATTCCTGGGATTTTCTTTTTCTTAGTTTTTCACTGAGGCTCTGCAGGAGTGATGGGATATTGTCCGCTACATTCATTTGAAACATATTTTAGTTGTCGCAGAGTTACTGTAAAAACTTAATGACCCTGCAAACGACTAAAGTGCAAAGGTCAAGGAAACAGGTTTTTAACCACGTTATGGAAAAGGTTAAAATGTCTGCAGGACGAGTCTGTAACTCTAGTTCCCTTTTCTTAAAGAAGCCCTGATTATAGTCGAGGAACAGCTCGTCTGAATTTATGCTTTTAATGGGCACGAAACAAACGAGGTGTTACAAAATGAAGTATTAAGTCTAAGCCCAAATATTAAATTATTAATAGTGCAACATGAAAAAAATGATTAAAAAAACATTAGGGTTGTGTGTGTTTATAATCCGTCAGAGGACTGAAGTTCCTCGTGTTTCTGCGTCCGGCCGCAGTCGTACATCGCTCGGTGCAGACTAACTTCTGACCTAAACAACAACCCGCTCGCACTTCCAGGCGTCACAACTCGAGCATGAAATGACATCGGACACTTTTTATGGAAGTTCAGTCTTATAAAGTTTATTGACGTGAGGGAAACATCGACATCGTGTTTAAATACTCGACACAAATAAAGTTATTCAAACATGCGCGTGTAAAATATTATACACTGTACATAAATATTACACTGGAAAAACAATCATTTCAAACTGGTCTATTTTCCGATGCAGTGCTCACGTTTACATTTGACCCCAAAAACCACAACTGCAGCTGATCTCTGGCTGAGACAAGCCTCGTGTTTATAGTGCAACAAAGGACACCTCGTGGATTTTAATGGAATGCTCGACTTATGGCGGGCGTGGGCCGTTTGAGGATGGCCTCCACGGAGAAGGACAGAGACTCGCTGGGCGCCATCTTGGTCCCTACAGGCTTCGACAGAAAGTCTTTGGCGTACCTGTCTGCGAGTTTTACCGCCTGAAAGTCTTTGGCAGAGCTCTCCCTGTACTTGCGGGCCGCCTCCTCTAACAGCTCCTTGCAGTACGGAGCTCTGAGCTCTGGCCCGGACCCGCTGGCTTTTTCACTCAGCGAGTGCTGGATGAGGGAGTGAAAGGAGTTGAGTTTCATGGAAGGCTTAGCACTGTCCTTGCTTAACTTGCTGGAGTTTTGGGAATGAGGGTGGTTGGGGAAAGATTGTCCAAAGCTCCTCTTAGGAGGAGAGAAGGCCGAGCACTCCCTCTGCTCCCCCTGGGTGACGGCAGGAGGTTTGGGGTCGGGCCTCTGAGGGTCTGATAAGTCCTGCAGAGCAGCGGCTCGGGATCCCTCCAATTTAGCAGCGAGCGCGGCCTCCTGCTCTGGCGGCTGACTCTCAGCGGGCATCGCTTTGGGCTCCCACACAGCACCGGGCTTCATGTTCTGCACCGCCGTGGCGTTAAACAGGCACTGCTGGTACAGAAGAGCGTCTCCCAGGTTGGCTGCGCCGCGGGGCCACATCACGAAGCCACCTCGCGACGGCTGCAGCGGGTAATGGCGGTAGGTGGTCGCCACGCTGACGTTGGAGGAGATGAGCTCAACGTTCCCAGGGGTCGAGGGGTACTGCATGCCCAGATCCAGGCAGTTAGGGGAGAGGAAGCTGCACAGCTCTTTGGGCTGCGGCTCGACCGGAGCTGCCGGCGAGTAGGCCGTCTTGTAGGAGTTGTACTCAGACGAGTGGTGGACCAAGCCGTTGGGGAAGAGGAGAGAGCCTGGAGCCCCCTGGTTGTTCTCCATCAGCTCTCGTTCTTTGTACTCCCGCTCCAGCATGATGGTTTCCAGCTCCTTGTCTGCAAAAGCCCTTCTCTTCCTCATGCGGTCGCTCAGCGGAGGGGGAAGAGACGGGTTGGCTGCCAGGAACGGATCAGACTGCACCGGGCGATATCCTGTCATCGAAAATCAAACATTTACTTCAACTTTTATGACATCGAGTGTGTTTGGAATTATATTACGACACCCAACATAGATAATAATCTAATTAGCTATTTATACTTTGTAATGCTGCTAAACGAGTTAGCGTATCACGTGCCAGAGTTTTACTGCTTACAGATGTTAGCACGTCCTTATCGCCCCGTTGGTGTTAAAGGAAAAAGAAATGTAAGCCCCGCTTCGAGCGAAGGAGAGGCAGAAGAGGAGCTTTTCTTTTTGTCTGAGCCGTACCTTCGAGGATGCTTTTGGCGAGCATGGTGGACGGTCGGATGTGTCGCTGATATATCGTCCTCCTCTCTGCAGGAATTGGTTTCCCGGATATGCCTTTCTTATCCTGAGAAATTAGAGAAACAAAAGAAAAATATTTAAAAGACGCTGACAGAGTGTTCACCTTAATCCTTGTTAAAATAACAGCTGAGGTCCAAGTCCCATGTATGTTTGGATAATAAAAACCAGCCTCTTAATAATAATCCAGTTAAAATATGGGCAGCGACACACATTTCTCGTGTTATTACAGCCTTGAAAAGGCCTCGAAACAGCCCTAAACAGGACGGAGACGCAGGCCTAACAAGTCAATCTAACATTTAACACATTTAGTTTTTATTTTTTTGCAGTAATAGAAATGAGAGAAAGTGTTTGTTAAAGATATAAACTTGGACATTTAACAGGAGCTCAGCTGATGACACAAACTGGGAAACATTCATCTGGTCTCATCTTTAAAATGCTGGCGCCGTAACAGTTTTGCTCTTTTACAGAAATATGCGCAGATTTTTCACACACACATGAAACAGCTGTGATTTTGTGTTTTTATTCAAATTCTCTTCCTAAGCCTTTATTTGGGGGAAAAACAAAATATTCCTCATTTGCTGAATGAACCTCGAAAACCTCCAACGGCTCCTCGGATGTGCCTTTATATTCGTGTTTGTTCAGTGAAGCTAACAAAGCGATATAAAGTGCACGCTGAGCGACTGCATTCACGCTGAACACTGAGCCTCGGCTTTACTCTGATCGGCTGCAAGCCCGAACACAGAGCCTTTAAAATAACTGCGCTTCTGAAGGCTTCGGGTTCTTATACAAACTTTGGAAGAATCAGCGCAGCGATTTTCTTTTTCTTCCACTGTAGCACAAAGGTCAGTGTGCAAATGTGCCGCAGTTATCAAAAACAACACGAAGAAGCGCTCGACTTTCCCACAGACAAAAGCAGAAACTGCCCCGTTTACAAAAGAAGGACTTCAGCACAACAGAAGCTGCGATCACAGAAGCAAGGCCTGATTCACTAACACTGAGGGGTCAAAGGCCACAGGTCACTGTAGCGGCTCCAAGTGCCACAGCTTGCTGTGTGAGGAGATAAATATGTTGAGCTGCCTGATTTCAAACAGTCCTGATCATCTGAACTTTCCGCTGAAAACCCTGAGCTGCAGGGCAGCAGTGATCCAGGCTCAGACTTCCAAGCAAGCAGCTGATTAACCGGAGACGCTTCATCACACACGTGAGTCCTTCCTGTGTTATTAGCGCGAAGCACCTGAACGCATCAGCACAGCACCTCCACCACACACCACCCTCAGTCTCACCTCCGTGGCCTGCTGCCTCCTCAGGGCCACCTGCGCCGCCATCACCCGCTGCCGCTCCACCACCAGCAGGCAGTTGGCGCACTGGCAGTCCCTCCAGCGGCAGAAGCGCTTGTGGCCCTTCAGGCAGGACACCACGCCGTGGTTGCGGCAGCGGGCGCACTTCGGCGTGCGGCTCAGTTTCCTCTGGTCACCCGCGCACATGGGGCCCGCCCTGTCGCGGCTCTTGGTGCCGGGGCAGTCGTCCTCTGAGGCGGCGTGGCCGAGCTGCGGAGAGCCGGGGCGCTCGGAGGAGTCGGCCAGCTCTTCGCTCTCCGTCTCCAGGCTCTCCACGTCGATCTCCAGCTCACACCCGGAGTTCTCTGACATGTCTGCCGGATTTAAAGCCAGTTTGTACCTGGAGACGAATACGAGTTATTAGATTAGATCAGGTGAGAAAAACTGGCACTTAAAATATGTAAATATCACCAGTTTGTCAGACTTAACACACCAAATATTCCCATTTCCTCATCTGGACAGTTTCATGAATTATCCCAAACTCTCGGGACTGTCATTTCTTATTTAAAAAATAATTAAATAAAAATATTTTAGTCTAGTAAGTAGATTATCTACAAGAATAAAAAGATAATAATAAATCTGTTGTTCGTTTTTTTTTTATTCAAAACAGCTTGAAGTTTTTCAGAAGGTTGAACATTTATTTTTATTTACAGCTGTGAAATATTTTAACACGACAGTTTGTAATCAGAGAAAGTGAGGCCTTAATAAAACCAGAACTAGTAAAACTCCAACAGTCTGCTGGATCTCAGAGGAGTTTGTCACATAACCCGGGATATTTGGGTCACACTGGCTCACAGAGTTTAATTAAACCGGTTTAATTAATCTGCGTCTGAGCGACTGAGCCGAGAAACACTTTTAAAGAACGGAATGAATTTTACCTCCAGGAGTCCAGCAGGGCGGGGCAACGTCGTTAACACCGTGATGAACGCCTCACACACTCACACACACGGTCCAGACTCAAGCTTGTAATTAGCCGTTAATTGAGCAGATAAACGCAGAGCGCGCCGGGGACGCGTCCAACTTTCCTCTGACACGGACACAAGGAGCCACACCGCTATGAACCGAAGCAGGCTGCCCTCTGATTGGCTCATTTACAAACACGCAAAGAGCCAATAGGAGCAGGAGCAGTTATGCAGGGGCGGGCGGAGCGTCGGCCACAAGCACCGCGCTCCCCGCGGTTACTTCAGGAGGGCACTTTCCAGGAAAGACAGGCCGAAAGGGGGAAGAAAGTCGTCCAGGACACCAGCGCAACAGCATGTCTGCGTTTAATTTCAGGTTCGTGTGAGCAGAAACGGAGCTTCAGGCCTGGCTCACTGTCCTCCTCGAGCTTTTTAGTTTTCAGCTGAAAAAACGAACAAATGAAACAGAATTTTCCAAAACTGTAACTTTCAGTGAGCAAATGAGGAAAACTGTCATTTATTAATAAGTAAGCCTTTAAAAAGAGAAGATGATATTATAAAGATTGAAAAAAGATTGAACCTGGTGGATTCACTTCCTGACGTCATTATTCTGCTGGGCCTCTGCCCACAGACGGGGGTGGGCGGGGCGATACAGGTGTCCTGCAGGTTGTTACAGTCCGTGCAGCTGGCACAGATAACCGGGGAAGATTACCGTGTTTTCACAACAATCACACCTGAGACAAAAACCCACCGTGTCAGCATGAAGAGGAGCCCCACACAAAACAGCAGCTGGAGGATACGGAGGCCCAAATGTGCCTCAGACCAGCAGACGCGTTGTATAGAATATCTGAATATTATATTAATACATCTGATTATTATTATTCGCTGCTTTTATTTTGGAAATCCACCCTCATAATTCTCCTTTGATGCTATAAACGGCCTGAGATGAAGTCCTGTCTGAGTGCTCTCTCTCTGGTCCTCAGTGTCTTTTTCACCCGTGACACTAATGACTGAACGTGGGCCTTGCACGCGTGCATCTTTGTTTGCGGGCTGCTGATTGAGAGTCAGCCTCACAAAGACAAAAACACGGACACGTGACATTTATTCATTGTCAACCGACTTTCACGGGAACTGACTGCGGGACAAAGCACACGCGCACACAGGCCTTCACAGTGGACGGCAGCGCGGACTGCTGCGAGTTAATGTCACGCATGTGCTGCATTGAGAAAGAAGGCCGTGGGACTCTGTCCTGCGGGATTTTTTCAAACTAAAAATGTCCACATATTTTTAATTTACTGTCACTGTGCGCATGCGTAATATTAAAAAGAGATTTTCCTAAATGACATTTTTATCTGTTTATAATTCTCATTATCATTATGATAATATAATAATTCAAGAAATATGATTTTTCTCCGGAGTAAATTTAAATATAGTTACAGACTTTTATTAGCTCTTTGTTTTCCGTGACGAGTTCAGATCTTTATTTCTTATTTTCACGGAGGACCTGGTCCCGCTTTGTGCTTTTCTGGCACGCGGACTCAAGATGAGCCGGTGTTGTGCCAAAAAGTGATCGCCTGGCAAAAACTGATGTCCAATGTTTCCGTGTATTTTTTATGTGTAATATCAGTTTTTCAAGTATCTTTACAACTCTGTGTTATTGTACATTATAACCAACCCGCTCCTTTATCCCCACCTGAAATATTTTTACTGAATATCGTAATATTTGCTGCTGTGCTCTTGGCCAACTTACTCTTAAAAACACATTTTTAATGTTAATGAGATTTTTTTTAACTGCATAAATAAAGGTTATATAAAAGTCGCTGCCAAATGCAGCTTCTTGTTACACGAATGTTGTTTGTGGCTCAATATGACTTTGTGTCATCCATGAGAGATGCATTTGACATGTTTCACATATTATAGCCCAACAAGTTACTTATTGCAGTTTAAATACGAGCAATCAGTTTTTGGCAAATATTAAAAATGCCAAAAAGTGTCCGCAGGTGCAGCTTTATTTGCTTCTTCGTCTTAATTTACTGCGGAGGTTACGAGCAGCCCACCCGCGGCTGCTGCTTCCACGCCGGGAATGCTTTGATACTGAGAGCGGGCCGGAGGGCCGGACAGGCGGGTCGCGCAGAGCCGGACCCTCCAGGAGAAATGTGGACGTCACGGCCTGGAGGTCTTTCAATGACTTTTCAGAGAGGGGTTATTTTTGAACTCTTCGGAGTTCCTTGAAGGAATTATATGGATCCGTGAAATAGTTGTTGGCTTTAAGGAGTTAATCTAAGGGATGTTTGGTGAATTCCCAAGGCCAAGGAATTTCCAGGTTTTAGCTGAACTCCGCATAAGGATTTTCCAGGGACCTTTAATTTGATTTTAGAAATGTAGCTTGTTAAAGGGTCTTTGCAGGGAGTCCTGATTTTGTATTGATTGTTTATTAATTCTGATATTTTTCCTTCGTGGAATTTGATCATTTCACGGGTGGTCGCTTATCTGCTCAGAGGTTGGGGTGTATCAGACCATTAGGTGAGGACTCTGGGAATCACTGATTGGGTTTTAGGCACTGATGGAATTTCATAAACATTCACGGGTCTGTTAAGTCTTGATTGCTTTAAAAGAAGCTTTGAGAAGAAAATGTAAGTTAAAATTAATTTTAGGTGCTTTGCAAACCCCCCTCAACCTTTTTGGGATGTTGTAAGAGAGATTTGCTCCACTTAGCAATTTCAGAGGTTATTACGAGGAAACCCAGAGATGCTTGAACAAATTCCATGATCACCTCAGGAATCCTGAGATCTTCGATCAGTTTTCCTGGATCCTGGAGTGGTTTTGAAACATTACAGGTGTTTCCGGCCTGTGACTGTTTTAGAGTATTTCCTGAAACCAGGAAATCTTAGTTTTTGTTCCCCGAAGATTTTCTGTGAGGAGGTTCAGCGGGGTTCCCTGTCCAATGTCACAAATGCAACAATACATCTCCTCAGACAGTACTGCCTCAGTTTGGATGTTCCTGATGTTCCTGTAAAGAAACCAGTCTGTGATAACCGAGAGTCATTAGTCATCTCATGACTTTTATTCATCTGAACCTTCGAATGGTGTCTCTTTAGTATGATTCCATAAACATTTTAGGAATAGTTTTCCACATTTCGTTGTTGTTTTGTGGGAGTGGCTCCCTGCCTTTGATTTTCCTGCACCAGGTATTTCCCCAAAAGCAAACATAAGAAGACAGAGTTCAGGTCCAACATGACATCATGAAAATAATTTTAAACAGCACAGGAAACAGTTTTCAGAACATTAAAGGCTTCTTTCATTCCCACAGCGTGCACAGATATGTGACAGTGTGTGTTTATAAAAATCATGTGTTAACTGCATTTGGGCTTTTTGTGGAAACATGCAGGAAGCAGCGATTTTGGCTGATATGACCTTTGCGTGGATGCAGACACACAGTCCTCACATGCTGTCCAGTTTACTTTGGGCCTGATTGAAACAGCAGCATCTCGTTGGAAGCGTCCTGCTGTGCATGCCGTAAAGTGTAACAGGAGCTGTGTATAGACAGAACGAGCAGCGTGGGATCACTGGGGATCCTGCTATGTTAATTAGCCTCTGATGGACCGACAACACATGCAGCTGAATAGAAAACCAGGCGGGGCGACATTTGTCTCTGTCTGAAGGAGGCTGACACCTCGACCTCTCATGGCCAATGTGCAACAAACAGGAGGACGTGTCCTACAGCTGCCTGACAAGCCTCATCCACGCTTTTTACTTTCATCTGCAGCCAGTTCCCTGTAACCCGACTGCTGGTCATCATGTGATAATTAGGACCTTTTCTCTGTGAGAAAGAGAAGCAGCTTTAAAGTAAACTTACATTCCTTCAGTCTGAGTTTGCACTGACATTATCGATGCACTGAATAAAAGATGTTACTTACAAGCTCCCCACACTTTCATTTGGAGAATAATATCGTTGTGATGTTTGTGAATTACACTTGTATCATATCCAGAAAACTTTCCTTTTATCCTAGTTTCACTTTTATGTAAAAATATTGTATGTAAAAAATATTTATGTGGATAGAATTTTTTAGCACACAAGCATGCGCTGCAGTTTAACAGGAATGTGAAGTTTTTAAGATTAAAACGTGACATTCCTCTGTTGTCCACTGGGCGGCAGCCTTCAGCCGGAAATCCAGCGATGTTCTGTTATTCTTACTCCACCAA
>NW_005187439.1:293054-299601 GCF_000239375.1 Pundamilia nyererei | reverse complement strand
CACACACACACACACACACACACACACACACACACACACACACACACACACACACACACACACACACAGCCTGTCAGATCGGATGTTGTGACATTGAGAAAGGTCAGTTTTACCGGGAATATGATGACATACGTGTGTTGGCTCCACATCCAAACACGCTGAATCATTTCATAATGTGAGCACAGCACCGTTAATGCATTTCACTGAGTCTTTCAACAGCTTACTGTAAAGGAGACTGAGCAGTATGACTTGGTTAAAGCCAAACCCGTAACATTACATATTTCTTGCTATTAGAACGGTCAAAGGTCAGAGCAGTGACAAAATTGATTCCGGTTTAAAAGAGCCAGATTTCATGAAAATGAATGAAGAGTGGCTGTCTGAAAATTAGATGGATTATCTTTTTTGTTTTTTTGTATTTATAATTCAGTTTCCACATTTCTTCCTTCCAGGAGTCCAAAAAAAAACGGAAGAAGAAAAAAGAAAGAAAGAAAGAAAGAAACTAAGTACAAAATTAAGTTGATGTTAAAAGTGTTCTCATTAAATATTAGGTATAAAATCTGTTAATGAGTCACATGTTACTATTTTAAAGTAGTTTTTTTAAAGAAAATATTTGTTAAATTAATCACTTAATGGAATAAATGTTTATGTGCTGAAGATGCAGGGCTGAGGCCAGGGCTCCTATTTGTCAACATCAGTGTGGTACATATAATGTCCAGTAAAAGCAACAACAACAACAACAACAGCAACAACAACAACAACAACAACAACAACAACAACAACAACAACAACAACAACAATAATAATAATAATAATAATAATAATAATAATAATAATAATAATAATAATAACAAAGAACTGGCAGAAGAAAATAAAAGCTTGTTATTTTGCGGTTTGTCCACCAGAGGGCGCTCTGCAGCTTCCCTGTTGGCAGCACACCTGAGTCTGAATCCATATATTGCAAAGAATTAATCAATAAAACAAAGATTATTTTTAAATGGCATCATTATATTATGTCAGCAAAGCCTCATAAATATGTGACTGCACATGAATGTTAGGAAATCTGTTTGTTTCATGAGTCTGAAAGACAAAATAATAATATTGGTCAATGAATCGGATTCTTAAACCACTCAATAATAAGATGGCATCAGTCTTAAAGATATTTTGGACATTTTTTTGGGATAACAGACAAACAGACAAACAGATTATTTTATTGATAATTTCACGTGTCTTTCCGCGTGTATAAGATCACTCTGACGCTTCTCTCGTGTTTTGCATCCACATTTTAATTAGTAAAGCAGCAGCTGTCAGGTGACTGTAGTGCAGTAAAAACAGCGGCGAGCAGCACACGAGGAAATATCACTGCGCTGTCACAAAGCGCAGAAACAGTTGCCGAGCTGTCCATGAGCAAGGCAGGTCAGCTTCCGGGCGTGTCCTTCCTCTTTCCTGCCCACACTGTCGGGGATTCTGTGGCTTTCATTTCTCACATCACTCGTCTTCGTTACATCTACTGTTTTGAAAATCGTCATTATCCACGTCACGAGAGTCTCCGGCGCCTGTTTGTGGTTTATGTGCAAAGGACACCACGAGATGGCAGCACGTGACAGGTTTAACGTGAGGGGCCGCGCGCTGAGCGAAGGAAGCGTGGACTAGCGGATATTCATTTGTGTATTTCTGTGAGTAAAAACTATTTGCCCCCCTCGCGCGTGGATAATTTTGATCCACAGATTATTCACAGCACTGTCACTTCTCTGTTGTAACTAGAAAGTCA
The DNA here is from genome assembly GCF_000239375.1 of Pundamilia nyererei. Classification (NCBI taxonomy): domain Eukaryota; kingdom Metazoa; phylum Chordata; class Actinopteri; order Cichliformes; family Cichlidae; genus Pundamilia; species Pundamilia nyererei. The sequence goes on along the minus strand of NW_005187439.1, from coordinate 297,833 downwards.
CGTATGTTTATTTTAATCCGCCGCAGCTGCTTAATCCGGATGTTTCGTCTTACCTGGTTCTTCTCTCGTTGGAATTTGTCACCTTTGGAGCGTCTGAACAAGCGGAAGTTTAAAAGCTGGAGCATGTGATTGGTCTGCAGCTGCGCAGATCGTCAACACGTCACAGGTTTAAATACACGAGCACTGAGGGAGACACGTGCTCTTATTATTGCGTTGGAGATTTTTAAAGCACTGACAGCCTGACTGACGTCACTGTCTGATGACGATCAGTGTTTGTTTTTCACTTTTACAGAAACATCTTCGACATGACACCAAATATCTAAACAGTGGGTTTCACGAGGCTTTAATCATTTTAATAACATGAATATCATATTTATAATCTCGTGTTTTGATGCATCGAACTGAGATTATTCATTATTTTCTTTAGAAGAAATTAAAGGACAATCGGATTTTTTAAAGCTGATTTCAGATCCTTCTGCTCGGCTTTTACAGGTGATATGAAAACATTTCATACAAAAACAACATCACGTGTCTGTGAGGAGTGCGCTGACGGTGCCACGGGTGACAGAGATCAGGCCCACAGCACACTCATAAACATATTAAATGTTTCCAGATTAAATTAAGGTTTTATTATTACTGCTGCTCCATAAAACAAAATCATTATCGGGGATGCTTCCATATTTTGCTTCTATTATTTCTTATTATCCTTTGGTGTCACGCGTGTTTTATGTGTGGATGTGAAGCCGGACTGTGGGCAGACATGTTGTAGTCTCGTGTAATCGTGACTGAGTGTGTGTGGCCGACACGCAAGAAAACAGCCTTTATCCGTTTGGACTACTCACATTTATTTGGCATTACTCGACATGCAGCCGTGATCCGGACACGGCAGATTTCACAGTACTACACATGCTTACAGGAAACAGCTGAGACGCTTTCAGAATAATGAGTCTGTTACATTCACCCGCTTTGGTCGAGTCCAGTGTGGGAAGCGCGAGGCTGATGTTTGAGGTTCATCGGAGTGATTGCTCCCACGGCTCAGCTCAGACAGGACAGTCCACGCCGTCCACGCACACGTCCTGTCACGGTGACACATGTTCCTCAGTCTCCTGTTCAGCTGGAGGAGTTCAGGATGCGGGAGTCTGCCGAATCTGAGCGCTCCTCGTACTCCTCATCCGGGGAGTAGAGGCCCGGCTTGGGCCCCAGCGGGCACCCCTCCTCCTGAATGCCCACGCGCGGCTCCTCGGAGGGCCTGGAGGGGAGGAGGGTTGAGCCTCGGAACAGCCCGGGCCCGCCGGGGGCGCCAGGGGGGAACGGGGACACGTACTGCGCCGCGGAGCGCAGCTGGTACTGCTGCTGCAGGGCCACGGAGTTCCACAGAGTCACGTCGTTGTGCACGAAGGGGCCCGCGTGGCTGCGCGTCAGAGAGCTGCGCAGCATAAGCGGGTAGCGCGTGGGCTGCGGGAAGGACGGATGCTGCAGGGGGACCCCCAGCGCGCCCGTGGACACCACCCCCGCGGCGGAGTCGGAGGTGAAGCGCAGCGAGTCCGGGACCCGGAAGGCGGAGCCCACGGACCACTTGGCGGAGGAGGACGCCGGGTGGTAGGAGCCCAGGCCGGGCTCGAACAGGTGTCCGTTGGAGGGCAGCACCAGCGCGTCCGCGTGCGCGTCCGCGTGCGGTGGCGCGCTGGCGTCAGGATTCCGACTAGACAGCAGCACCTCGATGGCCCCCACCAGGTCGCCCCCACAGCCCCGCAGGATGAGCTCCAGGACCGGAGGCTTGTGGGCGGGGAAGATCTTCTTGAGCACCTCGAGCGGGGGCCGGTTGGCCCGGAGGCTGAGGGGCAGCGTGATTGAGCCGCCGAGGCCCTCGATCAGCACGCCCTGCTCCGCGGGGCTGGCCGGATACTTCTGCGGACTCTCGGCTTTGGCCTCCTTCTCGGCGCTTCCGGCTTTAGGGAGGCCGTAGCGGCTCTCCTCTGGCAGGGAGGGGGTCCCCGGAGGCTCGGGGGTGTAGCAGTTCGGTTTGGAGGCCTCCGGTGAGCTGACCGCGTCCTGCTCCTTCTCGCTGGAGCTCTCTCCGTTCTCTCCTGCTGAAACCTCGTCTGCGCCGTCCTCCGTGGACTCTGCGGGTCAGAGAGTCACAACTTTATCGGCGTAAGCACAAAATCACGAAAGAGTGTCAGCATCCACAGAAAACTTTAAGCACACCCCTAAGCCTGTGAGCTCACAGGCGGTTAGTGCGAACTCCTCACCCGCCTCACAGTGCAAACACCTCCACGCTCCCCACGAGGAAAAGCAACATGCCATTAATCGCGTGTCACGACTTGTCCGCTACACGCAGACGTGTGAGGATTTATCTGAGCCTCCTCACAGAAGCTGTTAACGCAGAGTGCTGAGTGCGCGCGCCGTGGGATCTTTGACCGCAGTTTGCAAACACATGGCCTGTTGCTCGGCAACATTTCATCCGAAGCTGACCTCCTGTGAGAAATATGGCGATTATATTCGATCGGGCCTGTCCGCCGCTGATTACTGTAATCTTTTACAGTCACGCAGGAAATGAAAGCGCGCGTGTCCGAATCCGTGCTTAAAGTGTCAGGAGCAATAAAGGTGATTCGGTCAGGTGGATGGAAAGTAATTATTCCTTAATGGTTCTCACAGAAATCATTTCCACGCAGGTCAGCGAGAACTAAGCACATTTTATTTTATATAAATTATATAGTTTCTATATTTATATAGAAAATAAAATTTCTGCGTGAAATAGAAGAACATTATTAAAAGTTCAGCAGCAGAAGAAACGTCTGTAATAATTCTATATGCATCATTATTTAAACAAATGTTAAAAACTGAATTAATTCATATTGTTTTAAAAATGTCAACACGTCTTTGTTTGATTTCGCTTCAGTTTTATTAAACGTCTCTTTCCTGAAGCAGCTCATCTCTTCATCAGTTTCCTGACTCGCAAAGTGAAACCTCGTATTCGCGTGATTATTTCACAGAAATCGGAGTGATGTGTATCGATCACTTCAGCTAAATGTGTCATTATCAGTGCAGTCAGACCGGCGAGCAGCGTTGAAATGATCATTTCAGCTTTTATATTGTTTCACATCCGTTTTTGTTTGACCTGAAAACGGTTTTAAATAAAGTCACAATGTTTATACTGTGAGTTTCAGGCCTTTAAAGATATTCTTATTAAAAAAACATCCCATAATTTCGAGGGTTTTTTTCTTCTTCATTCCAGACAAACAATAATTGTTTAGAGAGTCAAATATCTCCCCCCTGCTCTCCTACCTGAGCACAGCGGTGCTCCGGGCTGCCCCGGCTCCGTGCTGCTCCACCTCAGCTCCAGCTCCTCGGTCCTCGGCGGGGCTGGCTGATTCCCCTCGCCGGCCCCGGCTAAGCCAATGCCGGGCAGCACTCTGAGGGACTCCGGGATGAGGCTCTCCAGGCTCTCGTTTGCCTGCTGCCTCCGGAGCGCCACCTGCGCCGCCATGACGCGCTGCCGCTCGATGATGAGGATGCACTTCTCGCAGGTGCAGTCTTTGAACCGGCAGTAGCGCTTGTGACCCTTGAGCCAAGACAGCACGCCGTGGTTCCGGCAGCGCGCGCACTTGGGGGTCCTCTGGAGGGGGGCCCGAGGCTGTGACACCGGAGCCCCCATGTAGAGGTACGGAGACCCATAACCGTTCATTGCGTCGGACTCAGCGTGTTTTCCAGCGTGGACGCGGGCGCGAGAGTCGCCGTCGGCCGCAGCAGCAGTCAGAGAGGTGGAGGTGGATGGAGCTGCTGTGCTGCACGCATGACAGGAGGAGGATGAGAGGTGTGGGCTTGTTGTGGAGGATCCACCTTTCCTCAGCTGACAGCACTGATACGCATCAGCCTGACACGCTATTGTGGAGACGAGCAGTAACCAAACGCGTCAAAGCGCCTGCGAGGATCAGATAACAGCAACGACCTCCCGAAGCACCGGACACGCTGCTGGAGGCGAACACGTGACCCGGGACCCGAAATGAAACCCCGTGTTAGAGATTTATCAATGAAGTACAACATTACTGCAATAGTACTACAAGATTATTCCAATATTACTGCAACTTTACTGCAATATTACTGCAACATTACTGCAATATTACTGCAATATTAGTGTGATATTACTGCACTATTACTGCAACATTATTGCAATATTACTACAAGATTATTCCAATATTAGTGCAAAATGACTACAGCATTAGTGCGATATTACTGCAACATTACTGCAATATTAGTGCAATATTACTACAAGATTATTCCAATATTACTGCAACTTTACTGCAATATTAGTGCAATATTACTGCAATATTAGTGCAATATTACTGCAATATTAGTGTGATATTACTGCAATATTACTGCAACATTATTGCAATATTAGTGCAATATTAGTGTGATATTACTGCAATATTAGTGCAATATTACTGCAATATTACTGCAATATTACTGCAATATTACTACAAGATTATTCCAATATTAGTGCAAAATGACTACAGCATTAGTGCGATATTACTGCAATATTACTGCAACATTACTGCAATATTAGTGCAACTTTACTGCAATATTACTGCAATATTACTGCAATATTAGTGCAATATTACTGCAATATCAGTGTGATATTAGTGTGATATTACTGCAATATTACTGCAACTTTACTGCAACTTTACTGCAATATTAGTGCAATATTAGTGCAATATCAGTGTGATATTAGTGCAATTTTACTGCAATATTAGTGCAACATTACTGCAATATTAGTGC
>NW_005187439.1:286754-292469 GCF_000239375.1 Pundamilia nyererei | reverse complement strand
AGTGTGATATTAGTGTGATATTACTGCAACTTTACTGCAATATTAGTGCAAGTAGCTCAGAGAAAAATCACTCTGCGGGACAGACTCGCATGAAGATTTAGGAGCCTCATGTTCTTTCCAGGCACTCGATTTGTTTTGAGCCCCTTTTTAGCAACATTAGCGTTGTACACCCCACACACACACACACACACACACACACACACACACACACACACACACACACACACACACACGTAGAGAGAGAGGGTGTGTGTGTAAAAAGAAGCGTGAAATCAGAAAACGACTAAATATGACTGTGTGCAGGTTTCAAAAGGACTCGCTCCCTGAAACAAACCAGCGAAGCCTTTAAATCTTAAACCAGCTGTTTCATAAAAATACAATCCAAACTTTCCCTTTTCCGAAATATCCAGATGAGTCACCCATGAAAACCTTTACGGTGTAAAAAGGTTGCTATTTAAAGACTGTTCATAATTCGATTACAGGCCCGGACATCTATCCGCGCTCTGCTCCGTTTCCTGCAGGCCCGAAACGCTTTAAGTCTTAATTCTAGGGGCGAAAAATAATAACGGCGCCTCTCGCACCTTTTACACAATCGTACATAACTTAGCTGATTAGGCCTCTGCATGTATAAAAGCCCTTTGGGAGCTATGTCGAGGATGCTGATATGTCCCTTCTGCCGGACTAATAGAGGGCATTGAAACATAACACCGGACAAAGCCGGGCCCATTTCTGACCGTAAAAAAGGTTTATTCAAGCAAATAATGGGATCCGAGGCTCGCGGCTTACAGGGAATAAGAGCACGGTAAACTTCCCCGCGTGAAGCCCGTCTCCAGGGCTATTAAGCTTTTAATTGGAAAATAGCAGAGGAAATTTCAAGGTGACTAGAGTGGCTTTGCAGTTTGTGCCGGCCGAGTAGATTTGTGGGAGTGGGAGGCTGCGGGTGAACGCATAATAAATTTATTCGTGTTGTTCACGATAAAGATTAAAACACGTTCGGGATGAAAGTTTATACTGCAGCTTCTCTGTTAGAGCTGCGGCTCTGCAGGATGCTGGAGGGGCTCCTGCGTTTCCACGTCACGCGCAAGGTGTCCTTTAGCGCCCTGACGCGCTGGTCGTGGCCAAATTAGCCACCGTGGGGTGAGGGGCTGCTTTGGAGGGGCATCGCCTGCAGTGTTATCTGCTTCAGTTTAAGCACTAAACCCTTCGTGAGTTGGGTTTAAACACCTGTTCGCTGTCTGTGACCGCGCTCGCTGACAGCCCAACACGCGTGGGTGACAGATTAAAATAAGGTTACTCGAATTTACTCGCTAAGACGTTTCACGTTAGAAGTGTAATCCAAATTAAACTTGTGCCAGTCCGCTCAGTCATTATGTATGTATGCCCAAATTTATATGTAGCTGTGTCAACGTAATTTAACTCAATCAAAGCGCCCACGCCCACGCACATGTAAAATGTTAATAATCTCAGTTTTAGACCTTTGATATTAAAACACTGCCGCACACAGTCACTCTCCATCACAGCCTGCTGAGTTTCTGAGCTGCTCCAACAGAAGTAACTAAAAGTAAATGAATACATGACGTTCTGTGTGTGGTGCTGTATGGCCTCAGTGCATCAGCATATTTATATCCAATATTTTCACATATGTGGGTGAATTTGAAAAACGTGCTTTGTTCTGCCTTCTATAGGAAACGTGAAGTTGTCCTGTAGAGGCTCAAAATGACAGGATTGCATATACAGAGTATTTAAAATGAGCTCAAAGTCACACATTCTTTTACACATGCAAAATTATAATGTGCCTAAAGCAACGTGCCGTTTATTAGAAGAATAAGATCCCGACAACAGACGCAGGAGAATTTAAAAGACTAAAAATGTCATTATTTTGGCAGCTCCACACAGTTTGAACACTGGTTTGTTACTTTTGAATAATCCGTCAGCAAAGCAGGAAAAGAAGCATTTATACTGTAATATTGTAGGATTACAACATTTACCTGAAAAAATGTAAAAATAATGATTCTCTCTTTAAGGTGTCAGCTGAGGATGATTAACGTGTCTTTATATTGGATATAATATATTTTCCTTATATTTATTTATGAGTGTATTTGGATAAAAGTGCATCTTTTCGAGACGCCACGCTGACTTGGTTTCATTATAGATTCTGTTATTATGAGAGATCATTGCTTAGTCACACAGAGCTCTGTGAGCTTAAACCATATGTCACCTCCATCCTGGAAATCTGGACTCAGATGAATGTGTCGAAGCCTTTTTTCAGTTTTTGCTTCATAAATGGAGTTCCAGTGTTTATTTTAGGCAGTTTTGTTCACGACACAAAACCTTCCCACGCTGCTTTCAGTACTTTGCACTTGAGTCTCTCCTCATGTTGGAGTTCCTGTTTATGCTGGCTGAGGGAACTCCTCCAGCGGGCCCCTCCGGAGCAGGAGGAGGAGCTGACCTCTGCTGAGTGAGGTTTTTATGAGGTGCTGATTGGGGGCGTCGCTGCCACTCACAAGTCCTGTCACAGAAATGTTGATTTAACTTTCCCTGGGGAGGCGGGACACCGAGCTCCTACAGAGGAATTAGCTGGACATCTGACGTCTTTAGAAAGCTGACCGAGGACATCAGTCAGACGTCAGCCTTCATCCAGGCAAAAAGGGAAAGGCTGTGCTTTTAAGACCGCTGCAAGAAAATCTATAAGCGGGCAGTAAAAACAAAATACTGAATAAATTAAACAGAAATATCAGCAAAGCGTGCACACGTGAGTGTGTCATTAATATTATCAGTCTCAGAGTTATAGATCATATTAACATCTCAAACGGAGCTTTTTCTTTCGCCTCTTATTATCTCACATTTGTAAAATAAATAAATAAACGTTATTGTCATCATTAAGGAGGGCAGGTCATTTTTATTTGACTTGCATGTAAAGCTATAAAATGTTTGAAGATGGCTAAAATTTTATGGTGTTCTTTACGCGGCTGCTCAACCCTGTCGGTGCCGGGCAGGGAAGTCAATTTGATGATGATAAGGACAGAAAAGGAAAGATGCGATAATAATAGTAAAAAAAACAGGACTAATACAAAGTGGTCTAAATCTGAAGTTGTCATACAAAATGTGATTCATTATTCGAAGGAATGAAAACAATTTTCACATAATTTCATGAGTTAAAGAATCATTTAGATTTTTCGGTGCTAAACTATTAACGTGTCGTTATTCTCAAAAGATTTTCTGCTTTTCTTGTATAATTATTTTATGAGCTTATTATCTCACACAGTGTGCTGATGCAGGCCTGCTGCTCTGGCACTGAGATTCAAATAAAACTGGATTTTTTTAAACAGCTGATTTAAAAATGTAATTGTGGGTGCAGAGGGGAATGCCAACAAAATACCACTTTGAGAGCCTCTTGGTGTTTTACTGCATGTCTTGCAAGGCTGCAATCTCTTTTTGAGATATAGATAAGTATAAAAAAGGCCATTTTTAACGATGAACTAATCTCTTCATACCAAAATTAGGCCACGACTGAGGCCTCTGGTCGCACTCTGTCCTCCCAAAGGCTGCTCCGTGTCTCAGATGAGGGGAGGGTGAACCTGGGAAGTTAGTCTTCACAGTTTGGCCCTTTTATTGATGCTCGGCTTTCAGGACAGACATTTATGAACAAAGCTCGTTCTGTCCTTCAGACAGTCGTGCTCTCAGTAAACCAGCTGAATTCAGTGGCTGCTAATACGTACAGAATACTTGGTTGAAGTACACGCTTTAATTTTACTGCATTTTTTTAAGGTATGCAGAGTGGAGGCAGAATATTCCAACAAAACTCAGCCTTTATATAAAATAGACTTTTAGTGGTAATTAAAGTGAAAAAAAAGAAGAGAAGAAATCTAAAAATATGACGAGTCAGAAGGAACAAAACATCAGGCCAGAGGAACATCACTCTTTCACAAGTTTCTCTGCAAACCCTTCATTGGACCCAAACAGCCACGTCAGTGCTGACAGCATGAGACCAACTGTAAAATACTCTGACCTCCTTCTATTTTTAGACATTTCAGTGAAATTATGTTGCAGTTTTTTCAGTTACCACCAAAAATGTCCTTTGTGACATCACAGTGGACTAGGACCGCTACATTTCTGCTCAGTTAATCCTCGAGTCCAAGTTCGTGGCCGTAAACAGAGCTGATGGTGATATGTTAAAGGTGAGACGCTCTCCTGGTTCACAGAAGTGAAAACTGGCAAGAAAATAGTGTTAAGATGCTAAATATAGACGCAGACATCGTGTCAAAGGGCACCTGTTGTGCTTTTTCTGTAATATGAAATATACACTATGGTGTTATTATGGAGGACAATCATATTAAACAAGACAAAAAATGTAAGTAATTATGTAGAAGAACTCCCTGTGAGACTTTTTTTCCTACTTCTGGATTTATTCATTTATTCAAATTTTTATTCATTTATTGCAAATAAAAACTGAACTAGAAACACATTTTTAGTTTCAGTAGTATAAGATGTATGAGGCTTATTTTGAATTGTGAATCATGCAAAGCTGCTCTAGTAGACTCAGGAATAAAAACATGGAACTGGGAATGAGTAGAATGGGAGAACTGGTTTCCTTTAATGTAGAATGTTTCATCTACACAGTAAAATATCGTCTCAATAAAATAACCTTTGAACTCTCTCCTTTCCAACAGTGAACGTTCTGGCCGTTCCCAGGGTTTGAAATTTCCTCCTCCGTCTCTGAACCTGCAGCATCCCCTTCCACACCGTCTGCACCGAGCTCCCATCACTCCCCGAGGAGGTGTCACGGCGGGATCCGAGCAGATTTTATCTATTACGGGAGGGCGTGATTCATGGAGGCGGAGGCAGCTCAAGGAAAACAGACCCTGTGACACTTTCTCCCCTGCCTGTACGTGGGGCAGCAGCTACAGAAGGACAAGGCAGCGGCGGCCTGACAACTGTGATAAAACGGCCTTCCTTAACTAAACTCATAAAGCACGGGGCGATAAAACTCAATCTTCTGTAAAATCCAATTAAGTCATTATCTGACTGATTGTATCTTTAATTGAAAACAGAAGTGACAGTAAATTTCTGTGATATATCAGGATCAATCGATACTGCTGTACAATCTGGTCTCCAGAGGTGATTTATAATGTCAGAGCCTTATAGGTAACTCCACATTCTTCTCTCTAAAACCACTGGTGGATGAAATTAAGAGTAAGTGCATTTCATAAAAAAACAAGATGGTCACGTTATTGATTACAACAGATGGGGCACAATCCAATGAATGTTCCCACCGTGCAGCACAAAGAAAATACAAGTAATTTTCTTTGTCTGTTTTATATTGTTGTTCCCGGCACACGGCCGCGTTCGCACTCCATCACGTCCCAGCGTTTTTATTCCCAGGAAACCTGTAGCGACATAAACTCCAAAGCTCCAAATTACTTTTGTTGCTGTCTTATTCAAACGCAAACACAAATAGAGGCATTGGAAGCGAGCCGTTTGAAATGAATCTCTATAAAACACAAAGAGCGTGCGCAGCGGGGAGAGCTCCGGGCCGCGAGTTGCTTTTTAATTTACAGTTAAACTCTATGAAGTCAAACGCAGCTTTATGCCTTCAGTCAATGTGAAAAAGAGCAGAAATGAGAAAGTTACTTTTATATTTCAGATGTAGTTTTTCTCCACATGCTCACAGGTCGATCAGCAAACATGGAGCTGAAAACATGAAATATTCCAAAG
>NW_005187439.1:278659-286267 GCF_000239375.1 Pundamilia nyererei | reverse complement strand
TAAATTAAATGTTATTTGTAACAAAGTCTCGCTTTTCTCCACGGCTGTCTTTACGTTGCTCGTTTAGAGAATCAGACTTAAATGTTGAGCCGGAGTGTAAATGTGCACGTGGACACGACGGAGGTTAGACGGTTAAAGGCTGTGCACGCTGATTATTTAACAGCACAGCATCCTGACATGTTTGTTCTTTACAAGCTGCAAAGAGTTTAACACAGAAAAATGTGGTCTTCTTGTTCTTGTCTGTGAATAAGTCACCAGCTGTTGGACTGATGAGGTGAAAGTCGATCATGCTAAGCAACCCTCAGCAGAAATGCGGCGCTGCAGCTTTATTCAAAGGAAAAAACCAGAACCTTGCTCTGCATTTAAAAACCCCACTTTATTTCTGTTTGGAAGAGTTGCTTCACGCTCAATCATCTGATCTTGATTAAAGCTAATCAAGGGTCTCACTGCATTGGCCAGTTAATTACATTGTGATACGTAACCCTGAACTGGATTTAAAATGATCTACAAATACAAGAACAGAGCTTTAGAAGGGAAACGTGCAGACAACGTGCAGACAACGTGCAGACAACGTGAAACTAGAGCGAACGATTAAACGGTTGTTAAAGAACATCAAGTTTCAGCTCGTCCGAGCTCATAAAGCTTCTGTCGTGTGATCTTATCCTTTTCTTCTCTTATTTGGTGGCGCCGCCTTCGATGGAGTCGACGGTGAAGCCGTCAGCTTGGCTGCTGGCCTCGCACTCAGCCTTGGCATCAACGTTAACCAGGGAGCTGATGGAGCGGCAGATCATGGTGGAGTCGTGACCAGCGGAGATGCTGCCGGGCGAGAAGGCTGCAGGAACAAGACAGATGGAGAGTCAGAGATCTGCTGAGGAGCACCGAAGATCTCAGAGCAAAAATGTGCTTCTCTAAAGAGTCTGAACCCTTTGAGCAGGGCCGGCCCGTGGCATAGGCCGTATAGGCAAATGCTAAGGGCGCCGTCCATCAGGGGGCGCCACGCCAGTGCCACAAATGTTGAAAAAAAGAAAAAAGAAAAAAAAAAGTTGGTACTATTATTTCTAAATACAAAAAATAATCCCACGTTAATTAAAATGCAAAGTAAAGCTTATTTAATAGAAATATTATTTGTTACAACATTACACTACACTGCTGATGTAGGGGGGCGCCACCTAAAATCTTGCCTAGGGCGCCAGATTGGTTAGGGCCGTTTCTGCCTTTGAGTCACCAACAAACGTCACATCGATTTACTTCATTAACATCAAACAAACTGAACAATGTCAGGGACTAAAACAACCACCTGGGTAGATAATGGAAACATTTTTTCTAATGACTCTATTTATGTTGATTATATAAAAGTCGGACGATGAAAAATAGACGCAGCAATGCAAAGCAACAACATTTTGTACCTGTCCAGGTAAGCTTGTAACCGCACTGGCAGTGTGCTGACAAATGAAGCTGTGCCCAATCAGATGCTTTGCAGATGGTTGTCATGGTGGATAAAAACCTGACGCTGCTGTTCTGTGTTCATAATTTCATCCTCCCCCACTGGCTGAAATGCAGAGCCTCCACCCTGCTTTACAGTGAGCTGCAGACTCACTGTTGGACTGTTGAATGAATCGACTGAGAGGCTGATCCGGTCTCCTGCCCTGTGTCGGGTCTCTGCTGGATTTTATTTTCCTGTTCATCTCCTGGACTGGACTGAAAATCGAGTGAACACGCAGCCAATGCCCGAAGAAAACTTTGAAAGACCTTCAGAAAGCCTGGAGAACTATCGCTCAAGACCACTTTAAAAATGATATTAAAGTATTAAAAACAAGAGATTATATTTCATACAACTTTCCATAATCTTTGCTGCACCAACTACAAGAAGTCACAGAATTTGATTGAGGAAATTAAGGAGGAGTCGTTTTTCGATTAAAGACACTACAGCGGCACATCCAAAATGTTGTCACGATGGCTCCGATGACAACGTTTGCTGAGCTTTGCTCGACACATTTGATTATTAAATATTAAAAGTCCTTCACACTGCAGTGACATGATAATAAACTGGGAAAAAACCCTGACAATCCTCAGATGGTTCACTTCACGTCTGACATCCAAGTACAAATCTCTTCCTCAGAAACTCCTTAAAGTCATTAATATGATAGATTCCTATTACGTCGTGTAGGTAGACAGGACAGCGCACATATAAAATAAACATGTCTCCGTGCTGTAAGGCGAGTAAACGAGAAGGACAACAGAAATACTACAGTGAGACAGACAAAACGGGACAGTAATCATCAGCTCTGCAGAATAAATGCTCCTCTCTGTTAGCCTCGATATAAATACGAGCGCACGGTGAAATGATTCCTGGCAAAGCCTGGGATTTACAGCAAATTGAATCAGCGAGCAAAAAGAGAAGACAGTGACCACAAAACAAAAGCATTACATCTTTTACAGTTAAGAGCGGAGCGATGTGCACCCGCCCATTTTAACACTCGCTCTGCAGCTGCAGCACAAACACTAACAGCAGACCTCAGGCTCAGTTATTAACAATGATCATTTTCACTGTTTGGTTTGGTTGTGACCTTTTCTACTCAGGTAACTGTTTCTGAAATGTTTCGTGTAGTTAAACTTTTAACTGTTCGAGCTTGGAGACGATGAATGAAAGAACTGCTGACAGTTTTGGTGCTCAGCTTTTGTTGTGTTTGATGTAACTGAGCAGTAGTATAAACTACATTAATTCAATTTTATTTATATTGCACCAAATTACAACAGTCGCCTCAAGTCGCTTTATATTGTAAGAAGCCATTGAGAAGCCCCAACAATCATATGACCCCCTATGAGCAGCACTTAGGCGACAGTGGGAAGGAAAAACTCCCTTTGAACAGGAAGAAACCTCCAGCAGAACCAGGCTCAGGGAGGGAAACATACAGAAGACAAATCATTATAATCACTTATTAACTTAAAAAGAGTCGTACATTTTTAAAAACTTGAACAGCTGATTTCCAAAACTTTAATTATAATTCAAATAAAAATAAATCAGTACATGAGTGGGAAAGGAAATCGTCACATCATCCAGCTCACGCACAACTTCACACCTGCAGCACCTGCAGAGAGCCAGGCTCCTCCCACCACTAGCAGATGAACACTGGACACTTTTACTGACACTGAGGTCAGTAAAAGTTCCCATTTCAACAACATGGACGTACTAAACACATGTAAGCACACACATAAACTTCAACTATTAGCAGTAAGAGTATTTAAAAGTAGAAATTAAAAGTAGAATGGGAGGCAGAGCCTTCAGTTTTCAGGCCCCTCTTCTGTGGAACCAGCTTCCAGTTTGGATTCAGGAGACAGACACTATCTCTACTTTCAAGATTAGGCTTCAAACTTTCCTTTTTGCTAAAGCATATAGTTAGGGCTGGACCAGGTGAGCCTGAATCCTCCCTTAGTTATGCTGCAATAGACGTAGGCTGCCGGGGGATTCCCATGATGCATTGAGTTTTTCCTTTCCAGTCACCTTTCTCACTCACTATGTGTTAACAGACCTCTCTGCATTGAATCATATCTGTTATTAACCTCTGTCTCTCTTCCACAGCATGTCTTTATCCTGTCTTCCTTCTCTCACCCCAACCAATCACAGCAGATGGCCCCGCCCCTCCCTGAGCCTGGTTCTGCTGGAGGTTTCTTCCTGTTAAAAGGGAGTTTTTCCTTCCCACTGTCGCCAAAGTGCTGCTCATAGGGGGTCATATGATTGTTGGGTTTTTCTCTGTGTGTATTATCGTATAAATATACAATTTTATGTATTTTATTTTATAGGCGACTGTTGTTGTGATTTGGTGTTGTATAAATAAAACTGAACTGAAATCGAACAAGCTATGTCTACTAATAAAACAATAACATTAATGTGGCAGCAAACGCAATCATTCATCCCTGTTTGTAAAATGAATAGAAAGTGCTAATTTAACAGGATAAAAGTTACGTTTCCCAGATCGAAGCAAGAAAAGTCGAACAGTCTTTTGATCACAGAATTACTCAATAAATATTTAAATATCGTTTTTACAATAGTATTACTAACTTTTTTGTATAAATGCCAAAAAATACAAATAGGAAACAAAATCATGCCTTTTTAATTTAATAACATGTAATTAATATATAAAGTAATAAATTAATAAATAATTTATGTTAAGATAATTAACAAAAAATTACTTTAAGGTACATTAAAAGATTTTGTTATTTTTTATTTATGTTATTTATTAATAAAAACCAAGAAAATAATCAGCTGCTTAATCCAGATGCTCCACACGTGTTAATCTGAGGATCGAGTTTACAGGAGAGAAAACGACAGATTAGAAGGTTCATCAGCTCCCAGAATACAATAAAACTATGAGAAATGTACACGGGTAATCAGATTACACAAGTCTACTGAATTCACAGCTTAAAAAAATATAAAACCTCCCTGCACTAGTGTGTGTGTGTGTGTGTGTGTGTGTGTGTGTGTGTGTGTGTGTGTGTGTGTGTGTGTGTGTGTGTGTGTGTGTGTTCTCAGCAGTGGTGGGAGGAGAGAAGAGGAGTAATTTTTCTCCTCATTAACTTCCTGATTGGTTTCCAGTTTCTGCCCGTCTGCAGTTTGTCACCAGTTGTGAACTGGCAGCCCGATCGTTAATACTAATGTTTGTGTAGCTAAGTGCACTCAGCTCTTTCTCTTTTTTCCCCTCCATCCCTCAGCAATAACACAATAACTTGTGTGGCAATAACAGCGAGTGGGTGGGGGAGAGCGGCTGTGAATTAGCCTTCTCACTGTTAATTCGCCGCCTGTTCATCAGCAGGAAATCTATGGTGTAATTAAAGGCCGAAAGCAACCGGACGCGTTAGTTTCAGTGGGGACGTTAAATCACGACACACTGTAGTACACATGTTCCCAACTGCATCCGACTGTCCTCGGCTCTCCTGTTTAATTCAGATTAATGTCAGGCCGCTGCGACAGCAGGAAGCCGTGTTCTCAATTAGCCACATCACACCTGTTAATGGCACTAATTAAATTAAACATATTCTTTATCTTGTCTATGCTAAATATTTGGAAGTGTGTGTGTGGAAACGTGTTACAGCAGTCAAATTAAACACAAAATCACAAAACTAAATAGATCAGAAGTGCTTAATTAAATAGAAAAGTTTTAAAAATTAAATCAAAATCCCGGGTCTGTCCTGAGACCTCCTCCCCCGCAGGTCATGGCCAGAATACCTCACTCAAGAGGCGTCCAGGGGGCATCTCAGTCCGATTACTGAACCACCTCAACTGGCCCCTTGTAGCAGTTCTACTCTTCGTCCCTCTTAAATGACCGAGCTCCTCACCACATCTCTACGGAGGAGTCAGGCACTCCTCAAACGAAGGTCATTTCTATCTGCAAACTCATTCTTTGGTCACTACCCAGCGTTCGTGAGCTTAGGCGAGGGAACATAGGAACATAGACTGACCGGTAAAATCCAAAGCTTTGCTTTTAAGCTCAGCTCTCTCTTCAAAAGAAAAGATCAATACAGCATTCGTGATGCCCCACTGCCAAAAACCATCTGTCAATCTCCGTTTCCACTCTCCTCTCACTTGTAAACAGGACCCTGAGATACTTCAACTCCTCTACTTTGGGTAACTGTTCCCTCACTCGGAGTGGACACTCCACGAACACTCCTCAGACCTCGAGGTGATCATTCGAACTCCCGCCGCTTCACACTCAGCTGCAAAGCGACCCGGAGATTACATCCAATAAAGCCAACAGAACCACATCATCTGCAAAGAGCAAATATGAAACACATACCCACCACCTGGTTAATCCAAGATATTCTGTCCATAATATGTGAATATGTGACACAGAGCAGCGCTGGTGAAGTCAAACAACCACGGGAAAAGTCCAACTTTTACAAACCAGGCACCTCATACCTCTGAAGCACCCCCCATGGGATACCTCGAGGAACGCAATTGAATGCGTTCTCCAAGTGCACAAAACACGTGTTGAGTGGTTGAGCAACCTCCCATGACTCTCGAATATTCTGGAGAGGATGAAGAGTTGGTCCAGCTTCCACGACTGAAAATCGTCCTGAATCGGAGGCTTGACTAACGGACAGACTCTCCTCTCCAGTGTCGCAGGCACAGAGCTGGGGAGGCTGAGGAGTGCGAGCCCCCTGTGGTTGGTGCACACTCTCCAGCCCCCCCTTCTTAAATAGGGGGGTTGATAGAAGCTTAATACATAAAATCTGTAAGTTGAAGACAGGCAGACAACTCCGGTTTCCTAGGTAACAATGTATAACCCAGCATGTCGTATTCAATCAACAGAACCCTTCGCTCTCGTTCAAAGTTGCTTCATTTTCTGACCTCAAAGTTGGAAAAGTTTAACCTGGTACCGCCCACTTTGCATCTCCAGTGATCATCTATCATCGCGTCAAGTCACTGACGTTTGCCGACTGGATGGATGCTTGTTAACCATACCAGCTCGCCAGCATTAGCTGATACAAACATGGGTGAAGAAAACAAACTAATGGGTGATGTCACAGTATCCATGGATACAGATAATTTTCATGTTATATATTTCATGCGTGGCCTCCAGAGAACTTTGAGCTGTAACTTTCATCTACATGTCTGATAGTAACAACTAAGAATATCCAGTCTGTCCAAAGTTCCCCTCCAGGCTGTAACAAACCGCCTGTGATGCTCAGAGTTCATTCTCTGGAATGAACTTGTGCCCTTTTCTCACTCACTCAGCACTCTATATAAGATTTCCAAACTATTAAACAGTCTTTGTGTGGATTAACAAAAGGAAGCTTTTTTAACCTCCCACTTGTCCTGCTAAGAGAGGGAGGGAGGGTGTGAATGGAGGTACAATCACTTCTGCTGCTGCCAAAGCAGGGAACAAAAGCCCAGATGTGAGAGGAGATGGTAATTCAGTCTGATCCTCCGAGGATAAGCTCGCTCTGTGGGTTTCATGCTCCACACTCATCTCCTGTACACAAGGGTCATGTGGGTAGATAACACTTAAGTAAACACACACACCCTGTATGTGCATGCTTAGCTCTGCCTTCAACTGTACTGATTGTCAGGGGAGTTTATGTATCTGAAATAAATACCTACTTAGCACAGGATCTAAATTTGCAGAGATCATTTCACATCAACGAGGCCGATCTTATCGCTCATTAACAAAGAAAATAATTCATCTAACTGGGACTTGAAACCTGCTAACAGCTTTGTGAGCCTTTAGGTCAGTGAATCTCAAACATTTCTGTATTTTTAACTAATTTCTTTTAAAAGGCAATGGTTTACTTTAAGTTTGTGATGTGTGCAATTACCTGACTATATGTTCCCTGCATTGGTCACTGCTACCCTGACAATGATAAGCGGAAGAGAATGGATGGATGTTGCATTGCTGTCTGTAGTAATGTTTGTGCAACAGCAGCTAACAGCTGATTCTAAGATGTCATCACATCACAGCGTCTCTGCCTCTGTTTGATGGGTCGTTGTTAGCAAGTCAGATAGAAAGTAAACAGCTGAACTAGCCCGGTTCTGTAGGATTAATAATCAGATGTATCGTGTTAGCAGTTCTAACACTGGGCTTTCTTGGAAAACTAATTTGACATTGTGTG
>NW_005187439.1:274299-277301 GCF_000239375.1 Pundamilia nyererei | reverse complement strand
ATTCTGGTTCATCTGTTTCACTCAACGATCGGCCACGTGGGTATGAAAACATCATTTTCTTTTCGTTGCCTAACATTGTACCAGTATTACCGTGAACGGTATAATATGGCCCAGCCCTAATTAACATACATATGCACAAGGAAACAGAAGGGAGCAAAGAACACAGACTGTGTGAGACAGAGAGAGCAATAACAGAAACACCAGGGGAGGTTACCTCTGCATAAATTATGATAGAAATAGACATGAACCAAAACACGAGACAGCAACTAAACTAACACTCCTGACAAAAACAAACAAACTGAAAAATCAACCTTGTCTTAATCCTGATTTAGAATAACAGACAAGAACACATTAATGATATATTAAGAGAGAACAGCTGCATGACTCGACTAGATCCAAACTCTTGTCTCTGCAGCAGATGACTCAGCCTTGATACTTTGGCTCTCACTTTCGTAACTTTTAACTGCAAAGGAGACACTGTTCAGCGTCTGCAAGCTGCAAGTTCCCCGCTACTGTCGACTGCCTGAAAGCGCTTTCTGTCCAGGGACAGCAACACTTAGTGGAGGCTGTTATCAAGGCAGCAAAAATTCAATCTTACGAATGAAGAGTTGCCTGTCACATGACAAGGTTGACCTGGGATTAAATGGCTCCCATTAAAAAGATACGAGCTGCAGCTTAAAAAAAGCGCCTGGCCAGTTTGAGAGGGTCCCGTGTGTGTCCAACTGAGGACAGCCCATGTAGGGATGGACGCTCCCCGTATGGGCGCTCGGCTCCTCATCATCAGGCGAGCAGCAGGACTTAATGGCCCGGAAAACTCAGTCAAAGAGCAGTCAGGCAGGCGGGCTTTAAATACTGAGCAGTGAACAGTGGAGGCTCATGACACTCAGCTGATGTTCACAGTGCAGACCTTCACCCTCGGCTTTAAACCACCTGACTTTTCTGTAGGAGCCCTAACTCTGCAGGCTGGACAATCATTTTAATCTAACAGTCTAAAATGTATCAGTTTATTTAAAAAATGCTCGTTTCATTTCTTTGACATCACATAATCCATATTACTGTTTGTATTACAGCTGATCAAAAGACATCATCTTAAATGTTTTTGGAGCCTTTAAACCTGACAGAATGTATGTGTCAGTCACTTTTCAATTAATATTATGCCAAGCAACAGACTAAATGCCCACTATGGCGTCCCACTTATTTAGACTTCAGAATTAGAGTACTTTAATAACCCTTAAGGTAATCATGTAACTTATCAAGTTTATAAACTACTAATCCAGATTATGGAAAGAAATCCACATCTGAAGTGAGACAAAAATAATTTTTCTCTTTTCTTTTTACTTTGAGAGAATTTTTCCCCACAAAGTTTGAAGAATTAGTCCAAATGAAGCGTTTCAAAGCCTCCCCGTCCTGCTGTGGAAGCAGTCGCAGCAAAAAGACACAACATCGAAGGGAAACCAGAACACTGAAGCTAACAGAGCCTAAGGACAGGCTGCTCTTTGTTTTGGTTGTATGATTATATTTGTTCTTTTTCTCACAACACAAAGACGAGCTTTGAGCCCCCCCACATATACATGTGTGTACAAATAGAGCCAGCCCTGCTGAAACAAACCACACCTCGCTCTGCACTGTGACTGCTGCTGACAGTCTGTCACTGGATGCCTGAGCTACTGCTATTTCACATCAAACATCTTCAGAGTCAATAATAACTTTTGCATTTTCATGAATCAGGACTATTTGTTTTCTTGTCTGTACCGTTAAATACATTTATCACTCTCACCTTGTTAATAAATAGCTGTTAAGATAATTGTTCAAAGGGATGCAGAGGATCAGAAAACACTTAAAGGCTCATTATTGGTTTGTTTTGGAACCAAACCGAGTCGAGGCCACGGAGACTGTCGGGGTCAAAGGCTAATTAAGCAGAGAGAAACCTTTGCTCCGGCATTGTTAACCAATCTGTCCCCAGTGAAGATGACTGCCACAGGGGCGTGACGCAGCCCTCGTCCCTATGCTAAATCTCCATTTCGGCTACTGTGCCCCATCAGCTCACAAAATGGCCCGTCAGTCCATCGCTGGGCTGCCTGACATGATCCATCGAAGAGTTATGGATATGCAATAATGAGCTGAGGTGGCCGATCGATATTTGCAGGACTTCTCTATCATTACATTTTAAACAAGAGATTCATTGTGAGTGGACAGGGTAAGAAAAATGCCAAAGTAAAGGACACAGGAAGAGTGAAATATATTGCTGTGGATAGGAGGACGCCTCTCACGGGTGCTAAAGCTGCCAGATGTGTTTATCCGAGTCGCTCGGCTGTTTCGGAGAGCTGCCACGGCCGCGTCATTTGTCAGCCGCTGCTGATGCTCAAAACAACGCGAGGAAAGAGACTACATGAGCACCATTAAGTGGGAACGCAGCATAGTAGGAAACAACATCCAAGAAGTCGTTTATATCCGGAGAACATTTAGACATAAGTCATGTTTGCATTTTGAGATTAGCTGCGTAGAACCAGGCAGGTTAGAATCTAGATTAGGAGACAAAGTCATTTTTCAGTGTTTAAGAACCTGAAACGCCACCATAATACAAGACTTCATTAAAACGGCTATTCTTATTATTAATGTTAATTAGGATATCATTTTACAAAAATATAAATACCAGTCCTACACATATACATAACCACATCACAAATGTGAATGTCAGCTTCCTATTCTTTCTATTTAAAAGAAAAACAGGAAAAAAATCAGTGCACCAGGTTTTTCATTCATGAAAACAAACTCAAGGCAACCGAACGAGAACATCAGGACTTTTAATCGTTAAATGTTAAAGTTAACTGTCTAAAGCTTTAAGATCTCAGACGATATAAGTGAAAGTACAACAGAAAACATGACAAAAATGTGTATTTTGTGAGTGAATAAGTGTCAGACATTTAGGTCTCATTATGTAACTGTGGCTCAGAAACGCTTCAGTCTGATTGCTCTGTTTGCTCACCGGGTCGAGACGCTGC
>NW_005187439.1:260637-273835 GCF_000239375.1 Pundamilia nyererei | reverse complement strand
GCAAAGTGTGGAAGACAACCTGACAGGACACGCAGGACTTTTCTGTGAGCAACGGCCGCTCAGTCAGACACGCTGATGACGGGAACACTGCGGGGACTCTCAGAAACAAACAGCAAACAAAACGTATTCTGAAAAACTGCAAAGATCGCAACGTGTTTATATTCAAAGAGGTGACCCAATTAATAACCAGGGTTACTAACATTTTAATTTGTTGTTAAAAGTGTGTGTCCCAGAGTTTTCTGTTTTTTAAAGCTGGTAATTACTGAACAGTTGCATCTTTTCTTTTTCCTGTCCAATCCTGTCAAGCACTTTACTGACGAGTGTATTTTTAACCAAGCAAACACTTTTCTGACATCAGCCATTAAATGAAAAAACTTTGCTCCGGCATTGTTAACCAGTCTGTCCCCAGTGAAGATGACAGAGGCGTGACGCAGCCCTCGTCCCATTTCAAAGTTTTCATTCATTGTGTGGTTGAACTGTAGGCTGGTTTCTATTGTTTAGGTGAACGTATGTAGCCAATGAGCATACGCATAAAGAGGGAAGTTTTCCTCTGTATTTGGAACCACAACGATCGCCCCCTGGTGTCTGATCGAAAGAATGCAGGTTGAAGGCGTCTCCATGTTGGCTTCGGCCCAAGTTGAGCACCTGCAGACATCCAATAGGGACATCCACTCCCAGTGACATCAGAAAGAGCCATGCGTGGAGACCATGGACTGAATTACAGCATTTAGAGCAAAAGGACAAAACAAGAAAAAACACAAGAGTCCAATTTGAACTCACATATTTTAATCTGAAGCTACAATCACAGTATGTCCCTGTTTTTTATTTACTAAACAACACCCCGGCTTTTTCCTGTGTCACAGAAGTCTTACAGAGAGCTTTAAGCTCCATAATCAATACAAAACTTCTGCTTCCTGCAGCAACCGTTTGTTTTTGAGCCAATGAAACAACACGGAGCTGAGTGATGTTGTCAGCCTGTCAGTGACCAAGGAAATGAACTCTGGCTGCTACATGACATGAAACAGCACTCGCTCTGAAAAGGTCACCTCCTGGGTTTCAGGTACCCATTTGTTTCAGGTTTAATAAATCCAAAAGAGCGAGAGGCCCTGCCGACATCTCGGGAATGAGTGCGGCCCGAGTGTGTGTGTGTGTGTGTGTGTGTGTGTTCTTAACTCTTTTTGTATGTGAGTGTAAAGAAATCTGATCTGAAAGCAGGTAAAGCCCATTTTATACACGACACAAAGAAACTTACTAACACCAATCTCCCCGCCGTTTGTTTCCCCGCCTGTTACTGCGGGGGTGCGCGAGGAGGGGAACGCCCGAAACGACAGACTTTATACGCAGTAACTCACGTTGGCGTACAGTAGAGTGTAGACCGAAGCAAGAAAAATCTATAGAATATCATCTAGAAAGATAGTAATGGATTTCTAACTTAATGGGCTTACACAGGTCTATCGATTAGCAGGATTAACATCTGCAATAGCTCAACAATCTGATTTGCATTTAAATGACTGCACGCCGCGCTGACACCAATATAACAAAAACAGACAAACGTACAGTCAGGCGGGCGAGGTCTAAAAACAGAGTCGGAGGAGGTGGAGGGAAAGTTGCTGACAGCTCGCAAACTTTGGGCTCTCGTGAATTTTGAAAAAGTCTACACAAGGACAAAAAAGAAAGAACATAAACACCGACGGACCGGGCGCGCGGCTGTCTCCCGTAAGACCGAAACCGCCATAACTCTTTTCGGGCAGCTCATCTGAGCCTCCTCGGATAGATCTTAGCGAGGAAGCGGGGCGGGTGTTTGCGGTTTGTGTGTGTCTATATGGAGTGATGAGGGGTGGGGGTAGCGCGAGGTGAGATGTTGGGAGGGCAGCGAAGTGGGGTGGGAGTTTGATGGACTGCACTGTCACCTCCCGCTCGGCGATTTACGGCGGCGGGGCTGCTGACGAGCGCGGGGCAGTAAACAGGCCGGCCGGGGGCGTATTTCACACAGAGCTGGCTTTTATGAAGAACACCGGGACGGCTCTACCCACAGCTCCGCCCGGACCGCCGTGACGGATGGAGAAAGACGCATGACAAGCTTCATCATTGTTTGTAAATCTTAACTGTTCCCGCTCACTAACTCCAGAAGGCAATTTTGCGGAGACAGCGGGGCCTACGAAGGGGGAGGGCGAAGAGGGGTGGAGGAAGAAGAGGAGGAGGCAAGGAGGGGAGGGGAAAGGACAACGTGGCACTCCTGAAGGTTATTTGGATCTCTGTATTTGGCCAAATGATTAGCCTTATCCTGGGAGGGAGATAAATCTGACAGGGTGCTGCTTGGCTGCCAGGTGGAAGGGAGGGCAGCGAGGCTCCCCGCTCACAGTCATTTCCTCCTCATCGACTGATCCCGAGATGCACCAGATGCACGTTCAGTCACAGCAAAGCCGTTTCTGAAATGCAGACCTGAAACCAGGACGTATAACCCAGACTGTGTCTCTATCAAAAGCTAAAAATGACTGTTTGACTTTAGCTCAGTGAAAATGTCCAATTTCAAAGAGGCGTCGTCAAAGTGTTCAGTTTATTCAGTAAACAGTCCAAAATCAATATGTGAATGGAAGAAAATTAACCTCAACTATTTATTTAGAAATGTAAAAACGAATTGATTACTTATTAACCTTAAACTGAGTCATTTTTTCAGTTTTTCTTGCTGGATTGCTGCTGGTTACTGCATGAAGCAAAACAAGTTATTTTAGGTCAATTATTGGACTTTCTGTCTTATAAGTAACACATTTTCTGATTAATGATTAATCGACTGCTGTTATAATAATTAAAGTTCTTGTCCAAAAGTTATCTTTAGGAAAAGAGTGGATTTCATTGATTACACTGAATATTTCTGTTTAAATACGACGACAGTAATGCTGTGACCGTTAGCTGAGACTAAGCTCACGGTACAAACGATGATGTCATTCTTAACAGGCTGGTCCATGATGAAGCGATCTGATCTGCAGTAAAAATACATTTCACCCTGTTTCTGTTGTGCATCCCTCTAAAGAAAAACAAGTTATGAACCCGACCATCCATTTTCCTAAGTGCTTGTCAGAAAGCAGGAGCCTATTTCAGCTGCTGTGGAGCGAGAGGGGGGGGGGGGTCGCTGGTCTGTTTCAGGGGTAGCACACGAGTCACACCTGTGACCAGTTCAGAACCACTAAGTTTAACGTGTCTTTGGACTGTGGGAGGAAGAAGGGAACTGTAGAAGAGTGAGCAGACATACAAGTCTGTAAAGGTCTCGGCCGGGCGGTGGATTTGGAATCAGGACCTTCCTGATGTGAGGCCACAGTAGTAACCGCTGCACCCCCGTGCACCTGAAGGGATGAACCAGAACCATGGCTGTGAACCGAGGTCCAAACCAAACTGTCACAGGACACAGATGTTTTCTCTTCCTCATCATTTGAACTCCAAATGAGCAAAACTCCAAATCAGAAACATGATTTTACACCAAAACAACAAAGAAAACCAGCAGTCACCTCATCTAGCATCACATCTCTTTATTACGAGCCTTTATTTCCAGTCTAACGACGGCCAACTTCACTTCCATCAACATCAAGTTTTCATGTTTTCATGTGCAGATAAAAAACATTTTTTATCTGCCACTTCCTGAGCCTCTGATGATGGAGTTGTGTATAAAAGTGTTTATAATCCTGAAACGGTTGATGCAGTTGTTGAAGCCAAGCTGAAAGTGTTCACTTCTTGGCAGTTTCAGTTGACATGCACACAGAGCCAAAGCTACAAAAATGGTCATTGTCCAAAAACTTGCTGATAAGATGTGAACGAGCCTCAGCAGACATCAAGGCCGCGGCCTGACACATGCACGCTGCCGTTTACAGGAGCACAGGAGTGATCTAACAGCCGACATATTAAACGCAGCCTTGTCTGCAGAAACACGCTTTATCTTCCAGCTCTGGGAGACACGGCGCACACCCACACACCAAGTTTGGTTGTGTCTGAACTAAGCAAGCATGATGACAATAAGCTGAGTCAAGGAAAAACATTCTCCTCCCTTTTAAACGCTTAGTTATTCCTTCTGAGAACCACATTATCAGAGCCTGTGCAGCAGTAGCTGCAGTATTAGCCCACAGCAGACCCCACTCACCCCACCGATGGAAGCAGATATCCTTCATCCTTCTTCCTGTTAGTGAGTCTGTTCCTGTGTTTTTATTATAATGTGCCATCATCTGATTAACAGCAAACACGTGTCAAGTGTTTCAACATCCAATATTCCCTAATTGGAATTCTGCCGGGTGGATGGGAGTGAACATTTTGAAAACACTGGTTTTTGTACCTGATGAAGGTCGGCTGAAGTGAAACATGATTTAATAAAATATGAGAAACGAGACAGCGTGGGGAGGTTCTCGGTTGATCTTTACTGTAGCACTGATTTTACCTTTTTACAATAAAATGAAGATCTAAACAAGCAAACGATAACATCTGATGGAGACTAATTTATTAGTCAATAGTCTGGGCTAGCAACCTTCTTTCCTCGCATGCTAACCAACAGTTTAACGCAAAAACAGCACTTCAGATGAGTGTTTTATGTCCCTGATGTGTTGGAGGAGAACAGGTACCTGGGCTGAGATCAGCAGGCTCTGTTTCCTGTGGCAGCTCAGATGCTTCAAGCAAAATCACATTTGTAAGAGAGTAGTGCAGATGTCACCAGGACGAACACTTAAAATCCTGAAAACGCCATGAATGTTGTTTCTGTTCTGTAGTGTTTGTACTGAGGTGAAGGGACAAGTGTTCAAGTCTGTCCTTACAGCTGAATCAGAAGAAGGAAGTGCACAAGCACAGGAAAAACGACACAGCTCAAAGACCTGCATCCAGAATTCGTGCTGCATGAGTTCATGATCCCCTGAGATGCACATTTTTGTGTGAGACAGCACAGTGTGGATGTGGAATCAATCAAAATGTTTGCAGCAGCTAACATTAAACACATAAAGTAACTGTAACGTTAGCAGTGTACTCACAGTCTCTGTCATTTCAAATAAACCATCAACCTTCGTGTCAGTGTTAAATGACAGCTCTTCTTTGCACTGCGCTCTGCTCTGTGCCTCCCTCTGCTATACTGAGCCACTTTAATGTCTTTGGGGATCTGCTGTGCTGTTTTTATTACATTCAGTAAGCCACCAAGGCCGTTTCTGTATCTTTAAAAACACATAAGCTCATTTAATTTCTAAAGTTTAGAAGCTAAAGATTCGATTAATTAAAAAAAACGTCTCCAGGTATATTTGCAAGTACACGCTTCCTGATGAGAGAAACCACAGTAAAGGTGAAAGAACCGACTGAGGCAGGCTGATCCTCTGCCTCTAACTGCGGGGCCACCCACAGAGAGCGTTGTTATCTTGTAATGGAGCATGGCGATTCACAGCAGGGGGCTGACGTGGGACCCCCACAGGAAAAGGACAGGTGAAAGTCATAAACAAATACAGACACAAGGAGAGACGTGGGGGTCTTTAGGTTTGCGATGCTGGTGGTGTCAGCGCTCCGATTCATTGAAAGAAGGATATTTATGTTGTACTGTTGATGCGCTTCCCCTATATCCTTTATATATGAGCAATAACATACAATACAACCTTCATCTTTAGTTCCTTAAAAATAAAACAAACCCAGTTTTTAGATGTAAGCATGAAGGGAACTGAGTGTCATATTCACAGTGTTAAAAATCTCTGCAACCAAGATGCGTCTATGACTCATTTTCATTCATTTCCTATCATTAGTTATTATTAATCTCTGGCTCTCCTCCTCTGCGTGCCTTATGTCTCCCTTTCCTTCACACCAGCTGTCTTCCTGTTAAAAGTGAGTTTTTCCTTCTCACTGTTGCCAAGTGCAAGAAAGGAAAAATGGATTATCCTGTGCCAAAGAGTGCCAGAAATAGTTAAAAGAAAACTTGAGTTTCATTTAAGGCTTTATAGAACTGAATCTCTGCAATGTGCAAAGGTTTATAAGAGGCAAACACACGAGGAAAGAGGAAAAAGAGATTTTTTATGCTAATTGCTACAGAATTTATGTAACCTACAGGTTTATGATTCTACATATATCAGAGGATCACAAAAATGAGGCAGGTGTGGATTAGAACAGCCCACATCTGTACAGGTAACAGGTGTGAAAGAAAACGGCGATAATCATGAAACAGATACAGAAGACGAGTCTGAGTTTTAACACTGACGCAGCTCCATCACAGGAACTCAGAGAGACACCTTCTGTCAGGGTGTGTGGAGACAAAGACTGAGCACTCAACGCAACAACAGCACCAACAATCACAAAACAAACGACACAAAAGGCAGACACTTCAAATTAAAACAGGAACAAAAACAGTCCGAGATCCTTCGAGGGCACAGAAACTACAACAAATAATAAAAATCATAACACAAAATCAAGACATCAAACCCTACAATGACAAAAAACAAACACAGAGAAGTTATCGCATTTATTAACCCAGACCTCAAGAACTGCATCAAACCCTCAATGCCTCAGTCAAACCAGCCTTTGCACTCCTACTGTGCTCATGCAAATGTGAACCTCTGCATGCTGCAGTCCTCTATTACTAACAAGTTTATCTGAGAGTTGTTAAGATTATGTCCTGTGCTCTCTGAACACATTTAAATCTAATAACGACGTCCACTGCAGAGCCAGAATCCTGATCTGAAGCTTATCCTGCCTGAAAACCATCAAACAGCAAATCCTTTAAATGTCCTTAATTTCCATTTGGCCTTATTAGTCGAGCAGCCTCCCTCTATCTCTTCTGCTTTATGCTGGATCTTCTCTCTTATCATGCACTTACATGCAGTCTTCACAAATTCCAAAAACACTGTGCTGAACATGTGAAGCAACACACACACAATCTGATGAGCCCACATTCACAGGCATGAGAAAGGCACAAAATCCAAGCCACCTCCGTCAGCAGCTACGTTAAGAAGAGATCAGCGTCTGAGATTGGCAAGTGCCAGAAATCGAGAGCTGCAGAGATCAGGGGATCAAATCTACTTCATCTTTAAACATGCCAAAAAGAAACAGAGCAGTACTGTTTTTAACTTTGTAGCTTCAGAAACGCTCGGGTCAGACCTGCTTTCACAGAACTGCATCAGAAGCAGGAAGTAAAAAAGTTTAGTCAAAGTAAAAAGTGCATTTTATGGCGCTCTGGATTCGAGTGCAATCCTCCCTTCCATGTACTGTTGATAAAGTCTGGGTAAAGGTTTATGGAGCCTGAGAAGTGTGTTGTTGTGTGTCACTCACAGGCTGCCATGGTCTCAGAGCAGCTGTTATTGCTGTCATCCAGGCTAAAGAAGGGTGGCACACAGGTGGTGGAGCCCAGGCCCTGAGTCAGGTAGGTGGCTGCTGGGTAGTAGGAGTGCATGCGGTACTGAGACGACACGTTGTGGCTGGGCAGGCGGCCATCGCCATGAGGCATCTGCTTTATGCAAGTAAAACACAAAGACAGACACTTTTAGATTGAAAACATACAAACACTGCATGCTGTGGATAAACAGCAAAGCTCCAGAAAGTGGAGGCCTGGAGGTCCTCCTTAATCCACCAAAGATCTGAATTAAGGTCAGTCTTCATATTTAGGAGCTGACCCATGGGTGAAGGTGTGGTATGAGGATTAAATAGTTCGTGATAAAAGTTCATGTTGGGGTCCCCGCTGGGCAGAAACAAAACCATCATATGACAAGATGACGACAGAAACAACACGAGACTAGAAACAAAATGTTTTAATTATCGGATATTAAATATGATATTAAATATATATTTTTTGCCTCCAGACAAACAAAACCTAAACAGATCTGTAACATTTGTTGTGTGCAGTTATTTATCTACTTGTTTACTCTTGGATCAGCTGGTTGTTGGTTCCAAACATGTTTGTTGCTATTGGGGAAGTTGCAGAGCGCCCTCTGGTGGACAAACTATACAACATCACTCATAACAGAGTTGAAGGGTGTTTCTGTCGCTTCTTTTTAATTGTGTGTTATAAATGCAATAATGACAGATTAGCAAACAGCTAAAATTAACATCAGTCTACATTTGGTTTTGCTCACAACAAAAATGTCCTGATCTTAAATGCTCACACTGAAATCTTAGCTGCACACAAGGGGATTTCTTTCTGAGGTGTTTGAATAGTTTCCGTCTGAGCTGATATCTTGGTAGCTACATGATGAATTAAAAAACTGAGCTTAAAGACATGCTGATAAAAACTGGAGATTTTCATGGGAACTGTTCAAAAGAACAAAGAACTGTTCTGGCTTTAAAAAGTCTTTCCTGTGACTTTTGCTCTGTGAGTCAAACACCAGCCGTTGGTTCAACAGAGGCTATACGCCTTACTGGGGTCACATGATCTTAAGATCTGCACTTTAAATAAAGGTTTTATATAAAATACAGTTTATTTCCTGCAGCTCTGTGAGGTTACAGTGGTTTACACTGGCTTTATGACTTTCATCAGAACATCAGAGCCCGCTAACACCGCCACTGGATATATTTATAATACAATATAAACGCCGCTGTTGTGTGAGTCCACTCTCAGATTCTGACTGTAAAATCCTTCATCTCATACATCAGATTTTCACAGGCAACACTTTAACAACTCAGAGTGACAGAAAGAAATACAGCCGTAAAATAATATATGACAGAAAATTAGCAGTGTGTGATTTCACAGGCCTGCAGCTTGTTCTCAAAATGGGCAGCAACACCCAGAGCTGGCTTTCCTCAGTCCTCTGAAAACTTTAAAACGAGCTGTCTACTCAGCAGCAAGGCCGCCTCGCTGAGGGTTTTCAATTTCATTTTTATGGAATTTGATTTCTGTCAGGCTGTAATACGTCACCCGTATTGTCCACACCATCGGTTCTGCGACAGCTTTATAAACTGTTATTTAAGCTACACTCGGCTCCTGTATTAGGCCGTGAAAAATACAATACAGATTGGAACTGGAGTCTTGAAAGTGCACCGCGCTGATGGTTAAGCGGGACACACCGAGCACCAAACAAAACTGTCAAAGTTGCTCGCCGAGGCTGAGTTTTTCCAGACGTTTACATCCAGAGGCGGCGAGCACATCCCCGGGTTCAGCACGATGCCACAGTGTGTAGCTAACTGTCCACATCATCTGACCTGTCATCAAGTCAGGTGATAGTTTGTGCCACTTTGTAAAAAGCAGGACTTTAAATTAGCTCAGTGTTGGTGTTCTCACACAAAGAGACAAATGGTGTTCAAACATATTTCCCCACAGATGATTAATAAACCTTCGACAGCAGCTGGATCCACCAGCCACCAATCAGGCTTTCACAAAGCTGTGGGGGGTTATGGAGCGATAAATGGGAAGCTGAAGCTGGAAGCAACACCAACGAAGAAGTAAAGTCCGGAGAAATGATCACAAACAGGTTCAAAATGTGTCGGTTAAAATAATGAAAGCAGCTCAAAACACCCAGATGATAACAGCTGCCTGGGATGTCCTTCAGACACGCGACCATAATCAGGCTGGTTATTCACACCGACCACGTGGTTATGCCCAGAGGAATCTGAATACCTCTGCTTTATCAGATTATTTCCAGTTTACTGTGTTTTTCTGTGAACAGTGTAGGTTTTCATTTCAAATGTTTATGATTATGTGCTATAAATAAACTGTGTGCGTCCTCGTCAGTCCAAGTGCAGCTTCACCCTAACACGCTCACCTAAAGCATCAAACTTTGGAAACAGAAACAAAAACATGTCCTTCAGTGATAAGAGTTGAATTAAGTCACACAGTCAAGCTTAACTTTAATTCCAGGCTGATCAGCTGATCGCAGTGCCAGCTGATACCCTTCTACTATCTTACTGATGAATCTAATAAAGTGTCCTATTAACCTGCAGTAACGTCTCCACGGCTGCCTTCACTCATGCTGGTTTGCAGCCCGCTATCATTCTCACTGGTGCTCGCTCAGGTCTGTGCAGAGGTCGCGCTGCTGTTTCTGAATCTTTTCCACATGCACACATGAAACTTTTTTTTTTTTGCAGTAATTTAACCCGTTATTGTACTAAATTCAGTAACGCCATTACAGGTACAAATATGCTGCTGTTTGCATTGCAAATCTTTAATGATCTGCATGAAGGATGAGCAGGAAAAATCAAAGGCGCCTTTTTTTCTGCACACTTGTGCCTGAATCAGCCGACTCCAGTTCAAGTGGAGGGAAGGAAGCTGGATGGTGTAGTGGTAAGACTACACACCTTTGGAACGGGAGTCACAAGCTTGATTCCCACCTGGTATCCAGTAAGGGTCCTGACTAGACCCCCCACGCAAAAAAACCCCAAAACCCCCGCAGCTATGTCTGCAGCCTGGCTGCAGCTTGGACACAAGAATTTCACTACATGTTGTACTCTGTATAAAGGTGTTTGTTTGTTAAAGGAAAGGAGACATGGGCATGACACTGGAACAATTCACAGTCAGGGTTCTCAAAGCGTGGTCTGCAGGCCAGCAGCAGCCCTCAGTAACAGTCTGCAGGCCTGTAAGCGAATGAAGAAACTGCTGCTCAGTTTTTAGTGCAAAGCGCAGTTTAACATCAAAGCAGCATTTCTTTAAAATATTACGAGTTCTGTGGTCAAGACTAAAGTATAACAAGGGCCACTGCTACAAACTGGACGTGCACATGTGTCTCATTATCAGCCTGTCGGGTCAGGCGTGCAGCATCGGCTCTCCTGTGGTCCTGCTTCAGCATGTGTGCAGTTTTTGCCTTATTTGCACTCAGTCTGGAGAACACCTGGATGTACCAACCAAAGCGATTTAAACAAGGCACATGTCAGACAGCACTGATATTAATATTGAAATAAATGGCGAGTGAAGAGAAAGCCACCATTATCACCATGACATCAGTAACAACTTGTGCCAAACGTGTAAGACGGCCGTACGCTGCGGTTTGCTCACAGACCTACAGTGCCTCCTCTGAACCACCCAGATAAGTTGCTGAGCCCTTAAGGAGGGGCTTCCTTACCTCCCTGCGAGGGCCTGTCTTCTTATCTGGCACCATCTCCTGTCTGGAAGCTCTACACTACCCTTATATTATCACCATCCACCTGCATGACAGCCAAGCATCACTGAGTGCACAGGAGAAAAGGAGGAGGCAGATGGCCTTCCACTGATAAAGACCACATTGTTTCCTCTGGTGTTACAGTGGGAAGAGCTCAGGACCTGCGCATCACTTTATTATGACGCATTAGCTTAATGATTTTAAGGGAAATGCATATTTCACCTCAGTCATGAGTGAGGCGTTAAGAAGTGCCAACAAAACATAAAAACAGAACAGACGAAAACAAACTGGCAAAAAGCAGATGCAGAAATATAAAAAATAACAAAGTTTGACTTGAAACTTGTTGTTCGTAACTTTCATGGATAGAATTTCCAGGCGCAGCAAAGTGTGGCCGGCGGTTTCTGGCTTGGTGGCCTCGGGATCACCTCTGTGCTTTGTGCCGATCTTCTGGCTTTATCAGGAAGTGACCTCTCGCTTAAACTGGAGGGTTTGCAGCCAAGCGTGAAGCAGCTGGGAAGAAAAGTCAGAGGCCACAAAATGGTGTGTTTGGGAGGAGTTCAAGTATCTCTGGGTCGGGTTCACTAGTGGGTGGAGAGAGGAGCAGGAGTCAGCGGGGATCTGAACGCTGTACCCATCTTTACGGTGAAGAGAGCTGAGCGTGAAATCAAAGCTGTCGATTTACTGCTCCGTCTACGTTCCCGCCCTCGCCTACGGTCGTAGATGCAAGCAGTGGTACCAAACAAACATTTGTGGTTGTTTGTTTCTTTTGTACACTCGAACACTACAGTGACCCTCAATGAGACGACACTGCCAGCAGGGGCCCACAGCTCATTTAAGTGTGAACCCTGTTCCATCCAGCAGTAGTTGTAGTTCTGAGAGGGACTCAGAGTAAAGCTGCTACTCTTCTATAAGGACACCAGATGAGGTGGTTTGGGCATCGTAGGAATCATAGTCCTACCAGTAGGAGACCACAGGAAGACCTCGGGCACACTGGTCAGATTATGTTTCTCAGCCAGCTTGGTGACACCTCAGCGCTCGAGGAGGTCCCTGCTTAGACTGCTGCCTCTCAGATCAGCAGCAGAATATGGATGCATGGCTGAAAACCAGTGTTTAAATTAAAATATGTATGTGAGCCACCAAGATTATTCTGACCGTGAGCCCACGACTACAGCAACAAGGTGAACTGCACAGATTTTTTTCCTGTTACACACTTTGTCAGGAGTTTCCTGCCTCACAGTGAAGAAACCATTTATTTCTTAGTTCTGGAAGTTTCATAGTAGATCCATCCACAGTTAATGATGATTCGCCTTTGCCATCACCTCTGTCAGCATCAACAGATTTATAGATGTGCATAGTGTCGTTTATGCACTCACAATGAGATGTTGTATTTATAAAGGGACACCTTGAGAAAAACCCCAACGAATGAAAAGTTAAAGGCTGTTGGGCTTGCATTGACTCAGGCGTGCTCTCTGCATCGTGCAGAAACAGGACAGCGATAACTGCTTTGCATCAAATATGGAGACAAAATCTAAAGTGAGCAACTCAAGGACTCGCTTCAGTTTGGGATACTAAAATCTGAATGCAGCTCACTGAACTGGAGGTTTAGGACGGGTAAAGGAGACACAACAGTTTCCTTCTTTCTTTCTCTTTAACCAAATGTTAAAATCAGGCAATGAACTATTTCATCCCACCTTTCTACTTACAGATATTATTTATTGAGTGTTTGCTGCTCTAAAACTCATCTTCATTAAATCAGCTCCTCGTGCAAATACAAAAAAATCTGCCTCTGATATTGAATAACCACAGCACGTAGCCCTCTCAACCTGACAACTTCACTGAAAATATCATAAATCACAAAAGCGGATGGCCAAATTATGCTAAAGAGCGCTAACTGATTAGCATTAATGTGCTGGCTTTCTCCCTCGGGCGCTGAGGCATAGCGGTGTGTTCCTCTGCCGACAGACAATACCATTAACCTTTGCAATTCAGGCTCTGCTGTGCGCGGGCAGGATCGCGGAGGCAGTGACCCCAAAAGTAGACGTTGCTACTGGGGCAACTGAGAGAGAAGGAGGGGGCGGAGAGAGGGGAACAAATGTTCTTCATAAAAACACAAACGCAGGAGAGTTATAGATCTAATCTGCTCCATGCATAAGCTTACTGTGTGTGTGTGTGTGTGTGTG
>NW_005187439.1:258808-260617 GCF_000239375.1 Pundamilia nyererei | reverse complement strand
TGTGTGTGTGTGTGTGTGTGTGTGTGTGTGTGTGTGTGTGTGTGTGTCCTGCTCTCTCTTTTACCATCAGCGCTGACTTTTTTCAATTGAATTGTGACCTGGGTGTAACCACGTATACGGTTATCTGAGCACAGGACACACTGATGCATCACTGACGGAGCTCGGTTACATTTCCTGAACACAGACGTCGAACCTTCTCCATCAGGACACGTTCGAGTTCCTCATCAGTCTCATACATGAACACTGCCCCTCATTTAGTCCTTTAAACTGTTCTGACAGACATCGTTCATCAGGCGGCTTCTGTTAGAAACCAGCTGGGGCTGTTTTGAAATGTAATGTGATTACAATAAGCAAACATACAGCAACATCAGAGCTTTTATTTCTATTTTGTTCTGAAATCTGTTCACTTTTCTTCTCTTTCCACAGCAGGTTTGCTTGTTTTGGTTTACTTGTTAAGAGCTTTGGGTTCAGCTTTGTTAGTTTCAGTGTTGGGTTCAATGTTTTTAGTCGTGGAGTAAATTTCCACTAATCAACCGAACAACTACTACTGTTACAACTACTTTCCTCAGTTTATATACACTAACTTATTGGCAGTTACACGTCTACTTTTTAATGCACAGGTACAATATTTAAACTACTTTCATATCCTGCTCTGTTTGCACACTACAGCCTGGCTTTGACATTTATCTGTACTTTAATTTTAATAACTGCACAGAACTGTTTTGGTAACGATTGTCCATGATGGAAATATGTAACAATTTTTGTGTGTCTCCGTCCTGTGTCCTCTTCTGCTTGCATAGGTGTTTTTTGTTGCTTTAGAACCAAATTTCCCCTGCAGGACAATTAAAGGATTATTCTATTCTATTCTATTCTATTCTATTCTATTCTATACATAAGTTCAGAGCAGTTATCTGGATACAAACACTTTGTGAATGCAGTTAATTTGCAGCCATCCAAAGTCTAGAGTTGATTTTTATTTTTCACAGCTGGTTTCTGTTTTTAGACGCCTTTAGTTCACTAAAGTATCCTTAAAGATGATTTAACACTGGATTGATTTTCATCGCTTTTCTTTTGACCGAGCAGTAAACATCCAGTATAATCAGCCCCAAATTCATTTCAGTGATTTAAACAGAGGTCTGTACTTGAGCGCAGTAAGAGCGAGGCAGCGGACCTGGAGTCAGAAACTGGACGCATCTTTATCCTCTGGGTTTGCAGGACTGTAACATACTATAAAGTGACCACTAAGGCAAGGACGTCAAACTCATTTTATATGGTGGGCCCACTCTGAGCTTCAGGGGGCGGGACCAGTGAAACTCTGCGTTCTGTCAGTGTAAAGAAGTCTAGCTGCACCCTCAGAAACCCCAAAGTGAGAAAGTTCAACTTTAGCTCATCTCAGATACATGACGGTATAATCAACACGACTCTTTGGGCTTAACCTGTAAGAAATTAATTCTTGTCAATTAAAAAAGAAACATTTTCATATTAAACACTGAAAAAACGAAACTTTTCTGTCATGTAAACGTATGTTTAACCGAGTTACTGTGGTGTAGTATGAATGATCATGGGGTAGGGCTGTTCGATATAACGATATATGACGATATAAAAACGTCTATCGTTTGTTTCGTGGTGTCGCAAAATAAACTGTTTACAACAATATTTGTTCATGGTTCTGATGGTGACTGTAGTGGTTATATTCATTTCTTAAAGTTCTCTCTTTCTCTTATATGTAATATAACCACTACAGACGGACAAACGCCCGTTTTTATGCGTTGTCGTTAGCAACAACTACGATAAAACCATCCCGTGTCC
>NW_005187439.1:256176-257517 GCF_000239375.1 Pundamilia nyererei | reverse complement strand
GTTTAACACCAGTGATTGTCTGAGAGAAACGCGACACTCTCGTGATAAGTTGGCGTGAAAGCGAAGCCTTTCCCGACTGAAGTGCCGTAAAGCCGCTTACCTCCCGTTTCTGTGGCATGAATTTCTTCCATGCTGCTTTACAGGCTTTGCTGCTACGCGAACAATAAACTATGTGCAGACCTGTTTCTAAACATGAAGAACATTCCAACACAAAAGCGGTTCTTTTATATTTGAAGCCACAGCAGTTAATCCCCTGTAGCGGGTCAGGTTTGATGTAACTGGGTTAAAGTAATACGATTATGAATTGTAGCTTGACGCACACGGACAGATTTGTCCTGCCGAGCTCACCCAGCTGTTTAAAATTCCTGTCAAATCAACGTATCCAACAAGCAGGACCAACGCTCACGCCTTCATTAGCTCCTGATCACACTGACTGTGGCTGCTGTGGCTCACCTGGTACTGCGGGTAGTTGTAAAGGTTTCCATAGTAGGTGGGGTAGCGCGAAGGCTGGTAGAAATTGTAATAGGGGGTTTCCAGCAGGAGGTCAGACGGTCCCTCGGTATGAGCCCTGGCAGCGGCTGATGGGCTGGGGGACGATGCTGAGCGGGTCCCTGGACACAAAAACAAACAAATCACGATGAGACCGAGAGGATGAAGAGTAAAGTGTGTGGCTGGTTGTTTCAGCACTGTCAGGTAATTTAAAATATGATGTTCAGGATGTTTTCAAACGCTCGTGTTTGTGTTTTGTTGCAGTTTTAACAAGGAAACAAGTCTCGTTACGCCCGTCTCACATTTTACTGATGCTAAAATGTAACAATTAACTTCTCTCAGCATTTAAGTTACACTTGTTCAGATCATTAAAGGAGACAGAAAGAGTTCATTTTGAAACTTGCTGCCCAACAGCTCCATCTTCAGGTGACAGCTGTACTTGGTGTCAAACATAAAATTGTCATTTTTCAGGATGAAGATGACCATTAAGTCATCATTACTCACTCTCGGTTGTACGTTTCTTATCAGCAAGGACACATTCTTCCCAGGCAGACCCTGATCTTTGCACAGGGAAGACACTGTGCACCACTGGAGCCAAACATGATCACATTTACTGTCCCAACTCCTGCCATCAGCAGCTCCACACAGTGCTCCACTCCTTTTTATACCTCAATCTTCATCTCTACCCCCCCGTTCCCTCAAAATAAAAGGAACACACATACAAACATACAAAGTGCAAGATAAGAGCAGCCTTGACCCAAAATCACATTCAAGCGCTATCAGCGAAACACTCTTCCGTGTCAGCTTCCACGCAACCTGGAAGAAAAACTCAAGGACATATTTTCAAGTTTC
>NW_005187439.1:242871-253248 GCF_000239375.1 Pundamilia nyererei | reverse complement strand
AAAAAAACATGTGGTTATTTTTAGTAACTTAATACATTTAAAATGTTATTTTACTCTTAAATTGTCACTTTAAATTACAAAGTTACAAATGAATTCATTTTGCTTTTTGTAAGTATCTTATAAATGTGAGCAGCTGCTGGAACATTTTAACCCTGAACTTTAGCTCCGTCAGGCAGCTAACTGTTAGCTCTGTACGAACTTGGCTAGCTGCTTTCTGGGTGGTTATTACTAATGAACAGACTCACCCGCAGCAAACAGGGTTTAAAAGTCCGCAGACATAAATAGTAAGTCCCAAACAGCCTGTGTGGCTGTGTGTGGTCACAAAACCTTTGGCTTGGTGTTAAAAAGCAGTTTTGTTCTCAGCTGCAGCTAGCCGCGCTAACGGGCGCCTAAACTGAGTTACCTGGGCCGCCATGACTCTCTGTCTCTCCGCGATCAGTTTGCATTTGGGACACTGGCAGTCCCTCCAGTTGCAAAAGCGCTTGTGTCCCTTCAGTGGAGACACGTATCCGTGATTTCTACAGCGGGAGCACTTGGGCATCCTGGGGGATTTCTTGGCTTTGGGGGACATCGGTCCGCTGCAATCCGGTACCTGCTTACTCTGTTTGTCCTGGCTCATGGGTCCTGGCAATAAGGAGTGCTGATAACTGTTGGACCTGCCCAGAGAAGACGTGTGCACACGGACAGGTCTGCTGCTGAGCCCAAGCAGAGGCTGGCTGATAAGATATACACTGGTGCCAGGCTGGAGGCTGTAAGGTCCCTGTCCCTCCACACCCTGCTTTTTGGTTTTTTTCCGGAAGGCCTGGGATCCAGTGGGAGGAAACAATGCGGGGGAGAGAGCTGGAAGCACAGAAGCATCATTCTGCAGGCCTCCCGTTTTACTCTCTCCAGTCACGAGTTAAAAATATTGACTCAAAAACAAAAACTCAATACAATTCTTCTTATGAGGTGCAGGGACCAGAAAAGTGTCCTCAGAGGCCACCTGATGGCTTTGCAGAGTGAAAAACGGACGACGGCATACTCTTTGGACTTTAACTCAGTCTGTGCCAGCTTTGCAGTCTGAAGGACCAACGCGTGGGCCAAGTAGGTAACAGAATATAACCGTGACTCTGTGTTATAATCTGAAGATTTAACTTAACTACGGTTCATGCCAATTATCCCCCAAATTAAATACAGGAAATTGTTCTGCCTGTCAAATTAAAATAACTATTACTATTAGTGTAATATTCTTTATAGTATCTTCCCACTGAAACATATTTATTGCAGTGTTTTTCCCACCTTGGCTGCCGGTGAATTAATTAATTGCTCAGCTTGACTGAGCTGAGACTGAGCTGAAACTGAGCTGACCTCCGCACCGTCAGTCAGCCCGGTGGATTTATAGACAGGGAGTGAGGTGAAGCTCAGAGGCAGCCAATTAAAATCCTTACAGCCAAACGGAGGGGGGATAAAACAAAGTTGCCAATTAAAAAGCAGCCCCGAATCACTGAGTCAAAATAAATAGCTGCTACACTTCACTGGCTCAGGTCCTAAAGTAACTGAAAGCAGGGCTGCAACAC
Organism: Pundamilia nyererei; assembly: GCF_000239375.1. NCBI lineage: Eukaryota > Metazoa > Chordata > Actinopteri > Cichliformes > Cichlidae > Pundamilia > Pundamilia nyererei. The sequence continues at coordinate 251,692 of NW_005187439.1, read as the reverse complement.
TGCGTTTAATTGCCTCTAAAGGTTATAATGACAGATTATAATGCAGTGATAAAGTCTGCAGTTTAATGCAGGTAACATCTCCATTAGTCTGAATCCAGTCCAAGCAGGCCTGTAAAACACAGCAGACCAACATGGAAAACGTATGTGCCTATCATCCACCGCTTTATAATAAATATGAATAAATGCTGCCTCACAGCAGCTCAGAGAGAGACACTTATTTTGAAATGATCATCAGTGTAAAATGAACAGTAGAGCCAATAAAAGCCAACTATGTAATCCAGCCCCCACAATGATTTATGCTTTAAACTGAGTATACGATGCAACAAGAAGTAGGTATGAAGCTGGCTTTGATTACCTGTAGTTAGGTGTCAGACCTTCTTTTTGCAATGGTCTGTAGAGGTTTGTTTGCATTGATGAAGCAGTGAAATGAAATGATGGCCACGCAAATAACCTTGTCTTTATATATTTAATTTACCTGGGTGGACACAAAGAGATGTCAAAACCAATTTGTGCCACTGAAAGTGAAAGCATATAAAGACTTTCTTTCATTTTCGACACTTTAGTCTCTGAAATGTTTGCGAAGCTTTCCGTGTGTAGTTCAAATGCTGCTTCACTGTTATTATGTATTATATTGATATTTTCCCCCGTTGATACCTTTTAGCTACAACCACGAACTCAGTCTTCAGTTTCTTTTGTACTCTCTATGCGCCAGTGTCTTTTTTCTTGTCTTTTCTTTCTTATTTTCTATGCATTTAGTTCTATTTGTGATTGCACATTAACTGAATTTTAAGGGAAAATGATGGCATTTTAACAGAATAGAAAGATATATTAGCTCTGCCACGTTTAAAAGGCATGAAAGTCTTTTATCCCAGCACGGTATGTATTAAATTGTTATCAAGAAAGTTTAAATCTCAGTCAATTCACAATCACGAATCAGGTTAAAGAAGAAGTCATGACCGTTTCCGAGAAGTCACTGAAGGCAGCATTGCCTAGCAACGGTGCCGTTTAGTTTCTCGCGCCGGGCTATCGGCGGAAACTTTAGCTAACTTTCTGTGAGACACAATGCCCAGAAAGACGGAGAGAAAAGGCAGCGACAAACGAGATGGAAACAAGAAGACCCCGAAAAAGGAAAACTCCGAGTTTCCTGCAGAGAAAAGCGGGTCTGCGGACAAAGAGAAGGACCTCTACCTGACACAGATAGCGTATTTAACCGACGAGCTGGAGCGGTGAGCCGTTTAAGTTTACCGTAATGTTTAGAGTGATTGTGTGTGCAGTAAAAAGCACTTTGTAATGATATCTTAAATATGTTTTATTTGCTAACTCGATCTAATGTTGCATTAGCATAATGGAGGCTGAATTTACAAAGCTTCATTGAAATGAACTGATTTTACAAGCTACAGTGAGACGCTTCATTCTTTGGTGCGCTCAGATAATAACTAAGGACAATAATGTTTTATTTTTCCTCCCAAAATACCCCATCTTGGGTGGGAAGGCAAGCAAATTCTCTTAAAATGCCATTAAACATGTACTTACACTCTGCACAGCCAAAACAATTAAAGAAAGAAACAAATGATCCCATAGTCCGAAATATGATTGAAGTTTGGTTTACAATAAAAGAAATGATGAATATTAAGAATAATCTCTCTCAGTTTAGTCCTATTTGGGGGAATGCTTCATTTGCACCAGGAAATTTGGACGCAGGGTTCCAGGGTTGGGCAGAAAAAGGTGTTAGGAAAGTGGGTGATCTTTTCTGTGATGGAATAATGGTCTCATTTGAGGATTTAGTTTCAAAAGTATTTACAGATTAGAAGCTTCATTTCTTCCATGCAAAATCAGTCTCTCAACGTTCCCCAGTTAAGTAAGTTAGAGGAGTTAATGGTGGGAAAAGGTGGTAATAAAGGCTTAATTTCAACATTCTATAACTGGATTGTCTCTGCCTCTCCAGAAACATCAGTTTCTAAGTTAGAAGCTTGGAGAAAGGACCTAAATATTAATATTTCTGAGGAGACATGGAAGCCAATTTGCTTAAAATCACAAAAACAATCGATTAACCTAAAGTTATTACAATATAATTGGATCATGCAAACATATGTAACACTGGTGAAATTGAACAAATATAATAACAGAATTCCAGATACATGTTTTAAATGTGGAGAAGCCCGTGGAACATTTTTCCATTTTGGATGAGGGGAAAATTGTTTAGTCTGTGCTAGCTGTTTCTATTGTCTATTTTTTTTCTCTTTCTTTTTTGTTTCCTTCAATATGTATAAATGTCACAAATGTACATATTCTATGTGTTTTTTATTTGATGTAAGTTTGGAAGAGAGCAGGGGGGGAGGTGAGGGGGGAGGGTTCCTATTACTGCAGCATATTACTGGGAAAACAAACCTTTGTATGCTGTTGCAAAAAGCAATAAAAATTATTAAAAAAAGAAAAGAAAGTAAATTGAAGTGTGAGACTCATGTTTCTCACACTGCTTTGTGGTGACTTTGAAACTAACCAAGGTTCAAAAGAATATTAAAGTATTTCAGGCAAGTTGATTGTCTTGTGTCAGTAATTTTAGGTGCTTACTGTCAGAATTTTCTCAAAAGAAAAGAAAATTAAGTGTTGAAAGTGTCTGTTTGTTTTTCAAGTATTGGAAACTTGCTTTTTCTAAAAAAAAAAAAAAGTTCATTTGGATTTGGTACATGTCACACTGGGAATATTTTTTAGAGTTTTCTAGCTTTAATATCTGTCAAAACATTCCCCTGATGTGGCCTGTTTTAAAGATATTTTGTATTTGAGAAGCTGGAAATAAAATATCACTCTCACACCTGCAAAACTGTGGTTTCTACAGGCCTCGAGACCTTCACATATTTATTTGTTTCAGGCATCCATCGGTCTGAGTGAGCTTGAGGTCACTCAGACAGTGCCTGCTCTGCTCGAGCTGTAGAGCTGCTTCTAATCCAGAAAAGGCCAGATGCAGTTTATAAATCGTTGAAGCTGTCATCCTTAACCCCTCAGATATCAGCTGAAATGCGATGACCTTGTGAGACAGAGGAAAGACTTGCTGACTCAGCGCAGCACACTGGAGCAGGAGAACAGAGACACGATCGCGTACCTGAAGCGTTTCCTGTTGGAGAAGGAGGACGAGGTGGGCGAGCTGTCGCAGCGGCTGCAGAACCAGCTGCAGGCTTCAGATCAGGAAAGAGACGCCCTGCAGCTGCGGCACAGCCGGGAGAGGCAGGAGCTTCAGAACCGCATCGATGAGCTTATCAAAGAAAACACAGCACTCGGTAAAAGTTCAGCTCTTAGCATGTAGCCCATCAGAGTTTACCACAGGGTATCCACATAAACATCAAAGTGATGGTAGGGATTCGATTTTTAAAATAATAATAAGGATTTTTTTTTTAAATAAAAGATGAAATTTCTAGATCTTCCTCCCTTTTCAGTTCAGTTCATTTTTATTTCAAACATATTCTTTCACAATCATTACAAAATATCACTGCATTCTTTTGATTGAATGTTTTACGTGTAACTAATTTTAATGGCATCTGGTCAAACGACTGGTATGAGTTCAGTTTATACAGAGACATATTTTCCTCAATAATTAATTATTTGAATAAATAAACCTTTGATTTTATACATTTCAGATGGATTTTACTGCAAAGTATTTGTTCATATTTATGAGGGCGGTGTGTGTGTCTGTGTAGCATTAATAAAGCTCTGTGGGGGAATCTTAATGATTACATTATTTGGAATCTCGTGATATTTTAAATATGTTAAATTAAATATGTCTTTGCATTTCAGGAGAATATACATTTTCCATTTAACTTTCTGAAGCCTGTTCTTAAACATTAGTTTAATGTTGTATCATAACCATGAAGTGTCTGCCACAAGAATTCAAATGTGGGAACTCAAAAGTTTTCCTTCCAATTAAAGCCTTTTTGTTTTGTCTCAAATATAGAAATTAATACTAAAATTTAAAAAAGGGTTTTACTTTTGGAAAGGCTGAAAAGAACTGACAGTGATTTGCTGGACGAGGCCTCGATCAGCCTCTCCCTGCCAAAGATGTTAAAAGGAGCTCAGCTTTATAGTATTCCTATATTTATAGTATTCCTTGAAAATCCAGCCCAGATTTCTTTTGGATGCAAGTGTTTCCAGCAGGAACCATTAAACTTTCAGGAGGTTTATTTCAGCAAAGACTGGCTTCAGGGAATGATTTAAACTCTCCTCTTCTCTCCTCCAGCAGAGAGGTTTGCAAGCCTGGAGGCGTTTCAGGGGCAAAAGGAGGAGATGATGTCCAGCTTAGTGTCTCTGGAGAAGCAGCTGGCGAGTCAGAAGGAAGAGCACAAGGATGACATTCACAGCCTGGAGATGAAAGCGCTGCTGGAAAAGAGGAGGTGGAATCCACTTTAAAAATCACAGCACAGACTCGTTCCATTACCCGGGTCGAGTCCACTCGTAGAAAGTAGTTTAAGTTCAGACTGTAAACAAATCCGTGTCATCGCAGCAACTCGCAGCTTGTCTTCAGGACGACATGTTGATCCTGCCTCTGTAGCACTAATGTTTTTTCCTTTATGTCATCCTCGTCCCACCAAGGGTCGTGTTCCTTTGGAAAACAGTGAAAAGCTGAAGCTCTGAAACTGCAGGCATAAATTTAAGGGCATAAAATAAGTTTTCTCTCACCCCAACCAATCACAGCAGATGGCCCCGCCCCTCCCTGAGCCTGGTTCTGCTGGAGGTTTCTTCCTGTTAAAAGGGAGTTTTTCCTTCCCACTGTCGCCAAAGTGCTGCTCATAGGGGGTCATATGATTGTTGGGTTTTTCTCTGTATCTACTGTACAATATGAAGCGCCTTGAGGCGACTTTTGTTGTGATTTGGCGCTATATAAATAAAATTGAATTGAATAAATATCTGGCTATATATGAGAACACTCACCTTATCTACTGCACAGCAAATACACAAATATCGTCAGTGTCTCCTCACAAGGCTGCATACCTGAATTATCCACCTAAAGTACCCTCTGACTTTACCTCCTTTGTCTTGTGTCCTGCCAAAGATTGGAGAGGGAGATGGAGTCTCACGCTGCAGCCGTGGCAGCAGAGGTGCAGCTCCTGGTGGACCAGAAAGTCCCGGAGACGACCAGGCTGGCGCTGCAGGAGAACGCGGAGGTGAAAGCTCGCGTGGGGCAGCTGTCGGAGCAGGTGCAGATCCTGATGGAGGAGAATGCCGCCCTGCGGGGCTGCAAGAGTCAGCTCAGCATGGATGTGGAAAACCTGGAAGAAATGCTCAGAGAGACGTCACGCACCAGCTGCGTCCGTAAGAAGGTAAGAGAAGGAATTCTAAATGTCTTTAAGTTTAACTTAATATTTTAAATGCAGTGTAACCACAGTCATGCTTCACTGTCCACTCAGATTACAGCGGCTTCAAATAATCCACGTTTTATTTAGTTAAATCAAGGTTACTGAAAAGTGGACCAGCATTAGACAGTGTGCTCCCACTGCCAGTCCCTTTCATCGTGTTTAACGCCAACGTCTTCTTAATGTGAAAAACAAGGGATTCACTCTAAATCCATACCCAGCTCTCTCCATCAGGTGGTGGAGCAGCTCACAGAGAAGTGCCAGCAGCTGCAGGTGGAGCAGAAGGACTGCAGGCAGCAGCTCGAGCAGCTTCAGACCGAACACGCAGGAGCCCTGGGCAAGATGGAGGCGCTGAGGTCAAAGTTCACTCTGCCGTCCGTACAGATGAGTCTCACTCAGGTTCACGTTCACGTTAATGAAAGCTGAGCAGCAGGTGCAGTTATTACACATACGGGCTCGTATTCTCATTTGTGGTACGTTTATATGCAAACAATAACTCCACAGTGAGATTCATCAATAATAAGTAATCAAATAAATCAATAACAACAGAGACACAAAAGAGACAGACAGGAAACATAAAAGCACTGAATCCTGTTACTGGTAGCAGCTGATGGCTGGATCATGATGATGAGGCCTCCCTGAACGAGACAAGAAAACACCCACAGTAGTTTATAGTTTATTCCTTTTTTACTTATGATTGCTGGAAAATTCATGTATTAATATTTAAAAATAGAAAAATATTTGTGCACTCATTTTTGTTTTACTTCAATACAAAGACATAAACTAATATTTTACATTAGTGCAGCAGAAATACAGAAATTTGTATTCAGAGTGAAAATGAACCCGGGCCGTGCAGAGGTTTGAAGGGGCGGGGCTCAAAGTTAAAAAGGGAAGCGTTCAGCCTGGAACAACAACCCACATTCATCAAGAAACTAGCCTATGTTTTACCTGATGGGTACAATGTTGCTGCTGACAGTGCTGCAGGGCGGGGCTGGAGGGCGGGGCTGTGTGGATCTGAGACCGTAGACGGTAAAAAGTCCATTGGAGAGGATGTAGCTGATTAAACAGGTGAGATAATAATAAAATGCAAAGATTGGTGACAGTGCTTGGAATCATTAGGCAAAACACACACACACAAACACACACACACACACACACACTCTCTCTCTGTGTAAATATACTAAATATAAGCCCTCCATAAAGGGAGGGAAAGCCCTGTAAAAATAAAAATGTTCCATAAAACGGGGACAGACCCACAGCCCCAGGACAGCCTCACCCAGTGAGTTAGCAGCTACTACTTGTGCAGTTAATAAAAGGACAGGTGATGGTTGTCACGCTGTTACTCACACAGCACGCTCATTTGTTTCAATTCGTCAGTTGCCACAACACAACTGACCAACGTGTACACAACAAGCTAATACTCCTGCGTGCTGTAGAGCTCGTTCCTGACTCGTGACCAGCGCGCTCTGCTGTCAAGGGCGATCATTGGTTAATGGTCATCATGTGACTGATGCAAGCCAGAGCCTGTTATTTAGCAACACTGTGATTAATAGTTAAATGTTACTGTGAGGGCCACAGGCAGGACTCCACCCACACACACACACACACACACACACACACACACACACACACACACACACACACACTAAAAAAATGCCTCTAGAAAAGAGCACTTTGGCTCCCATCAAGCAGGTACTCAAACAGGTGCCTGATATGAACATTAAATGCTCATCACTCACTGCTCTGCTCTGCTCTGCTACTTTTCTTATCAGCAAGGTCGCATTCTTCTCAGGCAGACGCAGATCTCTGCACAATGAAGCCTTGTTCATCACTGCAGACAAAGAAAGCGACGTTTGCAGCGGTCCCAGCTGCTGTCATCGGTGACTCGGAGTGCTCGCCTCCTTTTTTTCCACCTCAGTTGCTCTTCTGTGTTTCCAAGCCAAGAGCTCAAAAATCCCTCTTTCACACATGCAGAGAAGAGACGCTGCAAGATAAGAGCAGCCTTGACCTGATGTGTTAACCACGACCACACAAAACAGTATCTGTGAAATATCGTACATTTAACTCCATAAATTATTATTTGTACATAGAAACACAACAGGAAACGTGTTCATTCAAAATGAATAATTCTTTACATGCGAAACTAGAGAAGTGTATTTTAGTTTAAAGGCTCAGATTCAGGCAGAAAACAGAAAGTTGTGCATCAGTTTGGAGGCTTGACTGCAAGTACTCACTGATATTGTTCATTATTTATTATTATTAGTTAAACATGTCAGGGTGAGCCTGTTATCATTATCATTTCTGCCATATATGCACTGTTCAGGACAAACCTGTTTGAAAGAGGCAACCAGTCAGAAGAAAGGTGACTTAAATGCAGAGGATGAAGAAGAGTAAGGATTGTTTTGAAGTTGAAAAATAAATTATATGGAGTAAAAAGTGATCTTTTCCTTAAAGGGGAGAAATTGTTTCACTTTGAGGAAAAGCTGAAGAGTCTCCTGTGATCTCACCCTGGGTCAGCACACCTGAATCACATGATTAGGTCATTACCAGGCCTCTGGAGAACTACAAGACAGGTTGAGGAGGTCATTTAGCCATTTAGATCAGCTGTGTTGGATCAAGGACACATCTAAAACACATTCCCACTCCTGCTCTGAACTATGATGGCAGGTAACTCAGGGTGGCATAACATTTGCTCAGGGGGCATCCGGATTTGAACCAGAGACCTCTTGATCTGCAGTCAAATGCTCTACCACTGAGCTATACCCCCTCTGCTTGTGCTTTCAGGCAGAATCAGGCCTCTCTGTCTGAACAGTGCAGTAAAAACAGAGCTCAGGTCAGCCGGCTGGAGGCGGAGCTTCAACAGGAGAGGAGGAGGAGGAGCAGGATGAAGAACATCATTCAGGAAGCAGCTGTTGCTCTCAGACAAGCACTGATGGTAAGATGACAGCGCTGACTCTGGAACGTGTGCAGATGACAGGTGTCGTACTTTCTGACCCGACTGCTCGATTTTAGGAAAGTGAGCTTCAGTGAGACCGACATCATTTCAAAGTAAAAGTCTGACACCTTCAGCTAACACAGAACACACGAGGTATTCGCCTCATTAACGTTTATGTTTTAGAATACAGAAATGAAAAAAAGAGATTTGTGACAAGGTGGAATTTATCTGTAAAACACAAAGTTGTTGCAAGCAAACTGAATTCATTTTATTTGTCTGTCGATGACGATGGTTCAATGCTCCAGTGAAGAAGGTGAGGTCTTTATCTCAGCCAATCAGACTGTTTCAGTCTTGTTTTCACCTGCAGCAGGACTCAGAGGTGGACCAGTGGAAGCAGCTGATGCAGAGGATGCTGGTGCTTTTAAGCAGAGACGGATTTGCCAGCTCTGCTGCTGACAGCGGCAAAGTGAACGAGCTGCAGACGGCTGACTCTGCAGCAGCCCGGTAATAAAATCACTGCTCGCTAAGATGGTCTGCAAATACC
>NW_005187439.1:225476-233273 GCF_000239375.1 Pundamilia nyererei | reverse complement strand
TTCCCACTTTCTCCTTCACTGTCAACAAAGAAATTTCATCACTGTGGGAATTTGACACAGTTTAGGTTTTTGTGTAACTGTTTTTTCTTTTTAATATTCACAGAGGTGCCTCAGCAGCGAACAAGCAGCTATGAGTTTATTCCCCCCAACAGTAAGTTAATCGTGACTCAAATATAAACTGTTTGGTCAAAAAAGTCACACTGTAATATATATGGTACATATTCATTGTGATATTATTTCTATTTCTATAACCTTATGCAGCATCACAGTATTATTTCCATCCACAGCTTTTCGTCCAGTTTAATAATAATGTATACTTTATTGATCCCCGTGGGAAAATTACTTTTTTTTCTCTGTATTTGATCCATTCACTCAGCAAAGCAGTGGGCAGCCACTAAGCAGGCACCCAGGGAGCTGTTTGTAGGGACAGTACCTTGCTCAAGGGTGCCTCAGTGGATTCAAACCCCAGCCTTCCGATCATGGGACGACCCCTCTACCTACTGAGCTGTCCCTGCCCCAGTTGTGCATCTCGCTGATGGGAAAGTCTAACAGCTATGTCAAATCTACTCCGACACCTCCCAAAGATTCTTAGTGGAGTTAATGTCTAGACCAGGGCTCAGCAACCTTTTACACCCAAAGAGCCATTTGGAGCCGGTTTCCATGCAAAAGAAAACACTGGGAGCCGCAAATACTTGTTGACATCTAAAATGAAGATAACACTGCATATATTGTTTTTACCTTTATGCTTTGTGTGAACAACTAAGGTGTGCTGCTTATGAAATCCAAGAAGTGCTACAGAGAAAATTACATTTTATTTATTTAATGAACACATTTTGAACTCTTAAAGAAATATAACAAAAGGAAAGCTGAACTAAAATGAAACAAAAACTGCTGTGAGCCGCCCTTATATCGCCTCTGGGCTTTTGGAGCCTTAACCTGACTTTTAAAAAATAATTGAAAAAAAAGCACTATGTTGCTAAAAAAATATTTGCAAATTTCTGCCTAAATATGTATTTTACCTGGTTAATGTGTGTGGCGGGGCGTGGTCTGCAGCACCGCTGCAGGGGAGGCGGACGCACCTGAGTGGCACCTGCAATCACGCCTCGCCGCCTTAACGTCTGTGCTATCTGTGCTGTTGTGTTGGTGTGTGTCGGGCCGTGAGCTGCAAAGCTACAGCCGGCTGTATGCGTCAGCAACCGTGTGTGAAAAGTGGTCAATATAGAGATGCTGAAAAGCGTGTTCATGCAAACATCGTCGGGTCTGCCGTGATATGTTTAAGACTTGTGGTCCTGAACCTCTGCGCACAGCGTCTGCAAATCGGGGCTTTCATCTTTACGCAGGACTGTAAGCTGTCGTCTGTGAGGCGTGAGCGGTGTTTGTTTTAACATAGTTCACAGTGGAGCTGCTAATGTGGATCCGAAGATCCAAAATTGGCCTATCTGGGGTTGAAAGTCTCGGTAAATGCACGGCGTTTCGGCGGCTACACCGGCTTCCGCGAGTGTGACGCTTATTTTGAGCAATGAAAAAAATAATAAAATATAATTTTATATTTCAATATCACAATAATCTTCCAATTTAGGACTACAAGTTAAAAAAAAGTAACATAAATAAAATGCACTTCAGCTAAATACTTAAACTCACTTATTTTCCCAAACCACACCGAGCCGCACTAAAAGGACCAAAGAGCCACATGCGGCTCTGGAGCCGCAGGTTGCCGACCCCTGGTCTAGACTCTGGGGCCAATCCATGTGTGAAAATAATGTTTCATGATCCCTGATTTCACAATCTGAGTCAGAAAATATCCACTGATGGAAAAAACTTGACAATCCAGTATATTCAGTCAGCTGTCATCTTTGTTTTGGATGACATAACACGACAGACTCTCAGGCACTGGTTTGGCTCAGTGCGTTGAGTGGGCGACCATGTACCAAACGGCTGAGAGCAGCCGGCCTGGGTTCCTCTCAGCCGTTTGGTACATGGGTTAACCCTAACCCATGTACCACGGGTTCTAGTCCAACCCGTGGCCCTTTGCCGCATGTCTGCCCCTCTGTCGCTGTCCCTGCTTTCCTGTCCTTCCTGTCCTTTCTTCATTGCGAAATAAAGCTGAAAAAGGCAAAAAAAAAAACAAAAAAAAATGAAACTATTATTAAAAAAACAACACTACAGAACCTGGACCTGACCAACTGGAGCAACTCCAGGTCACAACCTGATAACTAGACATGATGTATGCATCACTTTTCCAGTGTTTCTGCTCCCAATCAAACGGAAACATTTTCTGCAGATTAATTTCACTGATCAGTGTTTTTCTTAGTTACACAGATGTTTAGTGCCAATTCCACGAGTTTCTTTCTATTGTGTGTTTGAATGTTAACTTTAATTATACATTATTTTTAATTGCCTCAAAGCACTGTTGATTTGTATGGGTCTTTATGTTTCCATCTTTTATGTGAAGCACATGGAGTTTGCATGTAATGAATTATACTCTATACACATAGTTAGCATGACACTTTGCAGTGGAACCTGTTGGTTGAATCCAGGTGTGAGTTTGTTTTGGTCGGGCAGTGTGTTTCATTTGGAAATGACAAAACTGAAAAATGTTGTTGAACCTAAATTAAATCACATTTTTCATTCAAAACACAAATAATATTGCAGGGTTTCTTTCTCGAACTAGATCAAAACCATTTTTTGGAAATAGCACGATGTATTTGTTGATGAATAACTGTTTTTTAACATTTGCAATTTCCTGCATATTTTATGGGTATTAATGTTTTTCTGGAGAAGATTCCTCAAAATACTTATCATGTTTCCTCTCCGATGATCAGCAAACATGATTTTAAGACAATAAACATCTTAGAGTGACCCTGGCTGTTTTTGTTGACTCCCTGTTGTCGTTGTGTTTTGATGCCAGTGTCTGAGCTGAGGGTTGTCCTGCTGGGGAACAGCTGGTCTCAGAGGAGAGACGTGGGGAACTTCATACTGGGAGGGGCCGTGTTCAGCACTGAGGAACCAGACTGCTGTGTGAGGGTCAGCGGGCGGTGCAGGTGGAAAGAAGTCGTTCTGATCAACACTCCAGATGTGCTGCATCCAAACATCTCTGAGGACAAACTGACAGAGTTGATAGAAACCTGTGTGAGGCTCTCTGATCTTGGACCTCACGTGTTCCTGCTGGTTCTACAGCCTGAAGACTTCACTGAGGAGCAAAGACTGAGGCTGCAAACAGTCCTGGAAGACTTTGGTGATCAGTCATTTGAACATTCGTTGATATTGATATCAACACCCACAGAGGAACAATTAACTTACACAGAAAATTACAAGCAGCATCCAGCATTGAAGCACCTGGTCACCATGTGCAGATACAGATATTTAAAACAGAAAGATGTTGAACTTCAGGAACTGTTGACACGCTTCAGTCAGATTGTGAGAGAGAACAAGGAAAAGCATGTGAGCTGTGATTTATCTGAAACTGGAGCAGATGGTTCTCATCAAACCCTGAAACATCAGCTGTCAGTGCCTGCAAACATGGATCCTGCTCGAGCTGCTGGTGAGTTCAGGAAAACATTTTATTACTTTTAAATGTTTGTTGGGTCTCTCTGTACTCTGAGCTCTTCTGCTGGCAGGAGAAAAGGACAAAATATAAATAAGTTCAGTAAGTCCCATATTTAAAAACACTATAGAAATAAAAATTAATTAATTAATAACAACTAGGGACACAATACCATGAAATCAGTACTTTTTAACGTGAAACTTTTAGTCACAGAAATGAAGAAAATGCCTCAACGTTCATGGTGGATTGAGCAAATGTGAGAAATTGTACCACACAGACAAATATCAGTATATTTTCCCATCCAATAGGAACAAAATACTGGAGTTTCCAGATATTAGTCTAATAATTCAAACAGATTATGTTGTTTTTCTTGGGGAGGGGCGCTATGGTGGTGGACTGGTGGGCACAGCTGACTGGGTGAGGGACAAACTGAAAATGTCTGTAAACACCTCAGCAAGCTCTGAAGAGCAGACCCTAAAAGCACGGCCAGGGATGTTGTCAGGGCCAGCTGCTTCTCGGGGTTAGTCCTCCTCAGAACCTTCCACACCTCAGTTGAAGCCACAGTGAGTGAAGAGCTCCGTGCTGCCTCTGCTGGTAGAATCCCTCTGTGTTGGTTGGTGTTGAGGTGTAGAACTTATTCAGCTCATCTGATAGCGTGTTGGAGCTGACTGTGACCCTGCTGCTCCTCTGCTGGAAATCAGTAATTTGTTGAAGGCCCTGCCGCATGCGTCGGAAATCTGAGCTGTTGTAGTGTCCTTCCAGCTTCGGTCTGTATTGCCTCTTGGCTTCCCTGATGGATCTACGCAGGTCTTATTTGGTCTTTTTGTCCCCCACAGCGTCACCAGAGGCAAATGCAGTGGAGCGTGCATGTAGCATGGAAGGTACCTCAGAGTTCAACCATGGTTTCTGATTTGGATATGTTTGTAGTGCTCGGTGGGGACAATATTGTCAATGCATGTGCTGATGTAGCTGGTAACCACTGATGCATATTCCTCTAAATCCACAGAACTCTCCTGTCTTATGCCAGCAGTCTTAAACACACCCCAGTTTGTAACATCAACGCAGTCCTGAAGCACCAAATCAGATCTCTTTGCTCCAAACTTTAGTAATTTTAGCGTGTGAATGTGTGTGTGAATGTGTGTGTGAATGTGTGTGTGAATGTGGATGACTGAATGTAGTGACTAAGTAAAGCGCTATACAAATGCAGGCCATTTACCATATTTCACTGGGGGGGCTCGTTTGAGGAGCTGCCTGTGTGCTGGACAGAGGAACACAGAAATGTGGTCGGACTGTCCAGAGTGCGGGCGAGGCACTGCCTTGTTTGTGCCCCTTACATTGCTGTAGACGTGATGTTCCCACATATTGATGGAACCTCATGAGCACAGTCCTGAGGTTGCAGTGATTAAAATCCCCGGCAACAACAAACACGGCATCTGTGTGAGCGCTCTCGTGTTTGCTGATGTGTGTCTGTAACTGTATTGCCTAGTCTAGCGAGCTTCCCGTAGTCCAGGTTTCCGTAAAAATCAGAGCACAGCACTCTCTGATCTCATGTTGAGATGTTATCCTGGTTCTCAGCTCATCCATGTTGTTTTTGAGAGAGCAGACGTTGGCTAACAAAAGGCTAGAGGTGGTCGTGTGGCTCTAGCCTTTAGTCTAGCATGTAGCCCACCTCTCTTGCCACGCCTCCGTCTTGGATGCGCTGGTCGATGGCCACTCTGAGTAGTTGAGAATAATCTTTAAAAGTTGTTGAGATATTCATGTTCAAACATTGCCTCAGATTTCAATGTGCAGGACTAAATCAGACATGAAGGTCAGATTGATAGGCATCTGAAAACTATTTGATATATGAAGCTAAAATTACACATCAATCATTTTCTATCTCCAAACTTTGGATCATAAAGTTTAAAGCAAATTGGAGCTGGTCAAGCAGGATAAATGAAAATTTACTGATTTGAGGAGGAATGATCCTTAACTTCTCTTTGGACTTTGGAATTAACTCAAAAAGTAACACATAAGAATAAGGTTGGGTACGGCATGAAGTCCAGCTCAGCCATGATACCTTCAGATCAGCTCATTTCAATATCAGCCCACGTCATCTGATTTCTCAGCCAATATCTTCAAATATATACAAATAAAACCCTGATTCCAAAATAGTTGGAGCGCTGAGTGCAATGTAAATAAAAACTCAATACAGTGATTTACAGATTTCATAAACACATTTATTTTCCAATATAAGGCATATATATATATATATATATGCCTTATATTGGAAAATATAAGGCATACATACTTAAACTTATTATAAGAAGTCATCCCCTGTTTAATTTTTCAAAATATGTGTTTATGTGTATATATATATTTTCTTCAACCAGCAAGTTTTTTTGTTCTGTTTTTTTTTTTTTTTTGACAGGAAATGAAACAGGAGCCCAAAAGATAATATCACACAAACCACTTTGCAACCCACCTCCAGTAAAGTCACGTGTTGTTATTAATACATCGTCCTTCTGTGCTGGGCTCTTGCTTCTGTGTCCCCCGAGTGTGAAATGATGGGGAGATCTGCAAACAGAAACATACAGCGAAATTAAAATAAGTTCAGATGGAAAAATCAGTCTTGTTTTGACTGATGTATGAGTAATGTGGTTCAGTCCAACAGAAGTGCTCAGAAGCAGAAAAACTGAATCCTCTTTTATACACGTTACTTATATAATAATAATAATAAGCGTCACCTACAGTAAATGTTTTGCAGTTTGGACTTCAGTATCGATGCTCCGTGTTTGTCATATTTTCATCATACTGTGGGCAAAATTTCTCATTTATGCATTTAATAATCTGCCACTGCCACGTTTAAAGTTTCCAAGTGAAACTTATTATAAGAAGTCATCCCCAGTTTAGTTTTTCAAAAGTGTTTTAATTACTGATTATTTATTTGATTATTGATATATTGAGATGCATCATGTTAAGACGCTGATGAGCGCATCACTAAACTCTTCTTATTCCTTGTTGTTTGGCAGCTCGTGGACTCAGGATTGTGCTGTTTGGGAAAAACGAGGAAGAAAAGACGACACTTGGAAACTTCATCACAAAGAAAAATTCTTTTCAGTTCAGAAATATTTCTCCAGCTAAACACTGTGAAGATGCTCGTGGAGCGTGGAAAGAAAAACCAGTAACAGTGGTGAAAACTCCCGACATGTTCAGTCTGTCTGTGCAGGGAGTGAGAGAGGAGATGAAGAGCTGTGTGAGTCTCTGTCCTCCTGGACCAAACGTTCTGCTGCTGTTGGTCAAACCTTCTGATTTCACTGAGGAGAACAGACAGACTCTGAAGTTCATCCTGAGTTTGTTTGGAGAAGATTCCTTTAAACACTCGATGATCATCAGCACGTACAGACATCAGTGGAAAGAAACAAGCACCTCTGTGAACAAGCTCCTTCAGGACTGTGATGGAAGACACTACAACATGTTTACCAATGAGCACAAAGTGTTAATGGAGAAGATTGAAGACATGCTGCAAGAAAACAAAGAAAGCTTCCTCATCCTCACTGCAGAGAAGACAAAGCAAGAAAAACAAGAGGACTGGGAGAGAAAAGAAAAAGAGTGGCAGGAAAATCAGTCCAGGGAAACTGAAAGAATACGTCAGGAGGAGGAAGAAAAGCAGAAAAAGCTCCAAGAAGCGTTTAAGCAGGAAAGAGAGAAATATGAAATAACAAGAAAAGAAAATCAAATCAGACGGGAGCTGGAAGAAAAAGAATGGAATAAATTAGTGGAAAACTACAAGAAACAAATGGAGGACATGAGGAAGAAATATGAGGAGGAGGCCAGAAAACAAACAGAAGAATTTAATAATTTTACAATTAAATATACGACAGACCTTGAAGTTCTAAATTCAAAACTGGTGCAACAGCATGAAGAAGAAATGCAGCAGAAAGAGGAAGCACACAGAAAAGAGTTTAACCTGTTACAGAAAAGCTGGAACCAGAAAGAAAAGGAACTAAAAGAAGAACTGATGAGAACACAAACACAACTGCAACAAGGAATTAATGAAAATAAAAAACAGATAGCAGCTGTAGATACAGTGGTGAAGAAGAGCATGAGGGAGGAAGTTTCCAGTGAGGAAACATCGGTTTCACTGCCAGTTCCTCGTGTCAAACATTGTGGTAAGTACACAGCAAATCCAGCATGTCCAAATTAACACTGTCGGATTTGATTTCAACACTATTAAAGTGTCTATATGGGTCCACACCAGAGAGTGTTAATTT
>NW_005187439.1:216882-224122 GCF_000239375.1 Pundamilia nyererei | reverse complement strand
ATTAACACCAAAACATTTAACACTTTTGAATTTGCTGTGTACAGCTTTTTTTAGCTGGTACTTTTAAAACCTTTACATAAGTTTGACATTCTTGTTTGAAAGTCTTGAGTTTTGATTTCTTCTTCATACGAGTCACCTGGATCACACTTAGTCTGGCCCTTCAGCCTGAACCAGTTTAAGGCTGTGACTGCCAGCTTCTCTCTAACCTAAACATGAGTAAAATGAGTAAAAGTCAGCTGATCTGAATAATCATTGAGACTGAACATGAGGAACATGCAGGTTTGTGGAATTCAAGAAATCAAAGCTCAAATGCAAAACTGAGGGCCCGGTCATTAACAGTTCACACTGTGTAATGAAATGTAAAAAATGATGTGTGTATGAAAGTTATTAACCAGTTTAAGTTTTTAATATATTGCAGCACGTGAACTCAGGATAATGCTGTTTGGAAAAAGTGAAAAAAAGAAATCAGCCCTGGAAAAGCTCCTCGTTGGGAAAAAAGAGTCTGAAGGTTTTGAAGGAAAGCAATCTGGTGCTGCCTCTGGAGAGAGGAACAGGAAACCTCCCACAGTTGTAAAAACTCCCGACATCTTCAGTCTGCCTGTGGAAGTGCTGTTTATAGTGATGAAGAGCTGTGTGAGTCTCTGTCCTCCTGGACCAAACGTTCTGCTGCTGTTGGTCAAACCTTCTGATTTCACTGAAGAGGACAGACAGACTCTGAATTTGGTCCTGAGCTTGTTTGGTCGAGATGCTTTTAATCACTCCATAGTGATCCGAACACATAATGAGGAAGGGAATAACTCAGTGGATAAACTCATTGAAGAATCCAAACAAAGGCAGCACTTCGTTAATTTTGACAGGAAAGACTCCTTCTCAGATTCCTCAGAGTTGATGGCAGGAATGAATGAGATGGTGAGTAAAAACTGGGGGAAATATCTAACGTTAAAAGAAGAAGCTAAACCCAATCTGAAGTCCAGTCTGAACCTGGTTCTGTTTGGGAGGAGAGGAGCAGGGAAGACGTCAGCAGCCAAGGCCATTTTAGGTCAGACTGAGCTTCATTCAGCCTCCAACTCATCAGAGTGTGTTAAACATCAGGGAGAGGTGTGTGGTCGTTGGGTTTCCCTGGTGGAGCTGCCTGCCTTGTATGGAAAACCTCAGGAGGCAGTGATGGAGGAATCACTCAGGTGTATCTCCCTCTGTGATCCTGAGGGTGTCCATGCCTTCATCCTGGTCCTACCTGTGGCTCCCCTCACTGATGAAGACAAGGGAGAGTTAGAGACCATCCAGGATGCATTCGGCTCTCGAGTCAATGACTTCACCATGATTCTGTTCACTGTGGACTCAGATCCTACACATCCAGCTGCTGGTAACTTTCTAAAGGAAGACAAGGACATCCAGGAGGTCCGTGAGAGCTGTGGAGGAAGATCAGTTGTTCTCAACATCAAGAACAAACAGCAGATCCCAGAGATGTTTGAGATTGTGGATAAAATTAGTCAGCCTACAGGACAACTGTGCTGTTATACAACTACAACATTTTTACACGCACAAATGGAGAAAGTCTTAAAACTTGTCACTGGTAAGTAGTTTAGATTTTATATTTTCCAATGACCCAGAGTTTTAATCCAGTATACAAGTGTTAACTCTGATTGTTTTCATGTTTTAGGTGGTGAAGTTGGAGAACAGGACTCAGACTGTCTCAGGATTGTGCTGATTGGGAAGACCGGCTGTGGAAAGAGCTCTACAGGAAACACCATTTTAGGAAGAGACGAGTTTACAGCTGCATCAAGTCAAATGTATGTCACACAATATTGTAAGAAGGCAGAGGGTGAGGTGGACGGTCGTCCTGTTGTTGTGGTCGACACTCCTGGTCTGTTTGACACAAGTTTGTCCAATGAAGAAATTCAAGAGGAGATGGTGAAATGTGTCAGTCTCCTGGCTCCAGGACCGCACGTCTTCCTGTTGGTGATTCATATCGGCAGATTCACAGCAGAGGAGAAGGAGACACTGAAACTCATCAAGCAATTCTTTGGGAAGAACTCAGAAAAGTTCACCATCATCCTTTTTACCAGAGGAGACGATCTGG
The DNA here is from genome assembly GCF_000239375.1 of Pundamilia nyererei. Classification (NCBI taxonomy): domain Eukaryota; kingdom Metazoa; phylum Chordata; class Actinopteri; order Cichliformes; family Cichlidae; genus Pundamilia; species Pundamilia nyererei. The sequence continues at coordinate 222,042 of NW_005187439.1, read as the reverse complement.
AACGTATGGGAGAGTCTATTGATGATTACATCAAGAACAAATGTCACAGTTCCTTTAAGAAACTGATCTCTGACTGTGGAGGAAGATACCATGTGTTCAATAATTCTGAGAAACAAAACCGCACACAAGTCAGTGAGCTGATAGCAAAGCTTGACATCATGGTGAAGGACAATGGAAGACGCTTCACCAATAAGATGCTGAGGAACCTGAAGGAGAAGGAAGAAGAGATGCAGAAGGAAAAGGAAGAGATCGAAAGAAAGCATAAGCAAGAAATGAAAGCAATGAAAAAAAGAATGGCAGAAGAGAGAGAAAAATCAGAAAATGAGAGAAAACAGAAAGCTGAAGAACTCAAGGAAATGAAGAACAAAATTAAGGAAGAACAAGAGAAGAAAAAAAAAGAAGAAGAAATGAGAGAAAAGGAGGAAAAGGAAAAGGACACTGGAGAAGAAAGATATCGACAACAATTCAAAGAAGAACTTGAAAAGTTGGACAGACAAATTCATTTGGAAAAAGAGGCAAAGGAAAGTGTCGACAGACATCTGGAAGAGACCAGAGAAGAGATGCAACGAAAACAAGAAGCCTGGGAGAAAGAACGAAGAGAAGAGCGAGAGAAACAAAGACAAGAAGATGAAAAGAGACGACAGGAGGAGGAAGAAAGAATAGACAAACTGCTGGAAAGTTACAAACAAGAAAAAATAAAATATGAAAACAACAAATTACAAGAGGAACAAATAAGAAGAGAAATGGAAATAACAGAGAACAATCATCAGAAAACACTGGAGGACCTAAAGAAGAGCTGTGAAAGAAAAGCCAGACAGAAAGCAGAAGAGTTCAACGAATCCCAAAAGAAACACATGGATGAATTAAATGCTCAGCGGGAAGAACACGCGAAGGAAATGTACGACTTAGTGAAACGTGTGACCAAGAAGAGCGAAAACCTGAGAAAGATCAAACATCTAGTGGAAAAACATGAAAAACAAATGAGGAACGCAAAAACTGAGGAGGACAAGGAAGAACTACAGGAAGTACATGAACAACAAATAAGTGAATTGATGCAAAAGATCTTAAGTAAGGAGGTCAGTGATGCATCAGGCTGCAGCATTTCATGACGAGAAATGAATGATTTCAGTTGTTTTTCTTTCATTGTACTGGGAAAAAACATTTAAAGAGGCACCGATGTGTTGTTCTGCACGTTTTAAATGTTTGGGATTTCCTCACAACAGCAAATAATTCTGGTGCGTCTAACCTGCCTTAAACACAGTGTCGGACTCCAGTCTCACCATTAAACCTCAAGTCACTATCCCAACATTACCAAAGCTTCTGACTGGTTAAACTAACTCCAAAGACTGAATAGGTATTAGTTACTAAAAGACCCACGTGGAACCAGCATGTTCCACTCTGTCTCAGCTCATTAATCTGCCCCCTGGCAGAGTGGAAGCAATCACAAGGTTGCGAGTTTGACTCCCTGACCTGGAGTGTGTGGAGTTTGCATGTTTTTCCTGTGTCTGCCTGGGTTTTTCCTCCCACAGTCCACACACATGCAGTTAGTGGGGTTAATTGGTGATTCTAAATAACCCATGAGTGTGAGTGTGAATGGTTGTCTGTCTCTCTGTGTTACCCTGCGACAGACTGGTGACCTGTCCAGGGTGTACCCCGCCTCTCTATGATAGCTGGGATAGGCTCCACCCCCTGATTAGGATAAGCAGAGGAGAAAAGATGGATGAAGATTCACATCAACTGATTTTTCTCTTTGGTTTTAGTTTGGTGTTTATTGGCATCTTATGCACTTCACGTTCATTCAAAAATAAATAAATAAAATAAACAAATGCACATATTTATATTCAAATATGTAAAGAACAGAACAGTTTTGTCATTCAAATGTTATCATTGTGTGTCTGTCTGTGTGTGTGTGTTGTTTCTGGGTGTTAAATGTTTTATCATAAAGAAAGACGACACACATTTGGTGATCAGGTACCTCTATTCTTGTCTTTTTTTGAAGTTATGGCTCAAAGAGTTTTTCCTGGGCTGAGCTCTTTAAGTACCAGGATGTTCATTTAAGTTGTGTTCGTTTTGCTCTGTACTGCACTGTAAGTTGAATCAGTCATTCTAGTCTTTTCTGATTTGTTGTTTTCTGTAATGATTGGTAAAAATCTGGATATCTGTGATTTGATTTCTTGTATTTTCTTGAGAGTAACTGTTTCCATGGTGTTTATTTGTTTTGGTTGTGTTTTGTACATTTTGTGTAACCAAGTTTTATTATAAAATCACTGATTTTTTTTAAAATAGACAGATATTTGACTGTAAAGTTTAGATCAGGGGTGGGCAACCCTGGGCACGCGTAGGGTTAACTGACGGCACGACCATAGCTGGACTGGCCATCGGTGGGCCGATTATTTTATTTTATTTTTTTCTTGTAACGGCATGAACAATGAGAGGTGGTGGATTGGCCAGATGCTGGGAGATGTGTAAATATAACTCAGTTGTTTGGTGGTGGCTGTGGCGGAGCTTCCACAGAGGTCAGCAGGTGGATGAGGGAAAGGCAGGAGGAGCAGAGACCCGAGGCGGTGAACTGAACTTCAGGTAAGAAGTTATGACCTGCAGTCTATCTGGGTCAGATATAAACCAAGTTTAGGTGGAGTTTATTTTAGTTGTGCTGACTTTTTACAGTCAGCTACAATAACTCGTACTGCGTACTAGCATGACGGAGTTTCTATACAGCTGGGTGGGTGCTATGATGTTACTGATAGTGAGCTTTATTTAATTCATAAGGTTAGTTAGTAGAGTTGCCAACTGTCCTGTAAAAAGACGGAATCGTCTCGTATTCAGAGAAAATATCACGCGTTTGGTGTTGAGCTGAAAAGAAACACAGTTTGTCCCGAACTTCAGCTACAATGAAAAAGACTCAAAGCTGGATTTATTCTGCGTCTTTGCTGCACAGCTGCCTCTTCTCCTCTCCTCTCTCTCCTGTTGCTACTTCAATTCTGAAACCAATCAATGATCAGCTGATCGGCTTTTCTCTCTTGTTTGTTTATCGCTCACTTTGCGCCAGAAAGACCAGCAGATGTCGCGCTAAACAACAGCAGCACGTTTAAGCTTGATCAGCTGTTGTTAGAATTGATTTAATATTAATTTCTAGCATCAGCTGATATTTGCTGTAGCCACAGCTGTAAAGCTGCTGGTCATGATGTCGGTTTGGATATGTGGTGAGAGGGAAACATGAAGATGAAACCAGGAGATGTTCTTACTGAATCATCAGAGCTGAACAGGTGATGGAGAAACAGGTTTACCTTTTAGCTGACATGAATGAGTTGAAGTTATGAACTGTTTCTGAGAGACAAATAACACCAGGATCCTTTTCTAAGTAGCTGACAGCTGGTAACTGTGCAGGGGCGGATCTAGCAAAGTGTTGCCAGGGGGCAGGTAGGGCATTAACAGGGAGAGGGGGGCACAAAGACATACTTTTCTTTCTGTCAATAGGAAAATTGTACTTAGTAGTCAGTATAATCTTTTAATGATATAAGTTTGCATATGGCAGAATGCTGCATGTAATCACTTGTGTTTAGAAGTATATAGTTGGTGGCATATTGAAAGAATGTCTCATCCTAGGAGGTCTGTAACATTCCAGGGTGTTCTGGCTTCACCCCACATCCTGGGAGTATGGGAGAGGGCGTAGCTTGTCTTATTGTTTTACGGTAGGATTAACGTAGCTATATCTGTCTTAGGCTAAGTGCTTTTTATTTAGATGAACTGCTGGACTTCGAGACCAGTAGGTTTCGGGAAGTCATTTATGGGGTCACACACACACACACACATACATATATTCCAATGTATGGAACAAACGCTCACTGAAGCATATAAATAAAGATCAGGGCAGTCCTCAGGGCGAGTCTCAGTTCTGGAGGCTGCCCTTGCTAGCAAGAAGTTCTGTGTGTTTCTCTTCTCTGAGTCTTTACTGAAGAAGTGTTTTAGAGTACATCTCTTAACGTTTTCTTATTGTCTCACTTTTATTAAATAATTATCTGAATCTTACACCCAAAGTTTTAAGCTGATGTAAAATGTATAGAAATCATACATATACCAACAAGACTGTACATCACTGTCACAACAGCGTTTGTTTTCATTCAAAGGCTTTATGGCTTTAATACGTGTGGGCCGGTCTGTAGTCAAAATGCCCCGGCTGAATTCTTTTGTCCCAGTCCAGCTCTGGGCACGACACGCAGTGAATCAATCTGAGAAGGTGCATTAAAAAAATAAATGGCCGGGCCAGTGGTGCACATCGCAAACCAGCTCACATAGACACATTAGTTGTGCCGCTTCTTAATGATGGTACCTTAGCTAACAACCCAACTACCAGATTCAACTTGTAATTGGCTAAAAATCACTTAACCTACCAGTCAGAGGGACGTTGTTAGCTTTCCACATTCTGACACTTCAAATGCTTCAGCATCTGTCCGCTCAGCGCAGCATCAGCACCACGGAAACACACGGATACATCCGTAGACTCGAGACAGAATTCACAATGTGTTTTCAGGACTTTCAGGTGTTTGGACCAATGTTTTCTTTTGTGATCAAACCAGAAAGCTTTAATGAGCAGCTGGATTTGTCTCGCATGGCTGAGTTAATGCAACATCGAAGCAGCTGGAATCCACAGCTGTGCGTGTTCATGGAGCTGCATGTTCACCTGCTGGACATCACTACCTGACACGTGAAGATGGCGCCGGTGTGCATGGCTGACCGTCTGCGATCTCGACTGCGCCTCGGCGTAGTACTCTTTGTTATTTTATCCTTGGTTTTATGTTCTCTAGGCGATTGTACGCTAATAACTTATGATAGAGACACGCTCCTGAATCTTCGGTTCTCCTGTCCTCAACGACTGGACAGTTATGGGACCATGGGTGGTGCCACTCCCCTGCCGCCCGTCTCTTCCACCAAAACGACCTACTTACCTTTTCCCTTTCTGCGTAGGAAACGCTTCAGGAAACGGGCTAGAAGGAGTGGTGCCCGTGTTCGCGTCAAGGCTTATATTAGAGCCGTGGCTATGGATTACCCTTCTACAAGTCGTGAGCTGTCACGATTTATCTTCTACTCCAGGAGCCGCTTTGCGGCTAAATTGTTAAGTCATCGTTGGATATGCCCTGTTGGCCCTCAAACCTATCCTAC
>NW_005187439.1:215317-216522 GCF_000239375.1 Pundamilia nyererei | reverse complement strand
CCAACCTATTCTAGCTTTGAAGCCCAGTTATTGGAATTGACTGGCCCTCGGACTACTCTGTGTGTTGTGGTTTATCGTCCGCCTAAATACCACAAGATGTTTATTTCTGAATTTGCTGACTTCTTGGGATCCATTCTTTTTAAATATGGTTCTGTTATTATTTCTGGTGATTTTAACATTCATGTCTGTTGTATGGATGATCAATTGGCTAACGATTTTCTAGCACTAACTGCTTCTTTTAATCTTACCCAGTGGGTCAATGAGCCTACCCATGTTAAGGGCCACACCCTTGATTTGGTTTTTTCATACGATGTGGATATATGTATTAAGGAAATTAGAAACACTGGACTTTCCGACCATTCTCCGGTTATTTTCGATCTTGACCTTGGCAACACCAGATCACGCTTTGAGGCTCCTCTTTGCCCTACGCGTACTGTGAATGCCGATACTCTGTTGAAATTTTCTAATTCTTTTGTGAACTTTTCATTTACTACGTCAGATTGTCTTACCCCACATATGCTTGAGAATTTCGCCAATACTCTATTAACTACATGTTCCTCTATCCTTGACATTGTAGCACCGATCAGAATGAAACGCCCCAGAACCTACTCACAATGTTGGTTAAATGATTCTGTTCGTGCCTTACGACGTATGTGTCGACGGGATGAGAGGAGGTGGAGGAAGGATAATCTCCAGTCATCATATGACACTTTATGCGTTAGCCGCTCGAAGTTTCAATCAGCTGCCAGAACGGCTAAAGCAGCTTTCCTATCTAAAATTATCACCACCAATGGAAACAACCCTCGAATGTTATTCAAAATTTTCAACTCTGTGGTCAACCCCTGCCCCTCTATGCCTCTGCCATGCTCCCCGGGCCTTTGTGAAAAATTTTCAAGTTATTTTTTGGATAAAGTCGCATCTCTTAAATCTACCCTTCCTTTGGTGACCGACCGTATGCCCACCCCTGATTGTTCCACTACTTTTTGTCAATTTGAACCTGTTTCTCTCTCTACTCTGAAGCATCTAATTGAGAAACTGAATAATACTAATCTTGTACATGATGTTCTTCCATCCCGTATAGTCAAGGATTGTTTTAGTGCAATTGGACCTTGTCTATTGTCCATATTGAACTCCTCCTTGCTGTCCGGCTATGTACCATCAGCTCTTAAACATGCTATAATCCAACCTGTTCTTAAAAAAAGTAA
>NW_005187439.1:208788-210304 GCF_000239375.1 Pundamilia nyererei | reverse complement strand
GATGTTTCTTTTAATAAACTGACAGAAATGTAGAAACTTAAAGTTTTCAGGTAAAATCAGATTAACTCCAGCTGCTGAAGCGGAAACAGACGGAAGTGAACAGACCGACCGCACAAAGCTTTTTATTATCACTGTTTGATTTCAGAGCGATCCCAGTCTGACTCTGATGGTACTCAGTTAGATAACGTCAGTGTTTGTTTGTTTGTTTGTTTGTTCGTGTTAACCGTCACATTCGTAATCATTGCTCATCCGCCATGTTGGATTTGGGCGGCCTTCAGCAGAGAGCTACACGGGTGTGTTTATGCAGGAAGCTCCATGTTCAACATTTCACAAGTGCTCGATGTCCTCGTGGATAAAACTACTTCCTTTTGTCCTTGTAATCACTCATTTGATCTTTATACGTTTTCCTCTTTTACTGTTGTGGTTGAACTGAAACTGTTTTAAATGTGATGAGATTTGATCTTCTTAATCTGCAGAAAATGTTTCAGTTTGATTGGGAGCAGAAACACTGGAAAAGTGATGCATACATCATGTCTAGTTATCAGGTTGTGACCTGGAGTTGCTCCAGTTGGTCAGGTCCAGGTTCTGTAGTGCTGTTTTTTTTTTTAAACAGTTTTTTTGGGCCTTTTTCAGCTTTATTTGATAGATGCAATGAAGAAAGGACAGAGACAGAGGGGCAGACATGTGGCAAAGGGCCACGGGTTGGACAAGAACCCAGGCCGGCTGCTCTCAGCCGTTTGGTACATGGTTGCCCTCAAAGCCAAACCAGTGCCTGAGATTCTGTCGTGTTATGTCATCCAAAACAAAGATGACGGTTGACTGAATATACTGGATTGTCATGTTTTTTTCCATCAGTGGATATTTTCTGACTCAGATTGTGAAATCAGGGATCATGAAACATTTTCACACATGGATTGGCCCCAGAGTCTAGACATTAACCACACTGAGAATCTTTGGGAGGTGCTGTTAGACTTTCCCATCAGCGAGATGCACAACTGAGGCAGGGACAGCTCAGTAGGTAGAGGGGTCGCCCCATGATCGGAAGGCTGGGGTTTGAATCCACTGAGGCACCCTTGAGCAAGGTACTGTCCCTACAAACAGCTCCCTGGGTGCCTGCTTAGTGGCTGCCCACTGCTTTGCTGAGTGAATGGATCAAATACAGAGAAAAAAAAAGTAATTTTCCCACGGGGATCAATAAAGTATACATTATTATTAAACTGGACGAAAAGCTGTGGATGGAAATAATACTGTGATGCTGCATAAGGTTATAGAAATAGAAATAATATCACAATGAATATGTACCATATATATTACAGTGTGACTTTTTTGACCAAACAGTTTATATTTGAGTCACGATTAACTTACTGTTGGGGGGAATAAACTCATAGCTGCTTGTTCGCTGCTGAGGCACCTCTGTGAATATTAAAAAGAAAAAACAGTTACACAAAAACCTAAACTGTGTCAAATTCCCACAGTGATGAAATTTCTTTGTTGACAGTGAAGGAGAAAGTGGGAA
>NW_005187439.1:206118-207518 GCF_000239375.1 Pundamilia nyererei | reverse complement strand
AAGAACCTTGAACCTCTGGAACTGTGGACACGTTTAGGTCAGATTGTGAAAGAAAACAATGGAGAACATGTGAGCTGTGATTTATCTGAAACTGGAGCAGATGGTTCTCATCAAACCCTGAAACATCAGCTGTCAGTGCCTGCAAACATGGATCCTGCTCGAGCTGCTGGTGAGTTCAGGAAAACATAAGAAAACATTTTTCTGATCAGAGACAGATTGTGATCACATGTATTTATACCACGGTTAAGCTCGATAAGCATGTTAGGCCACAGCATTACAGACACTGACTTACTCACTAAAATGTGGAAATGTTAAAGTGTCAACAAAAGTGCTGCTTGAAAAGGGTAGAATCAGAATTCTAACAATTATTTTAAATAATTATAATTCTTTCATGTATTTCAAATATTCAGGGCGTGGGCTGCATCTTCAGCTTGATTTGATTTATTTAGTTTGTATATTATTTAACTGAGGTTTGTTTTGCAGTCACACGTATGTGGGATGTGTTCAAGTGCAGTATTTCACTGTATACGTTTACTTGTTGCTGGAGTGTGTGGGGGTCAATCTCTTAAATTTTATTGGTGGTATGATCGGTGGGTTTTTCGTGGGCTGGGATGTGCTGCTGGTGAGAGTGTTGAGCTTTTTGTATCTGTAAGAGAAATACATTCAGAGCTCTGAAAAACAACTGAAGTTGTGGTTGTTTTTTCCATCATCTGGTTTCCTTCATGTTAAACACTGACTGCTACACTCTGTTACATTCTTTTAAAATGAAGACGTCACAAATACAAATGTGATGATTTTGCCATCAGTGTTGGTTCGTCCACGTGTCACTGACAGAGAATTAAAACAGTAAAAATAAATATAAATTTATGTAGCTGCATGCATACATTAGTATATTAGTGTATGTTGTGATATTGTCCAAGTCAAAGCATGTGAAAAGAAAACAGGAGACTTGACCACAGAGGTTAACAAACCAATAGAAACTGTTGGGAACCAAGTATAAGTAAATAGTCTCTAAATAAAAAATTTCAAAATGAAGTAAAATATGTATGATTGTATTTTTATGTATAGATCAATCAATTACTTTCATTTCTTGTTTGGCAGCTCGTGGACTCAGGATTGTGCTGTTTGGGAAAAGTGAGGAAGAAAAGACGACACTTGGAAACTTCATCACAAAGGAAAATTCTTTTCTTTTCAAAAAGTTTTCTCTAAACACAAAGTGTGAGTTTGCTCGTGGAGCGTGGAAAGAAAAACCAGTAACAGTGGTGAAAACTCCCGACATGTTCAGTCTGTCTGTGGAGAGACTGAGAGAGGAGATGAAGAGCTGTGTGAGTCTCTGTCCTCCTGGACCAAACGTTCTGCTGCTGTTGGTCAAACCTTCTGATTTCACTGAGGAGAACAGA
>NW_005187439.1:193286-194528 GCF_000239375.1 Pundamilia nyererei | reverse complement strand
TCTTTGGTTCGTCTGACTGATCTTAAGGTTGATTCATAAACAATTTACAATCAGCAGATATTTGATTTAAATTCTTATTTTCAGGATCATGTTTAACCATGTATTTTTATTTTCTAAAGGAAACATCTTTGTTTTTAATGTTCACTTTTATCAGTTGTTATAAAATCCTCTATATGATGTTTTTACCCTGTCATTTTTTAAATAATTCTTGCAGGTGGCATCTTATTAAAAACTTTTTTTTTAATTCCTTGGTTAATATGGAGGATTTTCAGTAAACATGGAAGAATGCAGTTTCTAAATAAAAAAAAATCACAGAAAATGTAAAAATGACTCAATGAATTAATTCATCACATGGAGAATAAGAACTGTTCATCAAGATAATTGACTGATTTTAAGACACTGTTCTTTGGTTTATTCAAAGTTATACTAAAGAAAATTAAGCAAAAGAGAAATATCTTAAATACAAACATACAGACATATACACACACAAACCCCACAAAAACAAACAAAAAAAACACACTTCACACTAACATGCAAACAGAAGCAGGGAATAGATGAGACAGGAGTGCTTATCTCTCCATCTCTGAGACCGAGCAGCTTTCCAGCATCCTGTGGTTCCTACTAGTGATGTGCGAATCATGAACGAATCGTTCAATACTCGAGAATCACTTTACTGACTCATGAATCATGATTCACAAGCCCAACTGACTCACTGACTCATCCCTGTTGCTGTTAGCAGCAATGTATCTAGCTTATAATTAAAATTGTGGAGACAAACACAACATCCAGTATCGTAACAAAAAAAATTTCTGCTCTGAACTGGAAGAAAAAACCCTGAGTAGGAGCTCACATCAAGACAATAGCTCCTCGGTTCACAGTAGCATCGCTCTGCTAACAGCACATTTGAGCTACTAACCCCCTCCCTTCCTGTGCTGAATTGTAGAGCGAACAAATCACTCAGGACTCACTAACCCTCTCCCTTATGGAAGAAATATAGTATTATCAGAATTCAACTATTTTTAAACATTGAATTTATAACACTGAATTTTTATCCTCCAAAATTCACCCGTAAAAATATTCACCTGCAAAAATGATGAACTTGAATGACCCAAGCCAGAGCAATCAGCACTAGATCGAGTTGAGCGGCTCTCAGCCAATTAAATTACGCTGTTTGATCACATGACACCGTTAGCCAGCAGTGTGTCTCCTAAAAGAGAGCTGTTTAAAGGTGAGTGATTAAGT
>NW_005187439.1:190510-192008 GCF_000239375.1 Pundamilia nyererei | reverse complement strand
GTGCTGCTCTCCAAGACTACAAGCTGCGTTAAATTTGGAAGTAACTGGCCGATGTTCCACTCTTGAAGATCAGCTGTGCCCATTTGTTGCACATTGTGGGGATGGAGAAGTTGAGGCCCTTGCAGGCTACGAGCGAGCGACCCATTAAGAAATTCATTCTCACTGTTTTATAAACAAAAGGGATTAAATTTGACAATATCAAATTAAATTTTCTGACCTTTTCATAAATGAAACACGCTGCCAGGCAATCGGTTTTCATTTTTTTTTCATCCATTCAGAGTATTCCTTGGGAACACTGAACTCAAGAATCAGTTCCAGCTTTCTTCAGTAAGTTTTGGTTTGGCTTTGTTCTCAAAAACATTTAAATAAAACAGATAAAATAGAAAATAAAGCTTTTTCTCTTGCGAGCTCAATTTTTAAATATACGGTGCTATTAAAACAAAAGATGTAAGAAAAGAATAAATAAAATCCTAACCAGAAAACCAAAATACTGCAACAAATGGCATGAATTATAAAACTTTTTTGAAAGAGCCATAAGGAAATATGATAAAATAAACATTGCAATCTTATAGCCTAAGAATATTCAGTTAACATAACTAACATTGTGTTTTTAACTCACTGTTTGTTGGTGGTTTAAAAATTACAAAAATAATTCTACTTTTTCCTCTCTGTTAGGATCTTCTCCTACATCATATTCTTCGGAGACTGCGTTCACGTTTAGGACATTGTCTTGAACACCTTCTCCTGGATCTGGACTTTTTAGATTTCATTTGCACCAGGAACTAGTTTTTCTACAAGCTTTGTCCAGTCAAGTTGAGGTCTGCCCTGTCCTCTTAGATGCATTATGTAGTTTACATACTCTGATAAACAGAGAAAAGGATCAAATGAATCTACATAGTGCTGTCATTCAGTTTGAGTGGGGACCTACTGGGCAACTAAGAATGGCTCTTTCCCCCCCCATCATCTTAACAGTCTTCTGGAACTGAACTTGTCCATCCCAGCCATTGCTAAAATTTTGGGAATGTCCAGAAGCACAGTATTCCGACACATGAATGAGTTCAATCTTTCAGTCAAAGCACTCTATAGCAGCCTGTCAGATGAAGAGTTGGACCAATGCATTACAGACATAAAATCCAGGCAGCCTCACGCTGGATACCGGATGGTGAAAGCACTTCTTCAGGCCAGAGGACACAGAGTCCAGTACCAAAGGGTTCGAAGTTCTATGCACCGTGTTGACACAGCTGGTGTTGTGTCAAGCATGGTTTCCTTGGGATGCATTGCTCGACGTGCTTATTCCATCCCAGGACCACAGTCTCTAATGCACATTGACACAAAGCATAAACTGATACGGTAAATTATTTGATCTTTTGAAGTGAAAGATATTCCTGAGAATTTTTCCAGCTGCAAATGTTCAGAACTGTATTTTGTTATCTTACTCGTTACTATATTTGCATCTGGACAGACATAAATTACATCTTGCATTGCTTACATTTAAACA
>NW_005187439.1:187579-188719 GCF_000239375.1 Pundamilia nyererei | reverse complement strand
CAGCAGGTCCGAGTTGTTGAACACATCAAACATGTAACCGTCAGCTTATGGTCAGAAACACCAGAACGGTTTAAACTCAGTAAAACAAAATGACCAAAATCTTAAAGTGAAAAGAACTTTTTGAAGCAGAATTTGCACGTGCTCACTGTTTTTTCTGCTCTGTGATTGGCTCCTTCTTGTTTTGATCCTGGTGGATAAACCTTGGTGAGTTGGCGGCGTCTTGAAAGCTGCTTTTCTAAATTAAAGCTGATATTTTTTGTTCTGATTTGAATCGACCCCTGTGCACATGCTTTTTATGTGATGCTGATTTTCTTTGAGATGAAATAATAAAATATGTACAAATGAAACAGTTGTTGCCATTTTTGGCCAACAACCCAGAAATGTTTGAACAAAGAGCCCAAAGAAACCTCAGAATCAATGAAAAGAGTTCAGGACATTTCTGAAACGATCGACTGATCACCAAGAGTCCAAACTATAACTTTAAGGCTGCACTACACAAATATCCCACTGTGACATTGTCCCTGCATGAACGAGCGCTGGACTCCTCAAACAGAAAAGCTTCTCGGTGCTGGGCAGTGACAGGACCCACCAGAAGATGTCAGACACTCAGCCAGTCATGAAGTCCGTTGGTTCGGTCAGACACGTCCACACCAGCGTCCTGCTGGAGGTCATTTTGCTCTGGCTGTGCTCGGCATGTTCCTCTTTGCACCAAGGAGCACTTACTGGTCCCACCGATGGGTTATACCCCCCTGACATATGAATCAATATGAATCACTGTATTTCCCCAGTTTTCTTGTAAAAGAGAAAAAGGCTCGTCTGAAGACTTTCGTACAGTACGAACACTTGCAGTATGATGTCAGCAGTTCTTGCAGTAAGACTAAACCATCTTTGTTTTGCTCCAACACTGACCTCCCTGCTGCTCATGAACCACGGTTTTGTTCACAGGTCAGTTTCTTCATTAACTGGTATGAAACCGTTCTGCAGAAACGTCGAGCGCTGAGAACAAACCCGACACGTCTGGATTCTTTAATTGGTGTTTATTGTTACATGGTAAAGTTTAAGGCACTTCAAATCTCACGTGAGCATGAAAGTCAGTACCTTGATGAAAACTAGAGAACTTATTTTACACAGAAGGAAACT
>NW_005187439.1:183972-186035 GCF_000239375.1 Pundamilia nyererei | reverse complement strand
ATGTTTGAAAACTCTCCTGAAGGCAGTTTAACGTTTGTTTGTGTCCATCAGCACACGTTGTGCCACAAACACACCGAGTGGCACCAGGTCAAAATCTCTCCAGCAGCTCTAAGAACCTTTGTCTGGAAGCTAACGGGTCGTGTTCCCGGTGAAGTCGTTCCCAAACACGAGTCCAGATCAAATGTTCAGTATTTCACAAACTGCTGAATTTGTCTCACTTTTAAAAGTCCAGGCCGTTACCTTTCTCCACCACACGGTGTCACTAAAGTGCAATTTCCCCCCTTCAACAGTTCCAGAGGTTTAAACTAAACTGTTTAAACTCCTGCAGGCAGTCGTTCATCGACTCATGTTTAGCTTCATTTGTGCGTTTCTGATTTTTTCAGTAACGTTCCCGTTTCTGCTCCATCCATCGTGCACGTTTCATTTCTGCTTTTGCTTCGTTTGCTTCTTAGAGCGACTCTGCTCTTGTCAGGCCGTCGTGACCTTCGTATTACTGCTGCGACCTTTTGACCTCTGACCTCCTCTCACTGACCTGACTGGCGCGTGCGTTGACGTCACCCTTGCCGAAGAGCTCCTCCACAATACGCATGTCCCTGGGCGTCTCCACGGCTGCGAGCGCGGCGAGCATGATGGGGGTGTATCCCGCCTTGTTCTGCTGGTTCACATTACACACGTCTGAAACACACAACACAGACAGTTCAGAACTTCCAGAAGGTTGGACAAAGACATTTTTGTCACTGGTGGGTGGGGGGGGGTCAGCCTGGGACACCGACTCGTCACCGTCAGTCAACGACGTCACAGGCGTGTCAGCATGTGACGCGTCTGTCAGTCGCTTCTGCTCGTGAATAAACAAAAAGGAAACACTCGTGTCGTACCGTCTGCTCCTCCTCACACTCTCTACAAGCTGAACACGCCAACATGGAGGGGGAAGAAACCCGTCAGAGGCCGGATGGGAGCGAAGCGAGCGGAGGCCTCAGCTAGAACTGGGACGGACAAAGGCTACAATGGGAGGAGGGGGCGGAGACGGCGTCACGGACACAAGGACACAAAAGGCCGAGGAGACAAAAGGCCTTCAGACCAGCGAGTGGCCGCGACCTCATCACAGTCTATTGAGTCTCGGCGGAGCTCGCTGTGGGAGCGTCAGCGAGGACGAGAAAACTTTCCTGTCTCGGAGCCCAAATGTGAGCGTCTGTGTCGTCTACGTGTTCTTGGTGACAGTTAACTCACACGTGCAGATTTCCTGCTCGGGCTTTAAAATATATTTTCTCACAGGAAGATATGGAAATGCAAACAGACCGTTTCTAGTCCTGCTGACTGGAAGTCATATTACTGCCACCACATTTAGCCACTCCTTATTACAACTCTGTGAGTCCAAACAAGCCTGGAGCCTGAGAGGAAGGCGGAGGAGCTGGAGGAGCCCCCTCCTGCTGTGTGGAGACAGCGCCAACCGAAGCCGTTTGTATCCTTGTATCCTCACTTTCAGTGTTTTCCTTCATCGTCTTCCAGCGTGAAGCCGTGTCCCGCCTGCATCTGTGGCTCTGCATCACGAGGTCACTCAGCTGCCTTCGTGTCAAACTATCAGATAATTATTTTGCTGTTAACAGCAGGAGCTGCGGGGACAGAGAGGGAGGATCCTCCTCGACTGTCAGGATGGAGGAAAACGGAGGTGAAGCATGAGGAGAAACCAGGAAGACAAAAAGGTGAAATCTGACCATCGTGACATCTGAGATGTTTTATAGACAACAAATAAAGACTGTACGTCCCTCAACATGAACGTCTCACTGCTCTGTGCCCACATCAAGTTAAATAAAGTTTTTTTAAAGTTGAACTTCATCCTACCCGCAGCGCTCCAGCAGTGAACGAGCCGACTTACAGGATGGACGGACGGACTGCTGTCTTCAGTTTTTACATTTAGAAAACAAAACACAAACAAACAGTATAAATGGAGAAGAAGAAGCTGGAGGCGGGAGATGAAGCCCTCCCTCAGCAGCGCCCTCGTCTCCTGGGAGCCAATCACTTCAAAGCCGCCTCGCACGAACGCAGCTCTCACCTGCATCCAGCAG
>NW_005187439.1:179420-183401 GCF_000239375.1 Pundamilia nyererei | reverse complement strand
ATCAAATTTACAGACAGAAAAATATCATCATGATTTCATCTTCTATACTCGCCTCTCTCTCGTCTCCTGCTTCTCTGAACTTTCCTCGTCATCCTTCTTGTCCACGTCCTCTGCTCCCTCGGGCTGGAACTCCTCCCTCGTGCTCTGCCCCTCCACTTTCTGGTGTTCCTCCTTTCCTCCGTACCCCTCCTCCTCCTCCTCGTCCTCGTCCTCTTCGTCTGACCCAGAGGAGCTGCTGTCCTCCGAGCTGGAGTCGTCACTCGACGTAGTCTCGTATCTGCGCCACGAGGGGGCGACAGAGGTGCAGAAACAAAGATGTGAGTGCAGATCAGCAGCTCGGGTTTCATATTTGCGAACAACACTAACGAGCTCGTGAGGCTCGGCGTCGACGCAGCTGAGCAAACGTCAGCCCTGCCACCTTTGACCTCAGCCGGGACACAAACACTGAAAAACTCTCACGCTGCAAACTTCTGATTCAAAACATTTCTCACCCTCCGTTCACCCCGACGAACTGCAGGTTCTTCTTCGTGCCGTTGGAGTCGGCTCGGCCGTCTTTCTTCTTCATGATGGATTTCAGGGTGCTCTGCCCTGCAGGAGACGCAGAACATCGTAAACCAGAGCCGACAACATGACACATGATCCAGAATCAACTTAAACTCATCTGATAAATCGAACAGGCTGCTTTAAAACAGGGCTGCGTGTTTATCGTTAATAAAAAGCACCATGTAGGCGGGCTGTTATATCCAAACACTTCCAAACATGAATAGTTCATCGACACATAAATAAGGGAACCCTTCATCATCACAGTGTGACACAAAGTTCAACGAGCGGCGAGGACGCAGCGGCGAGGACGCAGCGGCGAGGACGCAGCGGCGAGGACGCAGCGGCGGCACCGCCTGCGTCGTTTCCTCCTGTTGTCACTTTGATTTGCAGAATGCTTCCGTTTCCTGAGCGACAGAATCATGTTTAACTGCCGTCATGTGATGATTGCGCGTTCACATATTTTTGAACACTGCAGATATTCAGACGTCAGCTATGAACAAAGATACGTTCCTCGTCAGGACTTCATCTCAAACAGACCCTCGTCACTAAATGAATAAACAATAAGGTTACATCAGATCTCTGACATCTGTAAGCTCCAGCTTCTATATTTCACCTCTGTTCATGAGCACAGCGCCCCCTGTTGGAATCATTTAGTTTACAGCCATGTGTGGCTGAGACAGTATTACAAAGCTGTGACAGACACACTTATCTGGAGTTTATGCATCATTAAAATAAGAGCATTTCCGTTATTTATAGTGTGTAAGGGGAGAGTGTTCGGAGTGCAAAGTGTTTTTCCTTCGTCGTTTCCGTCTCTTTCCCATGTTTCATCACGATCGTCCTCATAAAATCATCCCTCCAACTCTCCTCCTGCATAATTAACACACCATGTAACTAAATAGCCCATTGAGCTGGTTACAAAGAGCCGATAACGCCTGAACGCTCCACTAAAAGTTCTGACATGATCGAGAGCTTTGGTAGAGACGAAAGCAGCCATTAAGTGTCCGTCTCATCTGTCCTCGAGGCGCTGGAAGCCGACTCAAAGCCAGAAGTATCTCAGTCATTTTAAGTAGAGGCCTCGAAAACCGAAATACCAGCAGAGCGAGCCAGAAACCCTCAGCACATCTGCCAGGACTTGCCTCCACCGAGGGGCCTCCTTAACGCTGCGGGGAGAAACAGAGTTCATGCATCAGCATGCAGGGAGCTGCATGTGTACACACAGGCGTGTGCGCTGCTCATTAGCAACAGTCGTTCAGCACGTTTCCCGTGTTTTGACAGCTGGGAGTGAGAGTGGCGCGAGCCGCTCGCCGGGCCGATGACGGCGCTCGTGGTGGCGTTTCACAGTCAGCTCAGGTGAGGTAACGCGCACCTTACAGCAGCCGGGTTGTGAAAGAAGCGTTTGAATGTTCTGCTGAGGGGCCGTCTCTACAGCCAGCAGACCACAGCCCAAACATCTGGTCAGATAACTTAGGAAAACATCTGCTTCACACTCCAGAGCCTCGCTCTCACTGTTCTGGCTCTGCTTCTGCACAGGAACAGGAACTGAAGCTGAACCGGTGACTTCAGCTCGCAGTGTTTATAACCCTGATAAATGGACTCGGGGGCCGAGGAAGGCAAATAAGATGTGTTTGACTCTCAAACTGAGCAGCAGAGTCCAAAAAGCACGAGCTGACAATCTGATTCATGTTCCTGGGTCACAGAGCATCAGACATCAGCCCGTCTGCTGTAAAACCTTTGAAGGTTCAGCACTTGACCATGAGACGTAGCAGTCAGGTGGGTGTGGCTGCAGCACCAAAATAAAACTGATTGAGCTAAAAGCAGAAGCAACACAGATCTGGGAGTCTATGAGACTCAAAACCACCTTCAGCCTCCAGACCTCCATCTCAGAACCACACTGCAGCCTCCACAGTCAGGACAGGGGTACATTTACACTGTCAGAGGCGTGGCCTGGAGCACTTTTGGCTGTCCAATTAGGATGAAGCTGTAGTATTTTATCAGGAAGTTCATTAGGAATAACGAGCAGGCGTCTGTGGGACGCCTCAGTCTCTGGACTAGCCAGACTTGTTAGCATTAGCTCAAAACTGCCCACAAAACAAACAAACTTCGAGATGTTGATTCCAACTACAGACAGTGGTCAGGTCCATCTTTTATATGCAGCTTGTAAACTGCAGCGCTCTTAAAATATTTAATATTGGAATAATAACAACAATAATGAGCTGTGTTGTTGCAGTCGCACCATGCAGCGCTGTAGACATCTGGAGGTCCATGCGGCTCTTCTGCTCGGCCGCACTGATCTGCTGCTGCGACGGCGTGTTCGCAGGCGTATCCGCTGCTGTGAGGTCAGGTGACTTCTCCACGTGCTTCGCCCGGACAGACGACAGCTGGAGCTGCTGACTGCTCTCTGACAAGGAGAACAAAAGAAAAGGTCAGGCAGGTTTAGACATTTTGAGCTCTCTGAACGTTCACTTTGTTACCGTCTGAAACGACAGAGCGCCACAGAGGCGAGGAGCGATTTGAGATCCAGTTTTCTAAATCAAAGACAGTTTTTCACTCCTCTGATTTGAAGACGGCAGCATTCAGTAGGACAAAGGCTCCTGGTGCTCCAAGGAGCAGCATCAGCTGTGACTTTAATGTAACTGTGTGCTGAATGTTGATGGCAGGAGTAAAGTCACAAGAACAGGATAAAAACTCAAGAGGAAACGTGTGATGACATCGCAAAAGAGGCCAGAAAGGAGCACAGAGTCGCCGCGTGCTCATCTGCAACAACGTGTGTTATGTAAGGGAGAAGGAGCCATGAATCAGCATCAGCAGGGAGCTGTTAGTGAAGGCAGGGCGGCCCGCAAAAACAACAAGTGGAAGAATGGTGCGACATTACTGCCTCCTGAAAGAAATGAGCTCATTGTTGGTTCAAGTCCAAAGGCCCTGCCACATTTTTCAGGGTCACAGATCAGCACGGCCTGTCTGATCCTATCAGGATTCTCTTTACATGTGTGTGACAACCCCACCCCCTAAACTCCAAACCAGCACCCACCCTTCAGTCCTGAACTACACCTTGATTCAGCTCATTAGAACACTGACATGCATACAAATGTGTTTGAGACGAGCAGCACTCGTCCAGGGCTGAAAAACCTGCAGTTCCTCTAATGACCACTTGAGGCAGTCCCATAGACTCCAATGTTAAAACTTTAACTGTAGCTACTGCAAACTTCACATCACTCAGCTGAATGTCGACAGGTTTGTGCCGTCACAGCTTTCTGGAACCCGTTTAGGCCCATCGGAGCTTAAATGTAACATTTTTAAATCCTGGTAGAATTGCAACCACATAAGCTGGCGCACTTTTTTTTGTATATGAAACTGGAGGAGTTGTAATTGCATAACATGCATTCAATTTTTTCCCAAATGGCTTTGCAAAAAAAAAAAAAAAAAAAAAAAAAAAAAAAA
>NW_005187439.1:177151-178954 GCF_000239375.1 Pundamilia nyererei | reverse complement strand
CTCCCAGAAATGGCCCCACAGCATGTAGAAATATAAAGATAAGCACGAGGTCTGTGCTGTAGTTTTGAGGCATTTCAGTATTTTATGAATTTGTTACTTTGCTTTCATACAAACGAAATAATAACTTTAGGTTTGGAGGAAATGCTCGCTTTCAAAATGGAGAAGCAAACATGAAGAGGATGAAATGGAAATCACAACATCTCTGTGACAGCGGAGCAAAGTCCATATATAAGTCCAGATATAATAAATAAACAGTAAATAAACGGTACCCTCACCTTCTTTTGACTCCGCCTGCAGCTTCAGGATGTCCTCGGCGCTCCCGTACTTCATGACTGAGTTGATGGATGACAGTGTGCTGACCAGCTGACTGTTGATGACCCCAAACTGGGACTGGGGCTGGCCGAATGCCTCCGCCAGCTCGGTATAGTTCTCGGCCAGCAGCATTTGCTGCTCCTGCAGCAGCTTCTGCACGCGCTCGATGTAATGGTCCAAGCTGACGCCACCGTGCGCCTGCAGGGCGGCCGGATCAGCGTGCACAGTGGCCGGCGCAGGCTTCACCTCTGCCGTCTCCTGGCTGCCGGTGCTCGCCACAGACTCAGCCGGCTGGGAGGGGCCACACGCTATGTTTCTGGTTTTTAAACCAACCAGGAAATTCTCATGGACGCTCACTGGCCCCACCCCACATTCTTTGGTTTTAGTTGAGCTCAATTTGCCGGGCAAGAGCTCCACGTCCGAGGTGGTTCCAACGGCGATCGAACGCATCTTTGCCGTTGAGTGAACGTCTTTGACGAGTCCTTCTCCGGCAGCGACGGTCCGGGTTTCTGTGACCACCGTGTTGGTTTGCTTATCTGATGTAACCGACTCCATGTGAGTGAATGAGTCTGAGAGGACAGCGTGCTTCGTGTTCGTGGACTTGTGTGCAACTTCTGCCTCAGTGCTGGTCTCCTGAGTCAGGAACTCAGGAGCCGCCGTGACTCCAGAGTCCACTTGACTGACACGGTCAGTCTCAGTTCCTTGTGACACCAGCGTCTTGATGGGACTAACGAGCACATCCACCGAACAGTCTCCACAGCCCACGGATCTCTGCTCTTTGCTGGCTTCCATCGCGGGTTCACCGAGGGTCAAGCTGTCCACCAGCTCCTCCGTGTTCACTCCCACCTCACAAACGCTGAGCTCTACGCCTACCTGCCGATGGCACGTCTCCACGTGCCGTCCTACACACTGGTCAGACACCTCCATCTGTTCGTGCACCACCCACCGGTCCATGGGGATATCCGGTCCTGTGGCGACGCTGTGCACAGAAGGCTGACAGGACACTCCTCTAGTCAGAGTCTGTGGACTTTTAGCAGTGCTAACATGGCTGAATTCCAGATGTTCGCCCACTCCCTGGCTGCGTGTCTGGACTTTCGCCTCCACACAGGCGCTGTACATCTCCGGCCTGACCATCAAACCTTTGTCTGCTTTTTTCTTGTTTGACCCGCCGGCAGCTTGGAGCTCCAGTTTCAGCTTGCCCATCTCCATCTGATGAGTGGTTTCTTTGAGCTGCACCTCCAGGCGGTAGATCTTCTCCTTCAGGGAGTCGATGGTCTGCTGCTGGAGCTCGATCTCTTTCTCAGCTTCGCTGCTCATGCCCAGCATGGCCTCGGTGACGCCAACTGCAGTGCTCCGGATTTCCAGCCGCTCTGTAGACACCCCCGCGTCCCGAAAACAGCGTTCCTTCTCTGGCTTTCTTTGGGTGGCTGGAAGATTATTCATATTTTGATCAGTAACTATGCCAACAGACTTTTGGTGGGCCTGGTTCTG
>NW_005187439.1:166817-176305 GCF_000239375.1 Pundamilia nyererei | reverse complement strand
GCCCTGTTGGTGAAGAAGACCGGGGACTGTTTGCCGTCACTGTTGGAGGACAGCGAGTCTGTGGAGGTCCATTCAGCCTGAGCGCCGACCCCGCCAGTGCTGCCCCGAGGCACCGCCGAGGGTTTGGCCACTTTGGGCTTCCTCTGGATACTCAGCTTCTTAATAGTGTTGCCCCTCTCGATGTCGTCAACATACTTGAGGAAGTCCAGGTCTAACTGATAACCATAAGGAGTTTCAACATAGTAGGGGGCCTCAGAGTCCTTCTCGTCTTCTGTGCTTGGGCATCTTTGTCCTCTTTCTGTAAGAGAGACCACAAAAATGTATTAGTGTCGCTTTAATGCTGGAAACAGACTGATTTATAGACTCGTACAAACTGAGAGGATCTACTGAGCAAGTCTGTGAAAGTGTGAGAGTCAGGAAAATCATTTATCCTGTTAGTTTGAGACATAAAATCACAATAATCCCACTCTTACATATAAATAGATCTATGCACATTTCATTCAGCCACATGGTAAAAACAGAAGGAGGAAAATAAAGAGGACAAGTCCACAAATCCCAACAGCTTCATCTGATCCGACTCTTAACGTGCAGGTATTTTCTTTGTTTACACAGAGTTAGTCTAATGCTCGCAGCACGCTGCCGGCACCTCTGGCCACAGACGGTCATAATTTGACAGAGCGAGTACAAACATCTCAAATTTCTCACATCTCTGCGTCTCACATAGTTTGGGTCCAACTAAAACATTCTCTGCCAAAATAATTAGCACTCGGGCTTTTCCACAAAAGCGGCAGAAGATTTAAAACAAAATTAATCTGTCAAAGTCGGCTCGCCGAGGTGTGACGAAACCAAAGGTTCAAAGCTGTGACACAAACAGACTGTCGCTTCCGAAGCTCACATAAGAAAGAAGGCAAAGGGCTCTGAGAGGCGACGTCAATATTCCTTCGTTCAAAATCCATCCAGTGTCAACATTTAGCTGTTACAGGCAGAAGTGGCCACGAGCTATCACCCAGTTAAAAGAGCAGCTACGGGCCAATCAAAGCTGCTTAAATCAAAGTCCAAACTCCAACACTTCCAGCTGAAAATGCCCTCCGTCACAGCCAGGCCGCCGCATTCACACCGCGTTGGCTAAATACAGAGGCTTGTTCTTGGTATGCCTGGAACTCTGTGACTAAAGCAAACACAGGCTGGAAATAAACAGCCCAGCTCCTTTCCATTCAGCAACAGGAGGGGGGAACTACAGGGATAAGCCTGCTGCTAAAACCTCTGCATGTGTTGCTCAAACTTCACTCACCGCACACCAGCAGCTCTTTAACTGGACGTTTCCTCCTCTGCTCCTCTCGGCTTCACATTCACGGCTGCTGGGATCGCAACTACGCCTTCTTCACTCTGTGCTCGCTTTCACAATCCTCTCTCCACACGGGACATAAAAAGCTCCACTATTGGTGTAAACTACACGCAGCGCTGCTCTGGTGCACCATTGGACAGCTGCTTCCTCCAATCGTGTGAGGCTAGAGCCGGGCGCTTCCCTTCCTAAATAAGAGTCCTGTTATGCATGGAGGGGAGGTGAACCCACCACAATAACAGTCTGTTCTTGACACTAGTCACACTTTTACACTGGTCTATGCTCCATCATACAAATTCATTTTTCTACCAGGTAAAGAAAACTGAAGGGAAACACCTCAGTGCACGTGCACACACACGGAGCGACCTGGTCCGTGCACGGCTAAATCTACCCCCTCAGTGTTCAGCCTGTGATGATAACACTGCATGCCATTTATATGGCACCAAATCACAGCAGCAGTCGCTTCAAGGTGCTTTATGCTGTAAGGTAAAGACTTTATTTAAATCATGCTGTGTCACAATTTTAAACTAGTCTGCACTCCTGACAGTTGTTTGGGGGGGAAAAAAGCCAGTTTCCTCGTGTTTTTTTGTTTTTGTGAGTCAAGCGTCTGACAGCTCCGTCTGCAGACAAAGCCCCGGCTGTTTTCTGCTGCCCTGAGAGTCACGTCCCGTTTTTCCCTGGTATAAATATTCTGAGAGCACAGCCACGGTCTTGTGCTGTCTGGTTTGGAGGAGTCCCCCTGTGGCACGAGCGCCAACCGGCCGTGTCGCGTGTGACGGGCGGCTCTGTGGCACGGACACTCCGAACAGCTGAGCGATGACCTCATCAGCTGACAACTGACGGGGTCGGGCAGCAGGACAGCGAGAAGAGCCCGGGCGTCTGCTGCAGCTAGCAGCTGTGAGCTCGTCAGTCTGAGGGGTCACATGACAGTTAGCACAGCGAGGCTGCTGGACTTCATCTCCCTTCTTACAGACCACGCCTTCAGCCCTGCCTAAAGCTGTTTGCACAGCCATGAAAAGGAGGCAATATTCTGTTCCCCAAACTGAGCTGCACCAGTGTGACCAAGCCCTCGAAAACAGGACCTGCAAACTTCCCTCTTTACCTGCCTCAGCAGCCAATGAGAGGAGAGAGAAGCACATTTCTGGTTACAATTTGGTCATAAAAATTATTTTCTCATTTTCCCCTGAACATCCTGAAGGATGTTAAAACACCACATTACTGTTGTTTAGTGTATCCGGCCTGCTGGTGGAATCGACCTTCTTGCTGTGAGGAAACAGTGCTGCTGTATGCGTTTTTAATTTGGCATATTTAGGGACTCATCATACTTCCTCTCTTTTCCACCTCATTTTCTCCTCTTGCTCCAAAGCTCACAGCTCAGCCTGTTCGTGTGGGAATTTCAGCCTCGTTCCTTCAGCTGTGACCAGGTGGGTTTAACGCTCTGACTCCAAGTGCAGAACAAACATACAAACAACTGAAATCATTATTTAAGGGTCCAAAAGTGCTTTAATCAGCTGATGAAGATAAGCCGTTTCCTCAGGTGATAATCATCTGACACTTTTTACAGAAAGTCAAATCGTCTCTGAACTCAAACCATTAATAAGCTGAGCTCCAGTATAAACAGCTGGTTTTTAATGCTTTAGTTTCTGGGGGATACATGTTTTTTTCTTACCCATCCAAGGACATTAAGACCAAATACAGCTATGAGCATGTGCACCGTGTATTAATAAAAGACAGAATAAACAAAAATGCCTCTTTTAGTCAAAGTCGTCCAGCGGAGCAGAGTTTAGTGCTGATCTGCGAGTGCCAACCTGAAAATAACAGGTAGTTTTGACCACAGTTCCCGGCTCTGCTCTACTTCCCTCAGATATTCAAATATTTCTGCCTAATTATCTAAGGTGAGCCATATGTACAAGCTCACAATGAGGACTCGCAGCTCAAACAGAAACTTGCTTAGAGTCAAACACCAGTTCTTCACACGTCCCTCTGCAGCCAAACTCAGCAGCACGCACCGTCGGTAACACGTTTCAGTCGTTTCCATGTCCACAGACACGTGAGCCACGGAAAACACCCCGAACTGTGTCTGAGCTTTTCTCTGCTTCTCCAATCAGCTGCTGAAAATGTCCAGCCTTCATTCATTCACGCCGCTCAAGTCTCCGTGTTTGCTCTTAAAATATGGGACTGCAGGCCGGCCCGGGCCCCGATGTTGACGCTCTGAAGAAAAATATACAAGCGGGGCCGTGCTTATTTTACAGCGGCTCTGTAAAAGTTTAAATTTAGAGCTGACGAAAGCCTTTTAATTCCACAGCGCCATCAGACACTGAATAAATGAGGCTGCTGGGCTAAATGTGTCTGCCAGCTGTTTGTTAACCAGAGAAATTAAAGCCAAACTACCTGCTTACACACACACACACACACACACACACACACACACACACACACACACACACTTTAATTACCAGTTACAGAAGGTTACATCTCACCTTAGAGCACAGTTCCTCGTCAGTCTGTGGACAGTTAGGGTGTCAGTAATCTTTAACTACATGTTTTAAATGTGTACGACCAGTCTGGAGTTAAAGCTGTTATGATCTGATAACATGTGCACTTAGGTGTGGTCCAAGACAACAACATTACGACCCACGCGTGGGGCGATCCGGGGATATTAGGATAAATGAGTGAACTGCTCGTTAGTGGTGGTAGACAAAATGAGTTTAGGCCCAACTACCAGCACTGGGCCTTGTGGATATCTGAGAGACGCCGACGTCCACAGAAGAAAACACTGGAGTGTTCAGATCTGAGCAAACTGCCCTTTTATTTAGATTTTAATCTTATCGGTTCTGCCCAACAGCTCACGTTCAATTTAAGTTCCTGCTCAAAGAGGATCGAGTCTCCAGTGTTCTAAGATCTTTAGTGACGCTCCAAAAAGTCCTGAAATAACAAAGAAAACAAACTTGTTTGGGAACACCCGTTTCACTGTTGGTACCTCACGTGTACATATTTACCAGTATCCAGTATGCACACGCTGCTTCTGGGTCTGAAAAGTGAAGTGTGTCTTTAACCTGTATTTTTTTTTTGCACAGGTACTGACCTAATTAATTAATGGCCACCAGGAGGCGGAACTTGTGGTTGCAAAGAGACCAAAAGCCCTGCAGCAGGGGTGGGAAACTGCAGGCATGTTGAGGAGGTAATTCAGCCATTTAATCAGCTGTGTTGGGTCAAAAACATCTAAAGCCTGCAGGACACCGGCGCTCGAGGCCTGGAGCTGGAGGAAACGAGCAGGTAACGTCACAGCACACCCGTCACATGACCCGTTCCAGTCGTATCCAGTTTCTTTCCTCAGGCCGTCGCGCTGACCAACACTTAGACACTCACATAGTGTCTGTACTTAAACAGCCCCCATACCTGCTGCCAAATCAAAGCATGCTATATAGTCGAGTCCTGGTGCGCTTACTGTATACATGTGTAACATTATCAAACCCTTTTAACTCCATAATTTATCCCAACATCTTTGCACCAGTGCACTTATGTGCTACACGTGCCATTATCGTCTGTGATGTTGCGTTTGTCAGCGTTGCCTGTCGTCTGTTTGTTTACCTACACTGTGAGCAGACTGCAGCCCAATTCCAAGCATGTGTCCACACAGTCTGTCTATAACGTTGATTTTGCAATAATGAACCTTTAACACAACCATCAGTACCAACAGCATCCAGGAGAAACACTGAAAGACTCGTGAAATGCTTGAAAGAAGTGAAAGTGAACTCAGGGCCGTTCAGGATGTGCAGAGAAAAACTTGCAAACTCATTGGAAGTGCAGGGCTGTGCTCCCGCATAGCTGTGAGAGCCAAACATGATGCAAGCAGCTGGGTGGAGCAGCCTCCACCCGCCCGACGGCACAGAAACAGCTCTGCTTTTACCCCTTCAGAAGACGAAACACTCGAGTTTGCTCAAAATGAGCTTCATACCAAAGTTTTGCGCTTTTCCTTATGAGGACTTGAATTCGGTCCCCACAACATGAGTAACACACAGACACACACGGAGCCTGGTATTTCCTGGCTCTGCCCGTGAGCCTAATTACTCCCAAGAAAAATAGAGCCAACGTTTGATCAACGCTGCAGCAGTTCAACACAACAAAGGCAAGACGCGTCCGTCCTCATCTGAACCCAGAACAAGACAAAAACACAAAGAGTCCATTAAAGCTGCACATTAGCTGCACACAGGCCGGTCAGCTCGACTGTGGGCTTCTTCCAGGAACTCGCGGGGTCGCGCCAGACGCAGCTGCCAAATTCAACAACCCAGCGCTGTACATGATGATGCAGACCGAGGGAAATGTTTGGGCTTCCTCTGCAAACACTGAGGCACTTTGAAAAAATGTGCCCCTCTCTGGATTTTCTCATAGATGGTCAAGAAAAACATCAACGACAGTGTGCGGGCTGCTTCAAGTCAACCGACACGTAAATGTGATGATCCAGTTTCAGTTTGTACGGCTACGAGACGGTCGGAGTTAACGGGTTTGTGTTTTTGTTAAATACTTCTCCAGATATATTCAGTAACATGTTTTCACTGAGGCACAGATGTGTTTACTGCACATATCTTTGGTTTAGTGAGTTAAACATATCAGCGTTTCCTAATTAGCTGGTGGGACCATCGGTTTTGGTGTAAACTTATGAATGAATGTCACAGTTTAACGTCATGGTTACATTTTATTTTTAATTCAAGTTTAGGAAACTTTGTAATCTATGAGAGAAAATCCCAACAATCAAACGATCCTCTGAGCAGAACACGGGAAGAGCTGAAAGGAAGAACTCCCTTTTAACAGGAAGTGCCATCAAACGGAACGAGGCTCAGGAAGGCTCGGCACAGCCACCTCCTTGGACCTCCTCCTTTGAAAGAGGAGTGAAAGAAGCCATCTAGGTCTACTGTGAATGACCATCTTTGAACAGAGGGTGGGGCTTACGACACCAACTGTCTGCCATCTATAATCCAGTTTTGAGATCCTTTCCCTTAACGCCCACTCACATCCTGGGCCATCTGACCCCAGTAAATCAGACGATAGGGTGGGGTTGGGTTTCACAATGATCAATTTCACAAGGTTTCACCTGAAACCCTGGCTGATTGTGACCCACACCCGTATTCACACCTCGGCTCGTGCGATTACGTAGAGGATCAATAGGGGGTCCATGACCCTCACAGGGACGCTCCCATAGGGCCTAAATCTGGGACTCTCCACCATTTGACCTTAGAACTGAAGAAGCTTCTCGGATGAAACGTCTTCAGGGAAACTTGAAGTCCAGACGCTTTTCTTTCCAAGCTCCTTCGACTACGATGACCTGGATGACTGAGAACCTTCAGTCGCCTCCTTGGTCCGGACCCGTGTACATTTCATAAAACTACTGAAACACCATTTTCAGCAGGAGACTCATTGAAGTGTACGTAATAATTTGGCTGATCTAGTGTGGCTGGTTTCTCACTTCTTGGTGCAAAAGAGTAACAAATGTATGCGACTGCCTTTGCTTCTGGAGCTGCAGTCACAGCAAACTTTTAAAGGAAACAAAAGGGTGACAGATGAAGCTGCCATCATAACTTGGAAATGAGATAAATTCATATGAAACTCTGCACATTAAACAGGATTCTGCTCATTAAGATTTAGGACTGGATTTGTGTCTTTTAAAGATACGAGGGAAGCTTCCTGACTGCAAACGCATTAACTGATGCAACTTATGAGTGAGAGGAACCTGAATCACTGCACTGTGCTGCTTCACTGTGGAGGCGCATGCAGATGACAACAATGAAGTGATTAATGCTCAGAGAGACACGACCACACTTGGCACATCGGTGCTGTTGTGTAAAGACAGTACGGGTCTGGAGCAGGCAGCTCCAGAGAGACAAACAAACAACAGTTACAAAGACGCAGCGTCCCGCCCCCTCCGGCTCACATCATTATCAACTCGAAGCTCTTACACAAACAGGAAAGTGACTGAAAGCTACCATGGGGGAGGTTTAAAAGGGCAGCTGGGTCCATTACTGCTACTGAAACAAAACCACTTCTGTGGGTTTACAGGAGCTGCAGGGAGTGGCCTCACTGGCCTGATGGCCACCGCGGCGTCCCCGTGCCGACCGGTGCCACTGAAGACCAGTCAGACCCATAATGGTCTGCTCCGAGAGACAACCCGGGGCTGGACCAGGATCGGAGTTTCAGGAGTAACACTTCACACTGCCCGATGTCAGCTTTGTGCAGAATATAAAATGATCACATCCTGAGTGTTTTCACTCCCCACTGGTCTAAAATAAATCAGGCCAACATTTTTGAGGAGAAGTATTTTAAGATTGTGGGATCAGTCCTGCAAACAGTGCTGGAGTCGCATTAAAGTCTGCTGAGGTTTTGTTTGGAAGAAATGTGCTTAATGGTTTGTTGCTCAATACGCTGAGGCGTCCCACATCTGGCATTTATTCCAATCTGAGAGAAGCTTCATTCTCCAGCTTCAGATATGTAAGATGCATGCAGTACTCCAGTTTAAATATTACGCTGTTCAATGACTTTGGCTACAATTCTTCAAACAGTTGAAAACATGCAGCTTTTCAACTGTTTGTTTTGTAGATTTTTGTAAGTCTGCACTTTCACCTCCTCTGATAGCTCAGACTCCCCCCTTCACACTGCAGCTGCTTTAGTTCAGCTCGAGCCAAGATGATAAGACAGGCTGAAAACAGGAAGTCTGGTGAGGAACAACAAATCCTTCTCAAAATTCAACAAGTGCAACATTTTCCAAGTATCAGTTGTAATTTTTTACCATGATTGAGCAGCCCTGGATCACAGATCGACATTCTTCCCAAAGCACATCACCCACCTCTACAATAAAAGGTTAAATATCACCATCTGCTCTGCATTCTTTCACCACGTCTGCCTGCTGACCACCAACACGACAGAGAGGCTATTTGTACGACGAGGGGTTCAGCGGTCTGGGGGTTCCTCGGTACAAACTTATTGTCGAAGTGGCCACTGAAGCTCAGACTTTGCTTGTGTTTCTCAACATGATAGAGTGG
This sequence comes from Pundamilia nyererei, assembly GCF_000239375.1. Lineage (NCBI taxonomy): Eukaryota > Metazoa > Chordata > Actinopteri > Cichliformes > Cichlidae > Pundamilia > Pundamilia nyererei. Next base: position 167,929 of record NW_005187439.1, on the reverse strand, counting down.
AGTGGTGATGGCAGACTGACACTCAGGACGGCGCTCCTGAAGCACCCGACCTGCATGCTGCACATTCCAGCAGGGATTTGGAAGCAAGAAGCTTCACGCTCTCCTGTTAGTCTACACAGGAATGAGAGCGCACACGTGTGTGTGTGTGTGTGTGTGTGTGTGTGTGTGTGTGATTTCACACTGAAGTGCCAAAATTCTCTCTCCGTCAGAACTCTTTGCCCTTTGTGCTTCAGATATCACCGAATCTGGTTCGAGCCAAGATGATGATTATTCATTAAAAATATATTGTGGAATAAGGTTGGGCGATTTATTTATTTGTCCACGAGTAAGTTTGCTAATAATGATGAGCTAATAGAAGCAGTCAACAGAAAAAATAAAACAAATAATAGCGCTGTTTTAACAGCACCCTCTTTCAGAAGCTGGCGATAGCCTAGCACAGCGGTCCCCAACCCCCGGGCCTCGGACCGGTACGTGAGTCGTTTGGTACTGGGCCGCGAGAGTTGAGGCTCAGGTGTGAAATGTCTGGTTTTCAGGGTTTATTGGTTTTCAGCATTATTTTGTTATCGTTTTTATCGTTTACTCTGTTTTCCTGGGTCTTTTTCACGTATGTTATGAATAAATCTTTTTTTCGGTACCGGTACTGGTTTTATTTTGTTGTATTTATCCGCGACACCTTAAAGGCCGGTCCGTGAAAATATTGTCGGGCATAAACCGCTCCGTGGCGCAAAAAAGGTTGGGGACCGCTGGCCTAGAATACTCAGCCGGACGGTGGACACGTGCACGCTCGTGCAAGTTAGTCGTGTTTGAGTACTTTGCGTTGGTTGCATCCTCAGGTTTACCTCTTTCATCTGGTTTAAAGCCAAAGAAATCCCAAATTGGCGACTTCATATATTTTTTTAGTGCTGTCAGCGTTAACGCGCCGTCATCACGACTAACACGATCAACACTTAACCCATCTGGAGTCCAAATCCCTGAAATGTCTCCGTCAACGCATTTCGGGCAGTTTGTCCAAAGTTTGTTCCGTCGGCGCTCCAGACGGGTTGAGCGCGTTGGAAATGTATTCGCGATGTCTATGCTGCATTAACGCTGACAGCGGGTGTTTTTGTTCTTTT
>NW_005187439.1:161963-166762 GCF_000239375.1 Pundamilia nyererei | reverse complement strand
AATTAGTTCATCCATGTTTGGACTTCTTCTGTGCTGTAAACGCGCAAATCAGTCCGTGCATGATTACATTGCCCCGCCCATCAAAAAGTCTGTGCATGCGTGAATATATCGGCCATCAGCGATTGTTAGACTGACGATTGCTGGTTGGAAGATTTTTACATATCGCCCAACGTTACTGTGGAATATATTATACGTTTGTATATTCCACAGCATGTCTTTATCCTGTCTTCCTTCTCGCACCCCAACCAATCACTTTGTCAGCCCCGCCCCTCCCTGACCTTGTGCTGCTGGAGGTTTCTTCCTGTTAAAAGGGAGTTTTTCCTTCCCACTGTCGCCAAAGTGCTGCTCATAGGAGGTCATATGATTGTTGGGTGTTTCTGTGTTATTGTAGGGTCTACCTTATAATAAAAAGCACCTTGAGGTGACTGATTTGACGCTGTATAAATAAAATTTAAAGTTTGAAATTAATCCAATAAAAAGGGAGGATTATCATAGAGCCAAAAAAAATAAGTCACACTGAAAAACTGTAAATCCCATTACTGATCTCCAGGTAATCACTCAGCTGGCTTATTGTGATTTAAGGAGCTTGAAAAGAGAATCAGCTCAACGAGTTCAGAAGTAGCAGGTGGACGAGCAGCGACATGAGAACAGACTTTTGGGTTTGTAAGGGGCGTGGTTTGAACGACAGGTGGGCGGGGCTTCTGTGCTGACAGACAGGTGTCTCATGTTCTTCCTGACGTCATACAGAGCCAAGAGTAAAGAAAAATAAAAACTTTTGATCATAGGGACCCTCTGCTGATATGTTGAAACACCCACCACAGTGCATGTGAGCTCACACTTATTCACACAGCTGTTAGAGGCTGTTCAGTGTTTGAATGTTTGAATACAAGTTTGCACAAACAGCGTGTGAAGATGTTAAACTCTTGTCTCGAGGTCTGAAAAGTTACTGGATGACTTGACTAAAATTACTTCTTGCAACTCATGGTGTTTGTGTCTAAAGAGCCGGAGCCAAGACCTTAAATATACCAGCATGACTTAAGCTTGAAACTGGACCCCTCATCCCACTTCAGTCCCATTGTACCCCTGCCCACCACAGCCCAGAGAGCACATCTTAGTCACGGAGGCAGCCTGTAACCTTTAGACATGCAGGGACGCATTTACCCAGCGTCTCCCTCAAACTGCTCTGCAATGAAATAAGGTCAAAGACCTCCCTGCAAGAATGAGACTGACACACACACACACACACACGTTACCTGGGCCATTGCCGTTCACGTGCACGGTTTGAGCCATGGGTGCAGCTGCGTGCTCTCAGTCCAACAACAAGACTCAGTGGCGTCATGCAACTGCCATGCAGCAAGTCCAGATTACCATGCAACCTGCAACCTGAGACAGAACACAAAGGAATCCCGTTAGTGACGCACACAGGTGAGCAACAATTAGTGAGAAACAACACAAGGCAACCTTTCAAAGATTAAAAAGTGTCAGTAAAGGAGGTCACTTTGTCCCAGCGGTCAGACTTCAACACCTGGTTCCTTTTTAAAGTTCACATGAGAACAGAGCGCTGGCTTTCTGACCTTCAGTGCAACTTGAAATATGTGAAGTGTGAGTGCACGTATTTGACCTTTTGTTACGCTGAAGCGCGTCTTTGTGGGAGCTGAAGCCCGGCCGGCCTCCGCTCCTTCACAGGTGTGTTTGCATCCTGACATTTCGAAGCACAGAGGTCCTGTGTGCAGTCGCCTGCTCATCATCAATGGACACATTATGGGCAACAAAACAAAAGAGCCGTTGTCATCTTATAAGAAGCTGCAAATATAAGACGAAAACTGGAGTCAGTAGGCCGGGGGGCGGGGGGGGCACAGATGTAGACGAGGTTCGATACAGCTGAAACCTTTGACCTTTACACTGAACACGTGACTCTGACAGCTAGAGATCAAGAGCTCAGCCCCGCAGTGGTAACGGAGTCGAGGACAATCTAAGACTTTTACAATATACTCGGTCTTACTCGATTATCAGGGTCAGTGAGGCCGCATACCTCAGGAACAGGGGTGGGAACTCCAGGCCGGTGTCCTGCAGGTTTTAGAGCTCACCCTGGGTCAACACACCTGAATCAAATGAGTTCATTACCAGGCCTCTGGAGAACGTTTATACTGGACCTAACGGCGCTGAACAAACCAGGACCGAGCTGAGACCTCCAGCAAACACCAGAAACATTTCTGGCGCGAACACTGGCGCCACCGGGCCCTCTGACCACCACCAGTAGGCAACGGGTGAAGTGTCTTGCCCAAGGACACAACGATCGAGACTGTCCAAGCCGGGGCTCGAACCGGCAACCTTCCGATTACAAGCCGAACTTCCAACTCTTGAGCCACGATCGGCCCAGTTTAACGTAACGATGCATATTTAAGTGTTACAAACAAAGTATTTAAACACATCTACCCAACAGCTGCACCTGCTGTGACGACATGCAGCCGACTGCCACAAAATGTGTGTGAGGAACATGTGAAAGGTCACTTTGTCAGTCAGCTGCATCATAAGTAAATCATTGTTCAGAGTGTGCAGCCAAATAAAGCAGCGCCGTAGTGTCATCAGGCCGGAGCCTCTAAGTCCTGACCGTCCGTCACCCCGGGGAGTTATTATAGTCGCGATACAGAGACGACGGATTGAGAGCAGCCTTTGCAGAGCACACAGACCCTTCCAACACCCAAATAGACTGCAGGCATGTTTGTTCTCCTCCCTCACACTTAAAACTGGCTCCAGCATGTCACACAAAAAGAAATGTGTGGAAGAAATGGCCACTAACATTTAGAGATGCATCGATACGACGTCTGGATATCGCTCGGATGGTGTCTGGGTCTGATCTGCTCAGCTCTGTGCTCGGCTTTTGGGTCATTGGGTGAAATAAAATAAAAAATAATATACAATGAATCTGCTGTTTTAGGACACGAAAGCAATTCTTGGATAGAAAAGTCAGAAAGCCATGGACCAAATAAATCAGAGGTGGGGAACTCCAGGAGAGACGAGCATAAAAGGTGGAGCTGTTATTTTATTGGTCAGTTGATCCTCAGGCTCTCCACAGACAGGCTAACGAGCTCCGAGCAGAGCTGCTCCTCCTTCACACCATGAAAGGGATGCTAGGATTACTCGTCATGGCAGACCTGGGTGCTCCTCTGCTAGAGAGCAAGAAAAGGTGTTTGTGGAGGAGGTCAGACTATCGAGCTGTGGGCGGCTGGCCCATTTAAAACATTACGATTACAATGGATGAGCCTGAGCCTGCTAACACTTACTAATGGGACTCAAAGGACTGGACATCCAACACTGATGAACTGAAACTTGAGACAACAGGTAACGAACACAAAGCAAAGGGAAAGGTTTCATGCAGCTGCTCTCCAGCAGCATGAAGCTCAGTAAGCATTTCAACACATACACACATTTTCCTTTTGCCAAGACCATGCAAATTATTCTAACTGAAGGGAAAATGAATAATATACAGACTGACCAAAGATCTCCCACATGTCCTGTTCCATGAGCCGCCAGAACACAAACCTGCAGGAAGTAGCAGGAGAGAAGGAGGCGGAGTCTATTTACGGTTCAGCTTTGCACCACCACTGTGGGAGAAGCCATCAATCCTGGAGTCAGAGCATCAGCCTGCTTTTAATGCACTACTTAAAACGGTCACAGGTCGCTTTTATGAAACAGTTTCCAGGAGAAAATATAAAATAAAGACGCACCAATTTAAAAATCAGCGAGTACTGACTGACATCAATATATCTGCAAATTTGATCCGTTAATGTTTTCCTGAGTAAAGACACTGTGATAAAGAGACTTACAGGAATAATGAAAAAGCGAAACAATAACTCTGCAGGAATGAACAGAATTATGACCTGATAATTCATAAAATAGCAATAAAACTGAAAATAAAAATTTATTTTAAAGGATTATTTCTGACATCATTCATATTAAATCAGAAGTTTAATCAATTAACAACAACCTATAAAAATAAACAGTAATCCAAATAATCCAAACATGATATACTGAGGTAAATACTGAAGTTATGCAAACATTTAGTGTTGCTGAGAGAGAAAAGGAAAGTCTTTATAAACTGAGGCCCTCTTCTTAAGTCTGTATAAACAGATATTTAACCAAAGAATTTCTTTAAAGAGATTTTATTTCTCTTCCAATTTGAATTTTTCCGTGTTTTGCAAAAGCCTTTAACATAAAACCTGCTCATCCTTTTTTAAATGATCGACACGAAGCCTCCTGTGAGGTTTTTAAGGTCTAGTCTGCACATTCCTGCAGTTAATGATCGACAAACTCGGCCTCTGACATTTTCATGATTACGTGCTTACAGAGTTTCCACCCACACTTCAGTGCGAGCTTTAAAAAATAAACCAGAATCTGTGTTTGTGCAGCTTCGCACAGGGTGAAGCTGCAGGTGGAGGCCTGAGAGCTGACCCAGAGTCACACCAACCACAAACAGGAGTTCTCACACACACAAACACTTCAGATATACTAACAATAACCCAAACCACAACAGTGACACCTCCCATCATAATAATGAAGCTGCTTACCTGCAACTCTCATTCTAACTTCCTGTCCCTTGACGCAGGTACAAACAGAGCGAGCAGCTCTCAGACGGGAGCCTGCACCGAGCAGCCCTGAGAGAGAGAGCTACGTTTCACGGCTAAGATTAGACGACTTCCTCAGATGACAGCCAAACGATCCGAGTCCTATAAGAGGAAACAGGACTTTAAGGCCGTTTGGGTGGAACGACCCCTCCGCTGGGCCTCCAGGTGAAGCGC
>NW_005187439.1:159533-161085 GCF_000239375.1 Pundamilia nyererei | reverse complement strand
TCACACACAGGTACCCTCACACACAGGTACCCTCACACACAGGTACCCTCACACACAGGTACCCTCACACACAGGTACCCTCACACACAGGTACCACACTGCAGCTCTCACAGCACGCTGGCACGTCCCACAGTGCCCATTGCCACACAGTGTTACCAGTTATTATAGTTTTAAGTGATCATATAAAAAACTTCTCCCACTTACAGTAAAGGCAGCAGAGTAATAAGCAGCTGTGAAATCGTGACCTGTGCTCTCTAAGGCAGAGCGTCTGCGTGCGGTCAAACTAAATACGAAGCCCATGTTTGTCAATAAAATCTCGACTTCTGCTTCATAAACTCCACATTCTATTTTTAATCTCCGACATCCTTCAGCTTTAACAGGAGCCACTTTAAATGTACTCAGAGTCTGACTCTGAGCCTTTCCTGTGAATCAAAGCTTCCCATTTAAACAGAGCCTCACTCACCGCGCTGACCAGAGCAGATCCACGGCTGATCTCAGGAGCTTCAAACTCCTCGACCAGGAAACTTTTGAGCGCCGACGCAAACCGGAACAACCCGTTCGGTTCCTTCTCAGCTGTTAAATAATTTTCAAGCGTGCACGCACAGCTCTGAGCAGCGGCGGGCGTGACTCCTCTCCACCTGGAGGTGCGTGTCTGCGTTTGACAGACACACAGCTACATTATTTACTGTGACAGACACCTGACGAGCTACACAAACAGACGCACGAGCATTCAAACAGCATCCCGTGGCGTGCTCGAGTCAGTACACAGGCTGAGCTCTTTAAGTACTCGAGTACAAACAGCCAAGAGAAAGGTGATCGAGCCCAAGAGCACTTCAGCAGAAGCAGGTACAGGTAGAAATGAGCTGTGTTTCAGTGCAACAAAACTAAAACGTCCACTCAAAACTGTGCCTGGGTCCACCAGCTTCCTCTTCTCTGCGCACAAAAGTAATCTGATTACATCAACACAAAGCTGTTTAAGAGCTGAACCAAAACAACGAGTTTCTCAATGTTCTGTAAATGAGTATGAAGTTTATCTTTAAATATTACTTGACTTCACAGAGTTTCCCTCTTAGCGAAGTGAAGCTAAACCAAGCAACAAACAAAATGTAAGAAAACACTTTGTTTGGATTGTCAGTCAAACAGGAAGCAGCGTCTCCTATTTAAGATCCCAGGAAATCTAATGAAGCACGTTTGTTACTGAAGGAAATCCCAACGTGGCGGACGACTTTCATCTAAGGATAACATTTGGTCCTTGATTCCTGGCGATGGCGTGGATGGGAACGACATGTTTTAGTCTTGTTTTTGTTTCCATTTATTTCAGGAGTGACAGAAAAAGGTCAGTGAACAGTTTTACAGTTCTTCATCACACAGTTTTCAACCGTGCGGTTATTATTAATAATAATGGAACTTTAAATGTTATTTTACTGAACAATGACTTTTATCATACACACGTTTTAAACATCAGCCTCTCAAATGTGGCTTTAAAGCACAGACGTGCAAACAATGATTCTTCCTAACAGTGACGTCAGGCTCACGGTGATGCCCGCCGTTA
>NW_005187439.1:153140-159177 GCF_000239375.1 Pundamilia nyererei | reverse complement strand
TTAAACTGAAGGAAACGGCGTGCTCCTGTGCTGCAGCGCTAACGTGTGCACGAGCGCAAATGTGACTAATTGCAGAACAAGCAGTAGCTGCTTGTCATCTCAGCTCTGCATCTGGGCCTCATTAGGAAATGCCTTTGAAGCTTTGAGGGGAAGCTGCTGTGCCGACCGTGGAGAAGAGCCGGGCCAGGCGAGGAGGCCGGACGCACCGACGAGCTCTACAGTTTGGCAGCTGCAGAGCTGGTTCTGTTCAACTGTTCACTTCACTTTGACGGAGCCTGCCGAGTTTGACTCTGGAGAGCCTGTGATAAAGCCTCTCAATTATTCCACCAGGGAGGGAGGACCCGCAAGAACCAGAGGATTGTGTCCCCTACTTAGCATTTTTAAAGAGAAGTCACATGGGCAGAGGTGGGAAGAGAAAAGCAAAGACTTCCCATCTTCAGGGAAGCTCAGGAATCTTATCCAGCAGCTGATTAAGATCAGAAGAAGTTCATGAAACAGAATCATTAGAGGCTAAGAGTGCCAGGCTGTGGCATCAATGCTGAGGCTCAATAAGTCAGGCTGGTACACGTGAGCTCAACATACGATAAATTACTCATTGAAAGGATAAAGACGGGCTTGTGTTTTTGCTTTTCTATAGACGTGTCTTATGGTGACGATCTTTGGAGAACAAACTCTTTGGACCTCAGTGATAAACAGCAGCGAGGCTGATCTTGCTCTTCTTAAACATCCATGAGTGTAAACGTACTGACGCTCCCAGCTGACGAGCTCCCAAAGACCACACGATAAACACGACGACGTTTAACAGACGTAAAGTTCAGCACAGACACACACAGATCCAGGCTTCATCCAGGCGTCTGATGCAAACATGAGCCGAGATAAGGTCTCCATCAAACAAAGAAAGAGTGCAACACAGCAAAAGATAGTGAAAGCAGCCATGTTGCTTCATCAAACGCTGACCTATTTGCAGTGGGGCTGCTGCTTCCATCTCACCATGCTCCCTGCAGCATCCTGTCACACAAACCCTCTGTATGACCTTTAATCTTCTGAGGTTTTCCTCTTTTCCTCCAGCCTGTGCAGTAGATCCGCTCTCTCCTCCGCACGTGTTCAAACCAGCTCAGCCTCGCCTCTGTACGATTGGTCCTTTCCCACTAATGTGCCTCTGACTTAATATTGCTTCAGAGGAAAAAGAGGCATTCACAGAGCATCGCTTCATGCTGCTTTCTTTGTAAATACTGCAGCCTGTATTCTTTTCAGAGAACCTCAGTGATCACCTGTCACTACTGTGTCTGGTTAGGGGCTGAGGTCAGACAAACCCAACACTTTAACTTACCCTGCAAACACTGAGGTCAGCCGATGAGCCGACCTGCAGAGACTCCTGCTCCTGTATAATCACACATGGAGTTATTTATGGTGCAGACGCTTTCAACTCCCTGCTATTCTTCCTCCGAGGCAGCCACCAGCCTCGTGCTCGCAGATAAACACAGTGTTGGAGAACAACAAGCATTTCCTCCACTCGGACTGGAATTATAGAAATCAAAGACAATTATACATACTGGCCCTGTCATTACGCTCCCAGCCATCGCTCGCTTTATCTCGTTCATAAAAATCTGAGCAGCGTGCACGTGGAAGTCGGCCCGGTCATTTCAGAAGAATCAGTATCTGAGCACAAACTGGAACCAGGACTTCAGATCACAGCGCATCTGTGTCACACCTGCAGATCTAAATCCAGCTCGTTTTGAAATCTGCACCATACCGCACACGCTTCGAATTCCAGCATCAGCTGTTCGGATGCTTTGAAATTTGGGAAAGGCATCGGCAGGAGTGAAAATCTTCAGATGAGTGAGACGAAGCAGTCGCTGGTTCACTTCTTCCAGACGTTAACCTGCACTTATCAGACAGACAGCACTGCATTTTAAAACCACACAGTGTGCCTGCTCGGTTTAAATTAGTGCCTCCAACCTTTCATTCATACTCATTTTGTACTTGCATATCAAGAGTTCGGTTACAAGCACAGCTACACTCCTTTTGCGGTGAAAGGTACACAGAAGAGTTTAAACAACGCGTATAGGCCATCCTAAAAATATGCAGATCTATTCTAGTAACAGTCTCAGTGCAGGCTGTTTGTGCTCCATGCTGCATCAAGCCTTCCTTTAGTCTGTTCAGTTATATTGTGTTTAAACTCAGCGCTCAAGTGGCCAAGCACCGTGTAAACATTCAGCCATTAAACAGGCCACCCCCACCGCACCGACGCGCCGCGTTCACGTCTGAGGTTTTAGTTCAAATGTTAATGAAAACCAACATCTGTGCGGTGCATGTACAGGTCAGAGGAATGAGACCAAAAACTGACATTTAGCTAACACATGATGCTAACATGGCATTGGTGCCACACAGTAAATATGTACTGTAGTTTAGCTAGCACCTAATAAGGGTAACATCGTGTGGCAGCTCCTAAATATCGTGTTAAATGTCCTCCTCACAGCCATTAACAGAAAATGCAGCTTGTTGGGGTCTTGAGCTTTTTTCCTATCATTGCAACTTTGAGTGCACACAGATGCCTTTAGCCCCCCAGCGTGGCTCCTCGTCATACCCTCCACTGTAGTAAAGCCAAGAGAGGACGACATGGTGCAGAAGCGTCTTTGATTGCTGTCCCTTTATTTTAGGAATCGACTTTATCTGCTTCAGCCATTTATCTCGACAGCTGTTCTCCAGAGGTTCAGAGTCCCTACAAAGGAATTCTGTGCAAGACCATCGAATGCACACAAACAGCAGACCCTGCAGGTCTGTCAGGGTCAATCCTCCTTACAGCTCTGAACAAATAAAAAAATTAGACCTTGAGGGCTACAAAATGAAGAATAAGCTCACAGCTGAGTGAATTTGGTGTTTATTACACTGGCACATGCTTTCTGTCTGCCAGGACGGAGAAACTTCTGATTTATTCCTCCAAGTTTTACTTCTTCGCCTGCAGCCAAAGAGCCAATCAGCTGCTTTAAACATGCCAAAGTTGCCAGGCTCTAAACTGTCCGTCCTTCAGCTTATTTGAGTTAATAATTTGTTTGCAGTGAGAAACACATTTAGCTGCACCAGAAACTGTTTTTGGATGAACTACTGAGTGAGTTAAAAAAGGTCATTTTCAGCCTCAAGGAATCAGCGAAACGCCCGTTTACACCTCTGTCTCGCTCGCCGCTCCTCCAGCTCCGAACAATAAAGAGGGAAAAGAAGACTTTACTGCAGACGCCGTGGACGCCATTAATCAGCCTGTTCGCCTCACTGCCGTCCTGAGCACAGATTTAAGAGGTCACACAGTCTTTGCACTCACACGAAGCCTTTCTGCTGACAACACTGCCCCCTGCAGGAACAAGACTCAGCTCCAGGTTACTGCTGAAAGATGTGAAACATAAACACCAAAACGCCACAGATCAACACATCCGTCTCTTTCTGCGCTCTAAGAGTTAAAACTGTGAGCTGCTTTTACAGAAGACGCCGTCTCCCCGGATCACTGTGTCCACTCTGGTTTTCTGTTTTGGAAGCGGCCCTTTCTCTTTATCCCCCCCCACAGGTCCTCCTCTGTCTGGGCTGCTCTTGACCAAGGACAGGCTGGAGCCGCTTATTTGTTCAGCTCTTGAGTGGAGTCACTAAGGCGGAGTGGAGCTATGGGCTGGTGAACACCGCCCATCACTCGCAGCCGGTGGGGGCACCAAGTTACTTTTAAATTACATGCTTTGCACAGAAGTTGTTCTCCATCTAATGGAGTTCACATCTATGACTAGAACAACAAACATGACTGATTTTACTGAAGCTAAAGTTTCCTGCAGAGCAGTTCTGAGTGAGTCGGAACAGTTTACTTTGAAACTCATCCTTCAGTTCAAACTGGTTTTATTGGGCCATTGTGATTCAGCACACAGATCGCTGGGTTTGTTCTCGTGTTACCCAACAGTGAAACCACATGAATGAGCCTTAATTACAAGGCGTGTTATGCACTCACCTTTACTTTGAAACTCGTCGATCACCTTTAATTCAATAAAACAAAGAGTCAACCAACCACAACGTAAACTCCAAACATGTGAGAGGTGCAACGAATCAGAACAAAGACAAACGTCAGCCTTCTGGTTTCTCTACAAACACTAAAGTTCTGGTACGAGCCGCGTGGACACCTTTACAGCTCACACGTCTGTGTTTGCTCTAAACACGCCACAGCGCTCAGATGCAACCTCCAGAGAGAGGCGGTCCCTCCCACAGCTTTCACTCGTGTTGTCAGCTCGCTCAAAGACGCATTGTGGGAGAAATTCCGACTTAAGTGCTCCCGTGTTTGCTTTTGTGCCAAGCGAGCCCACTCTGACGACCTTTTGGAGACGGACCAATGAGATGCAGCGCTGCCTCCTGCGCTGCCCTTCTCCTCTGACAGCTGCCGGACAATGAACGACAAGCTAATTAAAGTGATCACAACATGTGGTGGAGCGAAGAAGCCAAGAGACGCCAAAACGAGAGGGTAAAATAAAACCATGAGCTTCTTTTAAAGAAACAAAGCCTCCACGCATTTTTCTGCAGTTTGTGTTACTTGAACAGAAACGATCTCAGGAATATTTTTGGAGGCTGTAATTATTAATAAACTACTTTCCCCTCCTTTTCAGCGAGCTCCAAACACTTGAGCCGGTGGGCCAATTATGGCGTTAATGAGTCCCACTGAGCCGGATCACAGCCAGGGGAAGGCGGAGGGGAGCTGCAGCTGTGGAGCATTGTAATGTACAGAGATGCAGGTCAGCGTCCTCCCTGACCCACAGTAATAAGAGATATCACTCTGTCACACATGCATGTAAGCTAATGAGCTGCAGCTACTGCTGAAAGCTGATTTTGCATGTTGCTGAGGCAGGCTGAGTTCACACCTCCTGTTTTTGGATGTTGGCCCCTTTAAAGCCCAGAACTACATGCTGTAGAGCGTTTCAAGTTGCTATATATTATTTATATCATAAATTTTAATATTATGGACTTAATGCATACATATTAACTACATAAACTGCAATAAAGTGCACTAAACTACAAAACAAAATTAAAAGAGTTTGTTTTTGTTACATATTTCTACTTACAGAAATTTAAGAGGCATCTCCCTCAAAACTGTAGATGTGAAACAGTTTCCGGCCGCGCCGATGGGCTTAAAACAGGAACTGGACCATCTGCATTAAATACAAGTTGAGTTTTTTTCCCAGAACTGGAAAAGAACAAAGCGAGCACAGACGAGAAGCGCTCGCAGGTCCTTTAGGTTCGATGATGCGGACGGTCATTTTTACTGACAGTCTAAATTCGTTGGTTTTTCCCAAAATTAAACAGATAAAAACGTGATTTTCTCAGAACAGAGTAAAACCAGCAGGTGATGTGTGAGCATCACTTACTGACACTTATAATAATAAAAATATATTAACATGCTTTATTCAGTATAACCTTAAAATAAGAACCTGAGTCCATAAACTCTCTTTTGTGCAATTCAAGGTGTTGCCCCCTGGTGGCCATTAGAGGAACGCAGTTTAAGTCATGTTCCTGGTTAGAATGGGGACAAGGACCCGCCCCTGGGGGCTGGAAAGGCTCAGAGGACTGATCCACTGGACTTTCCCACCTTCAGTTGTCTTATGGAGTCTGTTTGTTTGTGCAGGGTTTAGGGGGGCTAATACACTCTTTCACAGCGTAAAGTTCATGTTACAAAAATACACAAGCTTCGTATCTCCACAGATACGAGGCCTACATGCTCCAGACAACTGCTGCATTATCAGAAAAGTGTAGGTTTAAGGATCATGCAGCATGGAAGAGAAAATAAACTCTTATCGGCACGCTTTGAGCTGATGGGCATGCACTGGTGTGTTTACAGGCGCCGCTTCTTATTGGTGGAAACCTTAAAATCTGCACAGCTAACACACATTTGTGGAAACTGCTCAGAGTTTCTAAAGCGACACTAAGAATGCAGCTGCTTGTTCTTCAGAAAACACATGAAAGAAAGTGCGCAGGCTGTGGAGATAAAAGCAAGACCGGGTTCAGGGTCACGAGCAACACA
>NW_005187439.1:147949-152326 GCF_000239375.1 Pundamilia nyererei | reverse complement strand
GAAGTATGAAACAGCCTCACAAGCACCAGTTATGAAGCAGCATCAGACCTGCTGCTGCTCGTTTGTGGACTTTGCCTGTTGATAATCATCTATTGTAACTATGACTCCAGGAATCAGCCTTTGGGCAGAAGGTTAGCTGCCCACACGTCCTGAGTTCTCTGCAGTCCCACCTCGGACGGAATGCATGGAATTCGTTAACGGTACATGGCCTGGTTCTTGTATAGCGCTTTTCTACTCTGAGCACTCCAAGCTTTACACAACTTGTACATCCTCCCATTTGCAGAGGTCACACACCGGTGGATGCATCAGAGAGCTACATGGGGTTAGTATCCTTGAGCAGGATAGGGAACGAATCAGCAACCTTCCGGTTAGTAGGCGACCTGCTCCACCTCCACCCAGGGAGTCAGCAACTTAAAGATCATTTAATGGCCTAAAAACTGCCTTCACACTTTTTCTGATATTTCGACAGATTATCGGTCCAGTCTGGAGAAGCTGGAACGGATACTGGAGACAAAGTGCTGATTTAAGCAAGGTGGAGCGCCAGCAGCAAGGTGGAGCGCCAGCAGCAAGGTGGAGCGCCAGCAGCAAGGTGGAGCGCCAACAAAATGTGTGAGGTGGACTGAGGAGGACTAGCTTTACTCCGTACTGTTATTTACAGTCGAGTTGCACTGAGCCTAGAAGACCAGTACAAATAAATCAAATGAATTCATATCATATCTCATCATCATCATCGTATTAATAAACCCCAGGTTCTTAACTCTGTCGGTTAACCACTCTGCAGCTCATACCTGGTCAGAGAGCAGTGAGTCAGTTAATGTGAGTAAACTCTGTTCTTGAGTTGTTACAGATCCTGTAGTTCAGCTTATAAATAAAAGCCTCAATTTAAATGTAATGTAGAATATATTAATGTCCATCTGCTGAGCGTGTCCGCCCCAGCTGGTGCCGACGCTGGCTGCCTTTGTGCGCTCTTAGCTGGCCTCATTGTTTGTCATGGAGAGGTTAATGTGGTGACATCAGTGCTAGCCCTGATTAACTGGCTTTAGCGTCATTTGTCATCGGGGATATCGAGCATGCTATCTCAGGGGCTGGCCGTTATCCCTACTCTGTTACTGGGACGACAAAGCAGCCTAAATACAGCGATTAAGAGTTTATTCTGGCTCCCAACTGAGGGGTTGTCTGGAGAAAAGACTCCTCATTTATATGATCACAGCAACGAGAACGTTTAGTAACAAGGAAGGTGATCGAGGCTCCCAAATCCTGCATTTAGTCCTCGTTAATTCAGTGTTCCCTCTAAAGCTTTTCACTGACACGAAGTGTTTGCCAAGAAGAAAGAGGAACTCAAGGATGGACTTGAGAAAAGAAAGAAGACAAGAGAGGAAAGGAGGGAAGGGGGAGGCAGGGAGAGAGGATTAATCCCATTAGCTAAATGATTTGTTCCACTGAGGGAGGGGGAGGAAAGTACGGGGAGAGAAGGGGGGTGTTTTGGGAGGGATGACAGTAATGACCAGGCACTAACCTCTCCCGTTTTCCCCGTTAGCATCAACAGCGCTTGAAGCCGTCCACACGTCACTTGACGCCCTAATCTGAAAGTCTAATTTGTTCCCAGGAGGGGAAGCAGAAAAGGAACCACCAAATAAAAGTGGGGGACACGCCAAATTCAAACAAAACCATGACCCACAAAAGATAAAACCTCCCAAACAAGCCTTAAAAAGTCTCATTATCTGCTTCGAGAACAAGTTTACACAATTTAAACTTAACACATACGATTAACAAGCGTAAAGCAGAGCGTTAGCATCAGAGCCAGAAGAAGGAATCAGTGAGAGGTGCAACCTCCAACCCTGACAGCACGGCTCGTTACAGCAAACCTCAGAAGCTTCAGGAAGTCGTTAAACACCAAATGGGTGTCTGGCTCAGCGAGACGCCGCTCCAGGTGAAGACAGACGAGACGTGGACGGTGTCGACGTCTGCAGAGGACATCATCAGCGATGTTTAACAAAAACCGCTCCGAGTCGGAAAACTTTCACATTTATTTTGCAGCTAGTAAATCATGCACATCTCTAAACATTCATAACATGAATTCAGGGCTAAGACTAAGCTCTCATTAAAAAAAAAAAAAAAAAAAAAAAGACTAAGCTCTGGACATTTAATGCAGATGTAAATTCATCTGCACGGCACGGTCGGATTCCCAGCCATCGCTGGGTGGAGGAAGTGGGGATAACTGTGGGACTAACTAATGACTTCCGTGTTATCCTTTTCATTATCTTGGCCTCGCAGGGTCGCAGGCTATGAAAACAGTAGCATGCCTTCATAGGTATAATGCAACACATTGTATTGTGTTGGCAGTGGAGGGCTGAGGGGGCGAGGCGGGGCGGTCTTCCCAGCGGGAGTCGTCCCGGTCAACAATAGCAGCAGCATTCCTCTGGAAACACTGTGGCATTGTGGAGGGCGTCTGTTCGCTGGGAGGATCGCCACTTCCACCAAAACAAAGGGATGAACTCATTCTGGGAATGTTTTGTGTCACCTTTAGGAATGACAGAGTAACTTTTGCTGTCCGGCTTTTCCTACCTGTGAACGGTCATATTTGCTAAACTGACAGTGTGTTTTGACAGCGATGAGTCAAATTCCCACACTCGTCAATCCGTCCGGTTCCAAGAATGACTGCCCGAATATTTCATCTCAGCTTCAAGCATCCGTTTTGTTTCTGGCTTGCTGAACTTTGCTGCACATTTACACTGCAAACATAAACTCAGTGGTAGATCTGCGTTTGTCTCATCAGAGATAGAAATGCTGCTGTAAGTACACGATACTGTATGACAGATGTAGGGTTTACATCACTGTGCCGAATCCTCGCTGCAGTGCATTTATTGCATTTACACCTGTGCACCGGTGACTCTGCATTACTCTGCAGACTGATGAGACAACCTGAGCTCTTCCTGTTCCAGTTAAACACAGGAAGCAGAGAAGACTTCAGACCTGACAGCCTGTAGGTGCATCACAGATCAGACTCACACTTAGAGATGGGGGATTTTCTCATCATGAGCCCTGAAAACAGGACTACAAACAAACATGCAGCAGCCATCTTTAACGTCTGAACTAACGTCTGGTCCTGAACTAAAATGCAAATCTGGTCTGGTTGCTGTTGAAGTAGCCAAAGTAACAGGAAGCTGTTTCCTCAGGAGATTATTGTCCTGCTGGGATGAATCTCCTCATAACTCCAGCTGGGTGTCCAACCTTATTCTGACTTTTAACAGAACAGAGTTCATTATGAATTATAACATAAGCTTCTCTAAAACAGAGGCCAGAAGGTACAGCTCATGAGCAAATATTGACTCGAATGTTGGCCTGTGCTCTATTATTTCAGCTTCACTGGAGGACAAGAACAATGTGGGAGCAGTCTGGTGGCAGATGTCACTGAATATGCAAAAGACAGGAAGGAAGAGCAGATGCATCGACCAGTAAAAGCAGATAAAACCGATACTGGTGGAAATCTGTGGCCAAAGCCTGACAGGAAACAAAACTCGGCCTGTTTCTGTTTAAAATGAGCTCAGTGGAAAAGTGATCGCCACGCTGCAACTCTAAAGTGGCTCTATCAAATAAACCCATTAAGCAGAGTTGTCATTATCAGACCATTAAGCTGAGACGCCACAAACACACTCTGCGCCTTCAAGAACCAAACTCAAAGCAAACAGACCTGCAAAAATAAAACTGGACAAACAAATTGATCAATTTGGAGGATTAACATTAACTACTGTAGCTAAAGTCTACTCCATTCATCTATCCGATTCCTGTGGCAGCAGGCTGCATCTGAAGCATCCCATGACGTTCCCAAGCCAGATGACCCTCTGCACAACCCCGAGAACTCCAGTGGGTTCTGGGTGTCACCTCTGAGTATTCCCACAAAAACCTCCAGGTGAAGCATCCAAGAACCACCTCAGGTGACTCCTTGGGACATATTAGAGCAGCAGCTGCTTCGGTCATCTGCGCTCTTCACCCCAGCTCCAACGCTGGACCGAACCACCCAACACAAGATGGGGGGGATGTGTTGGCATGGACAGAGGCTCCTGGCAGGGTCTCCCAGGACACAGACTAAAAGCATGTATTTACAAACTACAACGTGGGTCATGATATGGAAACTGGATAACTTGTATGGAAGTAAAAACCAGGGCCTGTAGAGCCAGTGCAGGGAGGGGAGCTTGCAGGCATGTGTCTGGTGCTCAGGCTTGAATTCACTGGGCTTGGCCATGCATAGCCAGAACAACGAGGATCCTCTAGCCCGAGGGCTGACCGCTCCCAGGGACAGCCATTATGGTCAGGAGTACAGTGTGTGTGACCCTCAGCACTGCACTGGGGTCTGGATGTGTTTAAAGAACAACAAAA
>NW_005187439.1:134940-146495 GCF_000239375.1 Pundamilia nyererei | reverse complement strand
AACCAGCCCAGATAAGATCAACGGTGCCAGCAGGGAGTCCATCTCCACTGTAAACAAAGCCCAGCTGACCGCAACAGGAAATGGTTTACTGCTGAAGTTTAACAGTGAAACGCCCGACCTCCTTCAGGACGGTGTTTATACACCAAATCAGAGGCACAGACGGCTTTCATGAAAGCCGTCTGGCTGGAGAGGTGTTTCTATATTGACGGAGCTTCGTCACCTGCCTGTGGAAAGTTCCTGAAACTGATGCAACGACCTCTACGACAATTTGTTACCACAGTTTGAAAGAGTTCACTGTACCGGACCGGAGGTGCTCCTCGCACTTACGCACTTCGCTGTCGATTTGCAGGTTTGCACAAATGGCTGCCATCTGTGTTACAAACTGCCACAATTTGTGACGCTGCAAAAAAAATTCCCAAATGTCCGGCTGATTACTTCCACAAGGATGCAAAGCATACAAAGAGTTTCCTGCCTTTCCTGCAGCTTGCAATTACAGTAGATCTGATAAAGTGACCTGATACAGGCCAAGAGGACAGCTGCTGTGCAGGGTCTGTGTGGGGAATCGTAACCCACATCTTTGCCTGCTCTTATACTGCATGAAGCTCCACAGACTGTCGGCCGTGCTCTACACATCACATTTAAATGAGACAAATGAATGCTACAGTTTGCCTCCATACACAGTTGCAGCAGGTACAGGCTGCGTCTTTCACTTTCTCACCTGAACCCCTTTTAATGCTTTTCTGCATTTGGTCCTCAGGTTGCCAAGTTTAGGCAAGACGGAGACGTAGCAGAGAGGCAACCAGCTCTCTCCTCATGAAGGATTTTTCCAGAGAAACCAGGAGGATTAAACGTTGAGGCCCACAGATAAACAGATGCACTGGTTAATCACCATCAGCTCAGTGCTGGTGTACAGTCGTTTTTAATTATTAAACTAAACATAATGGGGTAGTAGGGAAACCTTGCCACTGCATGCTACAGCCATACAGCCCAGTGTGCAGCACATGTAGCTGACTACACCTCACAGCTGAGCAGTGCCTTCAGGTAAGCATGTGTGAAGTCGATTACCCTTCATTTACTGATGTAATCAGATTTATCACTTCTGTATTGACCCTAAAAACCACTCGAGCACTGTTCAGGCTTTAATGTGGACTCAGCTGTAACTCGTATCACACAGTTTCAGTGACTCTGGTCCTCCTGAATCAACACGCGGTAGGAAATAAAGTCCTCGTGGCTCTTCTTTAACCGCCTTCATCCATTCATCTCATCTCTCGTCTACAACCACTTCTTGTGGTGAGGCCACAATGCAACTGTGTCGTGCATCTCTCAGTTCAAAAACATGCTAAAAACCACAAGGTCACATGACTGAACACAGCATCACTCTGCAAGTGATCAGGAGGAGGTTGGTTTTGAAAGCACCCAAGAAAAACAAGTCACATCAGCCTGCGTCTCATTAAAGACGCCAAAACTTTTCAGACAGCTGCAGAGCCCCGAGAGTCGGAATGTGCAGAGTGGCAGCTGTAGACACAACAAACCACCGCCCGCCTCGCCCAGCAAACCGGCCGTACCCTTGAACCGGTTCACACTAACAAGCAGATAAAGTGAATGACTTTGAGCATTTAACATTACGTGCTCTCTGCAGTCAGAGCAACGACAGCAGCGTTTCACGCAGGTTCATCTCCCGAGCAGCTGCAGTAACACCGTCACACAGCGGCGGCATCTCCACACGCAGACTTCACTGCGTTCCTCCTGGATAATTTGTTTACACGCACATCAGCATCCACGTTCTGGTCAGATAATGGTAATGGCATGTGACATGAGAAATGTGTAAGAGCACGATCCAGGTTCATCTGAGCAGTTTGTGTGCACCAACATCCGAGTGCAAATCTGAACTCAAACCCAGGTTACAAGCTCAGCTGGCTTTCCAAACCAGGGATCAGATGCTTACATGAACAACACACCCAACACCCGAACTGTGACTACGGCCATGACTCAAGCTTCCTGTTCCCCACATCTCCTTCTGATAACATTCACTGGTCCCACCACGCAAACGTTAAAACCTGCACCAGCAAGTTTTAGAAACTAAACACAACTTAAAAAACCAAAACAATAATAATACAACAGCTGGTAACTGCTGCACCTTTTACTCACCTTCCTCAGTTAGAAACCTGTAAAAGCATTTCACAGAGCTGCAGCTGGCACAGAGCAGCCAGCGCTACCAGAGAGAAACGAGGGATTACAGCAGAGACGTCACCCGGCGCCGTCTCACACGGCACAGCCAATCGCAGCCCGGCCACGCAAACGCTGAACACACACACAGAGTAACCTGACAATAGCAGCCAGTGAGGGAGGCTGTAATACGAGCAGCACGGTGACCACTGGGCCGAGGCTCTCGGCCGTAAACAGCGGCATCCCTGACAGGGAACAAACTCAGCCCTTTCTGAGCTGCAGAGGATGATGGGAGATTCAGCCTGAGAGCTGCCAGCAAAAAAAGCTGCACAAGGCAAAACTCTCAAATAATGAGCGCTAAGGTGTATTTTTAAAGTGCTTTACTGTATATACTCTTCTCACAAAAATGGGCATCATCCATTTCCCTCAAAAAACAAACAATGAACCAAGAATGAAGACATTTGTATTAAATTCTTGCTAAGGTTTGTATGTAAACGAGGCTTGAATGTGTCCCGCGCACAGCTGGCTGCATCTCTAATCAGCAGGTCAGGTTCTGGCTAACGTGAAGCCTCGTCAGACCCCCGGACTGTGGAATGCTTCGACTTGACAAGCAGAGTCTGTGCATGCCTGCATAGCTGAGGGATTATCACAGTATCAACTGAGCCCTGAATCCCCTTTGCACCTGCCTTGTCCTGCTTAATGCACAAGAAACGTGTGGGATTTCTCGCTCCCTCCTCTCTGAGACTGCTCACCTTTCATTCATCAGCAGCTCTGAAAGGATAATGACAGGCTGCGGGTGAGACGTGCAGAGCAAAGGATGTTTGGTTCAGAGGAGTCGAATGTGCCGCTGCTCCCCGCCTGCAGCTCCAGAGTTTTGTGGTTGGAACAAGAAGACGGGTTAATAGCTCGTCTCGTGTGTTGGACGCCTTCGTTTCTGATCTACATGCACCACAAAAGGGAGTCAGCTGCCTGCGCCTGATGCACCATACAATAGTTCTTACTTTCAGTTTTAATGAAGTTTCCTCAAAGAATTATGAAATATGCTGTAGAAAACGGCTTCTGTCAATACGAGGAGAGAAGTTAGCAACAGTCCTTCACCAGCACATGAACCAGTGCTACACCTGCTGCAGGTGCTACACCTGTAAGCCACGACGGTGCAGGAACAGCTGAACTTTCAGAGCTTTTCTGCTCGGAAAACTGACGGCATGGCTTCATGGACAGATGATGGTCACCATGTGAACGACTCTATATGAAAGTCTTAGTGATGTTAATGATTCTGTTGGTTTCATCGTTCAGATTTTGATTTTATGACCATTTACCGAGATTTTTATTAGCAAGTATTTGTTCTGCTCCAATAAATATAAATCATATCAATAATATTCAAAATTTCACCTTGATAAGAGAAAAACTGCACAAATTAATAAATGCCACCCAATTATTTATACTTATTTTAATATAAAATAAAAGTTTTTAGTCATTTTTCTTAAAACAAAAAAAAAAACCCTCCAGTTATTTTATAATCCAAAGATTTCCTTATACATTTATTCAAATGTTTTAATACCAACAGGTCCAAATGAAATCAAAGTCACATTTATTTCTATCCTAGAAGGTTAACAGATTCTTACACGACACGAGCACTGTGATCTGAAACCTCCACAAACAGGTGCCTGGAGTAATAAACATTTATACATGTCCTGAAATATTTGTGTGACTCGAGAACACAAACTTGTTTACTAAAAACGAGCAAGCTGAAAACTGATTTCCCAGAATGCCACACAGCTCTACACTGGAAGAATAACTTCCTTCCCCTGTAAGGGTTGGTGTGTAACGTGTTCCCGCTTTAGCCTCAAGTTCCACGCACCATCACTCCTCCCATCAAAGTGAAAATTAAAAACAATCATTTATTGCAAGTCTTGTCAGGCAGAGCGCGTTTCCACGAGGGCGTCGTCCCGGCACATTGATTCAAAAGGTCCCATCAGCACTGCAAAGATCGAGTTTTCCACAGCCAACACCAACACAAATATTAAGTAGAAGACCCCGTCACAAACCTGCTGCTGTCCCAACAGCTCGGGTGGTTTAAAGAAACGAAGTCTGTGAGGAGCCGAAGCTGAGAAACAAAAACGTCTCATTTAAACTCTTAATTTCATAATGTCAGAGGTCAATGATCCTTATTGATCGTCTGTGATACGACGAGCATGTGACGACTGTGAGGGAGCATGAAAGAAAGAACGGGATTAACATACCAGGCAACAAAACATCTTTGTGAAACGCACTCCGAGGTTTAGGCAGGGTTAATCCCAGCCACAGAGAGCAAAAAGCGTCACTCCTTCATGTTCGCCGCAGCAATCTTCTACCCAACGAGAATCTCGCAGGTTGAAGCATGCAGAAATGAATCATCAGCAGGCGGAACAACATAAAACACTATCCGGGGCTCTTTGGCGGGCCGCTGACATTCATCGTGATAGCTCATGTGTCCGCTTGTTCTTATGCAAGTTGTCAGTGAAATTCAAAGTCACAACAACTTCACCTGGTTTGTTTCATAATCTCTGCAGGTAGAAGCGACCGGGATCATGTTTACCGTCGGCCTCGTCAGGCTGCTGAATCACCCAAAATGTTGGCCGTGCAGAATAACTCCAGCTGCAAGTCATCCATGCAAAACTACAACCAAACAATTAAGCATCTAATGCGTTAATCCCCAGACACCAAACATCTGTAGAAGAAACTAAATAACCTCACCTCTGCTTTAAGTATCAGTCCAACACACCTCACAGCCTCCTCTACAATCTGTGCCAACACACACAAATGTCTCCCAATCCATCTCAGGCCACTCTGACTCCATTAAGCTGCTAAATCCACAAGAACTGATTTGAAAAGAATTTCGTGCGGTCCTGCCAGAGCTTTGATCACCGCGGTAATAACTTCCTTGCAAATTTGCAAACAGCGTGGTGCCGACTTGGCAGCTGCTCTGAGCTGCTGGAAATCTGTTAGGACTCCCTGAAGATCGCCTTTACTTAGAATCAGCTATGCAAGCCTTTTCATTTCAGCCGGTCCACTGGTGTTTTTAAAAGGTTTTATTTACATCCAAAACTCATGCACTGTAAGTGGAGGTGCAGCACCAGTTTCATACCAGCCGATGCTTCAGAATAACTGCAACAACTGCCCAGAGAACAGCAGGACGGCAGCTTCACAGCAACCTGAAGCTCTTTTGCTCATCTCCAGTGTTTCCCGACTCGGACTTATTCTTACTAAAGGCAATAATAACTCTTTGCCTTAACACTATGCAGACCAGCTGCTCTTCAGTGTCAGTCACCAACCAGAAACTCAATTTTGAGCCAGTAATGATCCCAGTTTATTGGTAAAGGTGGTTAGAAAACAGACAGTTTCACTGTTTAGAAATGAAAAAGCCAAGATCACAAATAGCTCACTGCAGAATGGTTGAGATTCAGAGAAGCTCATTTACAGAGTAAGCAGTGTCACCTTCATCATGTCCTTAAATAAAGCTGTGAGTCATTATAGAGGCTTCATGGTGCCTGTATTTGTACAGTGCTTTACACAACCAGTCACCCACCCAGTCACACACTGGTGATGGCAGCTACATTGTAGCCACAGCACTGACAGAGGCGAGGCTGCCGGACACTGGCGCCACCGGGCCCTCTGACCACCACCAGTAGGCAACGGGTGAAGTGTCTTGCCCAAGGACACAACGACCGAGACTGTCGGAGCCGGGGCTCGAACCGGCAACCTTCCAGCTACAAGACGCACTACCAACTGTTGCCACAAACTGCCAACACATAAGTGCTACTTGTGTGTGAAATGGGGGCGATCGTGGCTCAAGAGTTGGCGGCTCGTCTTGTAATGGGAAGGTTGCCGGTTCGAGCCCCGGCTCCGACAGTCGTGGCCGTTGTGTCCTTTGTGAAACGTCTTATCGAAGATCTCCATGAACACATTTATATCCTCTCAAATGCATCTTGGGCTGTTCTTGTTTTTGCAGGAGGGGGCTCTTATGGTTTTAGTTTAAGTGGATCTTCCACTCAAACTAAAGTACATTTGATCTTGTAATAACAGGGCAGACCCCGAGGCTCATGTAGGTCCTCATCCCACACGTTAAAGCCGAGCAGCTGTGACGACTCCCTTCACCTCCAGTCCAGCCAGTAAGAGTGGTTTCTTCGGGGTTACCCAGCAGTGAAGCTTCACGTGCACGCACGCAAAAACTAACATTTTCAAGTGAACCCAGGCAGAGCAGCTTTATTTTTAGAACCAAAAACATGCAAGAGAAGCACAAACAAGACAAGTATGCACAGATGTTCAACCAAAACTAAAATTATAACTCAGCAACCCCCTCGAGATAAAATTACAGAGAAAACACCACGGCAAGGACTCCACAAAAAAACTGAACACCCACAAGAGAAGCGAGGCCAGTCGTGACGTGCAAGCTGCTCGCACAGAGCTGTGGAGTGGAAGTCATTTCCTCTAAACAAACAGGAGGGGTGGGAGTCGTAATCACAGGCGGGGGAGGCGGGGGAGGCCACACGTCTGAGCAGATGAGACCCGGCTTTGATCCTGCGGATGTGAGGGTCGTCTCAGTCAGGCGTCATTTCACAGACCTCCACCGTATGTCCACGATACCGAGGAGGAGAGCATTAGAAATCAATAAGCTTCCAGAAATATCTTTTTTCTCTCATCTTCAGTTTATTCTTATGAAAATATGAAACAAGCTCCCTGCAGTGAAGTAAAGAACGCCTGAGCTGTTAGAGACACCGAGATGACCCTTTAACCACCTTAAGGTTAGTGAATGACTCGCTAACCCCCAAACCCCATTAAAGCTGTTAATCAGTGCTACAAACAGCAAAGCAGCAGCTTTGAGAAGCGACTTTGCAGAAAGTGTGATGCTTTCTGCAAAGCCACAAAATGCGAGGCATGCGGGCCCTGAAGGAATGCTTTGTGTGGCCTCCTGGATAATAAGTGCAGATTTCATCCAAGTGTAGACAAGTGGATCTTAAGATATGCAACAACTCCACAGTGGAAGCTTCACAAGGCCATTAGTCTTCCTCTTCACATATCAATTCCCCAGTGCTTCATCTGTACTGAAGAGTGGAAAGGCCTGTGAGCCAGGAGAGGATGAGGAGCCCTCTGTTTGACCCCAGCTCTTCACCAGCACAATGGGGACTCCCATCCAGGTCTGAGCCCCCCCGCATGAAAACAGGTAGCTAAGAAGGAAACGTGTCCAACACTAGTTTCATTTGGCAGCATTTCGGGGTTGCTGAGTGACCTTTAGAGCTCCACGGAGACTCTTTTGTTAAGAGCTCATCACGCACTGCGCTACGAGGACGCGGCTGTGGAAACAGTGCCACGAAAGACATTTCTGCGTTCTCGCGCTTGAGCTAAAGGTGTCCGCGAGCCTGTGGTGACACCTGACTTACTCTGAATCCGAGCGAAGGCGGCTCACTGTGGATTTAATCGCGAGTTTAATGAAACTGGTCTCGAGGGGCGAATCCCCCTGAAAACCTCCGCCGTCCCTCGCCTCCGGTTCCCCGCTCTTGGAGCTCAAAGTTCAGCCTCATAACACCTGCGCAGCGCAGACGGAAGTGGAAAAAAAACAGCGCCAGATTACCTGAAGGACTCCCAAACACCAGCTGACTTTAAATATAATCCAGCTTAACCAGCAGCGCTTCATGGGATTGTCTCGTCTGCTCGCTGCAGGACCACCTGGCCGACAACACGCACCGAAGACACGCTCAACTTACGTAATTAATTAAGCAGAGGGCTCGTGCACGCTTACACGCGCCCACAGAGACACCTGGGAGAACTGAAGCACGTTAAAACACACTTTGTCTTAGCAAAAGCGACCTTAACTTACCCCACGCTAACGCTTCCCGGGCCCCTTTGGAGGTGCAGCTCCTTTCCTCGGACTCCTTTCTGTGCTCGGGGTCGGAGTCTCGCAGGGTAAAAGCTGGGTGATGCGTTAACTTTGCGCAAAAGTGTGCAAAGCTCCAGTCTGTGCCCGCCGCACACGGTACGTCCCCTCTGCGCCAGCAGCAGCAGCCTCTTTGTACTTGTCCGCTCGTGCCTGGGCTCCAAGTTAACCCGCGGTCATGCGCAGTCGGTGCCCTCCCAGGAGCCCAGTCTGAGCTGATGTGAAGGTCAGTTAGAGGCACAGGTGTTGCTTTACCTGCGCACAGGGCTCGGCCTACTTACACTAGCTGAGTCACGAAGAGCAAACAGCGCGCTCCGGACTCACCTTAAAACTCAGGTAAACGTGTAGGTTAATGCAGTTAGCACGTCGTTTGCTAACCAGTGTCTACACGTTGTGTCGTAAAACTGTGACCACACCGGGGAGAAAAAGACATGTACGTTACAAAGTTAAAGTTTTGTAGTTTTAACTTACTATAACTAACCAAGATGTTTCTCTTCCGCGATACAATATAGAGCTCGGGACGATAGATGGAAGCGGTTTCAGTTGGCGCATTAATATCAAGTGTTCTTAATTGTTCTGTGTCGGATAATCTTATCGGGGCTCATTTTTTACGGGCTTTAAAATACTTACACTTTTAAATGAACCTAAATATTTAACGCAGACACACGAATACCTACATGTACATAAAAATGATCATTCAAAGAAACATGATGACAACAAGTTTCAGAAACGCATCCTCACTGCTTTGGACAGTCAGCGTCCCGCCGGAGGCTGCGTTTGCCCGACAGCGCCATCTGGTGACCAGTGGCGTTAACAGCAAAGAGAAGCCAAACTGCCTGAATCTAATGTGGTCTGTGGAATAAACACGCAGCACTGACAGCTGACTGTTTACCTTCATTGCACATTTAAAACCAACGTCTTTATTTTGTTTTCATTAGAGAAAACAAATGTAATTAGACCTGATATAGATCTACTATTTGAACGGCTACTGTTGGCACATCTTTGTGCGCAAAACAGTTCCTACAATAGCACAAACCACAGTTTACAAATGAGTGAGTACACGGACGTGTGTCTACACACAGAGCAATTTGGTCTCACCTAAAACTATTTCTCAAATGGTAAGTATCAAAATTTGAATAAATGCTGATAATTACGCGTCAAATGTTAATTAAATGTATATAAATCGGATCGTTTTCACCTTTAAACGCTTCCTGTGCTGCAGGACAAACGTCTACACTATCACAGATTGTTTAAAAAAAAAAAACCGCACATATGACGTCACATATGTGTGTGTGCGTGTGTGGGGGGGCACTTTTCACGCTACCCGACCCACAAATGTAAGCTGCGTTTAAGTGCTAGTGCAGAACTGGGACATCTGGCCTTCATGGGACTCTCCTTTTTTTTTTTTTTATTAGTAAAGCGATGTTTTGTTGTGTTTTTTTTCTCACTCTTCGACTACAAAACCTATATCTGTCAATCACAGCCTTCATATGGAAGCCCAAGAAAGTTAACATATGGTTTAATGTGCTGCTGATGCTACTGGTTGGATGCTGGACGCAGCTGCAGGCAGGAGAACATCTCTGAAGTGAGTTCATGCTCAGTAATCTATTGAATATGTGGGATATAGATATAATCCCGGTCATCTTTGATAACAGCCGACTGGCTCGGAGAGCTTAAGGACTATTAAACAGTCAGTCATCTTTATCACTTGAGATTCAGAGATAAAGTTTTAGTAGATTTTTATAAAAGTGTGTTTGCTGTTGCTGAACTGTCAGTGTTTTGTCTCATCACCAAGTAAACAGCTCAGTTAGATAAAGCCTGGAGATGGTGATGAGCTCCTAGTGTTTGTTTCCAGTTTTAAGCTTGCAGAGATCATTTTTGCTTGAAGTACTTTGAGGTCACAGAGCTCGTCAGCAGTGAAGTTTACTGTATGTTACAGAGCCACGTGAGATTAAAGGCTGAAAGGTTAAAGACAGAATGCTTCATCTGACTCTTTTCATTACACTTAAGTCAGGTAAAGCATACACAGTCTGCCCTGAGTGAAAATCAATTATTATGAGTTATATTTGTGTTGAGATTCAGTGAGTTTATTCCACTGCACTGAACTGAAAAGCAGATTTACGGGTCTGAAATGTCACCAGTGTTTCTCTGTGAAGCAACGATTCAACATACAGGTATGTTTGAGCTGTTCCCATATCTTTATCTTCTGACAGCGTGACCCCAGATACATGTTAGTACATGGGAAACTGTTTTGTGGAAGATCAGATTTCCTCCATGGTTTTGATTCGGTCTCTTCTAAACTACACAAACATCCTTGTGTTTCCGTGTGTGCGTGCAAACGAGCGCACATGTTGGATTTTATTGAATGTGCAGCTTGGTCACATTTTGCCTTTCTTCCTCGGTTTTATTGAAACACATGATGGACAGCTTGCTTGTGTGTCTTCAGCGGTATGTGGTAAAAACGGTTTTCAGCTCCATTGCAGCATCTTCAAGTGTCACAGTCGCACTGAAGTGTTCAAGAGGAAGGTGAGACTTTCTTACAATAAGTAGGACATGACAGCATTGGAGTGACTTTTAGAAAAATCTTTCAACCTCAGCGTTAAAACACTGCAGACGTCATTAAAACTGTTCTAATGGAAGCTCATCGTACTGCCACACACTGGACATGAGCACTACTGTCTCTGCACTGGCTTGTTTTAGCCTCTTCGCCCTGACTCACAGCATGTTGTACAGTTTCATGTTTGCATGAAGCATTTTCATTTGACTCGGTGTTTTCTGCATGCTGGAGTTTCAGGAGTTCAGATCCTCACTCCCACGCTTCTGTTCGACCTGATGGTTTTATGACTTCAGCTGATTTGCACAAGTTATGAAATGAGGTATGAAATGAGCATGCGAGCGTCTCTGGAGCCACTAATCTTTCCAAAGAGAAAATCCAGGGCAACGCGCTGAAAAGTTCGTGTGCGCAAGAGGAATGTAAACGCTGACTATTGTGCGCAGAAACAATGCGTGTCCGCACTCCTCGTATCTGTGTCGGGCTGTCGCTCTCAGGGAACAAAAGTCTGGACTCGGGCTTGTGCAGCTCTCTTTGTTCTGCTCACATCCTTGTGTTTGTAACACTATCGTGTCATCGCTGCAGCGCTCAGTGTGCACAGCGGGGCCACACCTCTCCGCTACATACACTCCCCCCACGGCTGTCCACGCGCAGTTCCGCGTTGCTGCCGCATTTAAATCCTGCAGAGTTTCCTCAAACCCGCAGTTCCAGCGACTCAGCGGCACCATGTCCGACAGCAGCACCTTCGACACCAACGTGGTCACCATGACCCGCTTCGTCATGGAGCAGGGCAGGAAGGCCAAAGGCACGGGGGAGCTGACCACGCTGCTCAACTCGCTGTGCACGGCGGTGAAGGCCATCTCCAGCGCTGTGCGCAAAGCTGGGATCGCCCACCTGTGAGTGAGCCACGTTACACACGCCGTT
>NW_005187439.1:125557-133624 GCF_000239375.1 Pundamilia nyererei | reverse complement strand
GAGACGCCTCTTTGTAGAAGTAACTCTCTCTTGTATATAACACGTCACATAGTCACTGCATGTTTTTCTACTTCTTCAGGGGAAATACATCGTGTGCTTTGATCCTTTGGACGGCTCCTCCAACATCGACTGTCTCGTCTCCATTGGCACCATCTTTGCCATTTACAAAAAGGTACTAGCACAGGGTTAAGAGCTTATGATGAAACTGGTTTGTTCTTGATTTAAAAACTTAAAGTGTTGGCAAACTGTTTGTATTGGATTTTACAGCTGCATCACTTGTAGATGGGACTAAACTGATTTTAATGCAAACGCTCCACTGATGTCGAATCAGGCAACAGAATCAATAATGACACGACTGATGCCGTTTCCCTCAGACCACAGATGATGAGCCCTGTGAGAAGGACGCTCTGCAGCCCGGCAGGAACCTCGTGGCAGCGGGCTACGCCCTCTACGGCAGCGCCACCATGGTAGTGCTCTCCACCGGCCAGGGAGTCAACTGCTTCATGCTCGACCCGGTTAGCGCTCTTTTGAAGGTTTCGCGTGTTCCACATAGAAATGCTGCAAACTGATTTTATCTACAAACATGTTTTTGTTGCTACTGCTTTTTGCTCTTTAGGCGATCGGGGAGTTCATACTGGTCGAGCGGGATGTGACGATGAAGAAACGAGGGAAGATTTACAGCTTGAATGAAGGTTATGCAAAGTACTTTGACCCTGCTGTCACAGAGTACCTGCAGAACAAGAAGTTCCCTCAGGTAACGCAGGTGTCCAGACATGTTTGTCTCCAGGGGGAAATTTATACATTCCAGCAGTATCCACAAACATGCTGGATATACAATAAACACTAAATACTAATAATGCACACTGATGTATTTTACTGTAGACCTCGTCACTAAACACGTTGTTTTTGACGCCCCTGTAGGACGGCAGTGAGCCCTATGGCTCCCGCTACATTGGCTCTATGGTGGCAGATGTGCACAGAACGCTGATGTATGGAGGGATCTTTTTATACCCAGGAAATACGAAAAGCCCCAAGGGAAAGGTAAGGTCCTGCAGCTGTATGTAAAAGATGGATGCAGTGTAGGCGTCCGTGACATCAGTGCTGTAGCACCTTAAAAAAAACTTGGAAAACGTGTAAAAACTTGAGTTCCTCGATTGGCCCCTCAAGGCTGGGATCAAAATCAGCTCAGTTCCCACAGATGATTACAAATGATTACAAGCAGAACTAATGTCTACAGTGTTTTTGTGCAGGTACATAGATGGTTAGGGGTCGATAGTTTAATAGTTTAATTATTTATATAGCACATTTAATTACAACAGGAGCGTTGACCAAAGTGCTGTACAAGAATACAACATACATAATAAAACAACTTAGAGTATTAAAAGCAAACACCAAATATGAATTAACAAATAACAAATAACTCTCATGCTGTATTAAAAGCCAGTAAATAAAAATGCGTTTTAAGATGAGATTTAAAAAGATTGACAGTAGGAGCCTGTCTGATGTGTAGGGGTAAATTATTCCACAGCTTAGGCGCTACGACTGCAAATGCTCGATCACCTCTATGAACCAGCCTCGACCTTGGTACGGCTAAAAGCAAAAGATCACTTGATCTAAGAGATCTAAGGGGGGTATAAGTCTGCAAGAGGTCAGACAAATCCCCGGGAGCCTGTCCATTCAGGGCTTTGTAGGTCAACAATAGAATTTTAAAATTAATTCTGAAGCTAGTTTGTCACTCAGCTGCAGGTAGAATATAGGTTTTTAAACTCACCCACTCTGGTAAAGTTTAAAGTCCAGTTAGCTGAGCGACAGGTTTGCTGTCCGCCTTCACAGATTTGAAGTGTTGGTGCTGTCGGTGCTTTTTGGAGCATTTCTATTTGGATTATCTGACAGAAACTTTGACCTGCTGTGAGTTACAGATCATTCCACAGCATGTCTTCCTTCTCTCACACCAACCAATCACAGCAGATGGCCCCGCCCCTCCCTGAGCCTGGTTCTGCTGGAGGTTTCTTCCTGTTAAAAGGGAGTTTTTCCTTCCCACTGTCGCCAAAGTGCTGCTCATAGGGGGTCATATGATTGTTGGGTTTCTTTCTGTGTGTATGATTGTAGGGTCGACCTTACAATATAAAGCACCTTGAGGCGACTGTTGAATTTGGCGCTGTATAAATAAAACTGAATAGAATTGAATTCCAGTAGTTTGTGCTTCGGTTACGTTGGTTTAAACTCTGCACTAACTGGCAGGTATTATTTATGGCTGATGAAATCAGCTTGCTCACTTTGACATTCTGGTTCCTGGTTCTGAAAAGTGAAGCCGGTACAGCCAGAGGTCTGCAGGAAAATGCCCCCCTGACCTGAGCTGGCCGCTAGTTTGACTCATACTGAAGAAAAACCATTTAGTAAACTTTGGTCATTCAGGAGGATTAAGCAGCTCCTCTGCAACGGTTCCTAAAACCAAAAAACACATCTGACAGTTTAAATGTGATATATATATATGAAATTACACTAAAAGGCCTGTTTATGAACTATTGTAGCAGACTGTCGATTACATTTAAAGCACAAAAAGAAGATCTTTACATGAACAGGACGAATGATCTCTTCTAGAAAGTCCTGGTCCATCAAACCATCTATCTGATTTTTTTCCTTCAAGCACTAAAATGCTGAACGAGCCTGTGAGTTTTCCAGACTTTCTCATGAGCACTTACACCTTCCCTCCCCTCTCGCTCAAAGCTGCGCCTGCTGTACGAATGCAACCCCATGGCCTTCATCATGGAGCAGGCGGGCGGCATGGCCTCCACGGGCTTCGAGAACATCCTGGACATCCAGCCTGAGAGCATCCACCAAAGAGCTCCTGCTGCTATGGGCTCCAGCGAGGACGTGCTGGAGTACATCGCCATCTGCCAGAAACACGCCAAGAAGTGAGACCGCACGGGACTCACACAGCGGTCCTCCTGTTGGGATGCACGTTACCGCCTCTGTAATGATGGTTTTTATGTAAAAATGGGTTTTAAAGACCAAAAATGTGAAGAGATTTGGAGGCACGGTGTTTTCATGCCACGTTAGCGCTCCCATTTTTAAGAGGTGCTTCATAAGTTCACATACTGCTAAACAAAAGCTACCAAAGACCAAAAATGTGCCAAAACACACAAACGCACTTCAGTCTGAGACCTTTGCTCCTCAGTTTACCTCCAGTTGTGCCTTAAATCAAAGAGACATTCCAGATGTGCAAAAGACCAAAAACAGCCTCTTTGCAACCAAACGTGATTCTTTTATTATGTGAAATAACAGCTGTTTGGAACAATGAAGTCTCTCAATAAATGATAAGAACGAGTGAGTGTTTGATCATTTCAGACGTGTGTCATCTTCTCACAGTTATTCAGTTTGTGTCCCTCGATAATATCTTGAAATCTTCAAGTTAGAGGCTAAAGTTCAAAGATACTTATTTCAGTGGAGTCGACCTTTAAGCCGGGGTCAGCTGAAGCTCAGAGAGCCGACTGACATTTAAAGCTCACTTGAGCTGCTGTTGTGCTAAAACGCGGCTGCAGAATGGAATCTGTGTCCCCGAGCCTGTAACACAAAGACACACAACATCAAACTGAAACAAACACTTCAGCTTCTTTTTGTAGCAGCTGAAGTGTCTTAAACCTTAACCTCGAAGTCGGCCGTGATTATTTTTGACTGTAAACCTGGATGCATGTTTAGAATCTGCTGCAGACCTGCTGTCAGGTTCATGTGAGGTTAAACGTCCCAAAGAGCTGCCACGTCACCCCAGCCTCGGGCGCCTGTTGTCAAACAGCCTGTAAACCTGTTGCCTAAATGAATTAAAGAGCTGATAAAAGTGTTGTGCAGGATTAAAGCGTGTCTGCAGCTGACACCCGACACCACCTACACACCCGCTCTTCCACTCGGCTGCGCTCACAAATAGATCAGCTCAGCTTCACAGTTCTGGGCACGTAAAGGACGAGGCTCATAATGAGGAGGCTCAGTCGTAGCTTGCTGCCCAGCAGGAAGGACAGAAGAACCAGGATCCGGCATGTCGGACCAGTCGGCGTTTGAGACGGACGTATGGACCCTGACCCGGTTTGTCATCGAGACGGGGCGCCAGGCTAAAGGGGCGACGGGTGAGCTGACCCAGCTCATCAACGCCATGCTGACGGCCATCAAAGCAATTTCATCTGCTGTGCGTAAGGCAGGCTTGGCCCACCTGTGAGTATCACCTACGTACAGGGACAGTTCAGCATGCGGGGACAAAGCTGTGCGTGAACTTTGCTGTTGGAGGTCGGCCTCCGTCACAGAGCTGGTGGAGCGACTGGCTGTTTGTGTTCAGTGTAGGAGCTGTCACAGATAAATCTCCTCTGATTTCAACACTGCACAATAAGAATGAACGGAGGCTTTGTGCTGGATAAAGGTCGCACCGCTGCAGTCAAAGCAGCACACACAGCTTTGTGTGGTTTCAACACTCTAATCGTGACTTTAATAAAAGATGGTGCAGTGAAAGGACGGAGCTGTGCGCATTGTTAAAATGCTTTAAGGGCAGGGGTGTCAAACACGCGGCTCCGGGGCCAAAACAAGCCCATCTGAGGGTCCGAGTTGGTCCGCTTCACGACCTAAGTGTGAACAGAGCAGCGATATTAAGATCTGGACAAATGGCTCAAATCATAAAAGCATAAAATGATTTAGTGTGAAGTCACAGATCTGCTGGTCCGACCGACTGGAAACATTTACCACGTTTAATTAAACAAAGCTCGTTTTTCTGAAGACATGTCATCATCATTTTTCATTGGATATCTTATTAAAAAGTGTCCATGTATGTCATATTGTGCAGGAGTGTCAGTGGTGCAGCCCGCCTCAGGTCAACGTGGGGTCGCAGGCGTGACCCTGACAGCCCGCTTTCCAGTTTAGTGTGTCTGGTTTGTTTAAAGCTGCAGGCGGAGCTCGTGAGGATCCCAAAGCACCGCCTGCTGACATCGTGCCCGCCCGTGAAGAAAGCATCATCATCAGAGAGCTTACATAACCAATCACAGCTCAGCTTTGTTGGCAGTGAATGGAGTTCGCCTCACACGTGATCTCCAGTTGAAGAAACCACTGTGGGGGGAAAAAGCAATAATGACGAATTTTTCTGTGACTAACTGAATTTCTCTGCTCAGCCGGATGTGAGCAGGTTTGCTCTCAGTCAGGTGTCCTGTGTGTGGGCGTGGCTAACGTGTGGCTGCTGATTGGTCCGTGCAGGCAGGGTCTGGCGGGCGCTGTGAACGTGACGGGGGACGACGTGAAGAAGCTGGACGTGCTGTCGAACGACCTGGTCATCAACATGCTGCAGGCCTCCTACAGCACCTGCTGCATGGTGTCTGAGGAGAACAAGGAGCTCATCGTCACCCCCCAGGAGAAGAGGGTAAGCAGCCACCTCACTGCCAGGTGTCTCTGTTCCACCCTCACAGGTGAGTCCATCTTTATCCTCTGATGAATCACGTCTGTGGTGATGGGCGTGACCTCGTCCAGTCAGTCAGGACTGGTGTGACTCTCACCACATCTAAGCCGGGGAGATCCAGCTCAGTATGAAGAGAAGATTTTGCACAACGAGGAGCCGAGCTGTGGAGCATCGAGCTATTTTACAAGCTTCAAGGTTTTCTTTTAATTTGTCACCATTTTAAACCAGACAGTCGGTCTGTGTCTCATAATCACAGCACTCAGATTAAATTCAGTCAGCACAATACAGCTTTGTGCTGTTAGCTTAAAACTCAGTCAGATTTCTCACACTTGAATTGATTTATTATGGCAGAAGAATTGAGTTAGAGTATGAAATTTAAGGTTGAGGAGTAGTTGTACAGGCGCATGTCCACAGTCCGGAGTTACAGAGAAAAAAGAAATGTTCCTTTGTCCACATATTTATGGCTCTAACTGTATTAATCACCCACAACGTCGCAGGTGGACGAGTGAAATCTGGGATCTGGATGTTTGAGTGACGTCATGCATGTTCTGTCTAAGGAGCTCGGAGACAAAAGCCCTGTGGGAGTGTCCCCAAGAGGGTCACGGACCCCCTATTGATCCTCCACCTAACTGTACGAGCCACGGTGTGAAAACGGGTGTAGGTCACAATCAGCCAAGGTTGCAGGTGAAGCCCAGCCCCAGGCCCAGGATGTGAGTGGGCGTTCAGGCGTCTGGGAAGGATCTCAAAACTGGATTATAGATGACAGACGGTTGGTGTCATAAGCCCCGCCCTCTGTTCACAGATGGCGTTCACAGTGGACATAGATGCTTCTTTCACTCCTCTTTCAAACCATCTTCTCTGTCCAAAATGTGAACATTGGCATCCTCAAGAGTGACCTTTGACCTTTAGATGCAGGTGGATGGCCGTGTTCTGTACTAATCTCTCACCGGCTCCAGTGGTGAGCGAGTCATGTGATCAAATATGTGGGACGTGTTGGTTCTTTCAGTGGCTGTAGTGACGCATTAATACAGCACACTGAGTGATAAACACGTCATTCTGAAATAATACGACTCCAGTCTAACAACCGACACTTTGTTTATTTCCTGTTTACTTCCCGTCTCTGCCGCTCACCCCCAGCACTGGTTTGAGATGGCTGCATGACTCATTCACTTTTATTTGGAATATAATTTATTATTATCGTCATATTTCATTATTTAGTGTGTTTCTCCACAGGGGAAGTATGTGGTCTGCTTCGACCCTCTGGACGGCTCCAGTAACATCGACTGCTTGGCGTCCATCGGCACCATATTCGCCATCTACAAACGCGTGAGTCTGAGCTCAGAGTCTCGCTGAATCATCTGCATCACAAACATTTTGCTCCCGAGTCAAGGAAAACAGCCAAATCCTGGTACTGAATGAAGTCATAAGTATTTCAAACCATCAACAGTAAAATATCTGAGTACATTTACTGTGATTACTTTAAATATATTTTCATTATACAGCTTTTGTGCTATTAAGTTACTTATTAGTTACTTGGGTAAACAGTCGCGCATTAATGATGCTGTGCAGTAATAACAGGACACACTGTGTCCACACTGATTTTATTCCTATTTAAATATTAAGATTTCCTGCGTCTCCCACCACACGCCTTTTTATCGATCACTCCGCTACCACGTTTTTAAAAGTCCAGGAAATGTTCTCATACTGTGAAGCTGCCGTCTGTAACAGAACCATCTATGTTACCCAAACACACCTCGAGTCTTTAAAGGCTTCTGGGATTTTCAGAAACTTCAGATTTCTGCAGG
This sequence comes from Pundamilia nyererei, assembly GCF_000239375.1. Classification (NCBI taxonomy): domain Eukaryota; kingdom Metazoa; phylum Chordata; class Actinopteri; order Cichliformes; family Cichlidae; genus Pundamilia; species Pundamilia nyererei. The sequence goes on along the minus strand of NW_005187439.1, from coordinate 126,394 downwards.
GTCGAGGTGCAGTAACATCCTGCAGACACAAGAGGGCGCTGCTGCCCAGCTAAACCTGGCTTCTGAGCGCTTCTGATTATTTACAGCTGCAGCCTGCTGAGCTTTTTCAACATTGCACAACACAAAGCAACAGCTGTAAACAGGCCAGAGCCAGACAGGCCTGCGTGAGGTTTATACCATGAAACCTGATGTGTTTTATTCTGAAATGAGAAAAACGTTAATCTGATGTCAGTTTGTGAGTTTTTGGTCGGATGCTACAGTCTTTGTCCACTGAGGCACTCAGTCTGTGAGCAGTTTGCAGATAATCTCTCAGGTCTGCTGTTGTTTTTCCCTGCTGTGATGTTCAGATCTCAGAGGGGGAGCCCACCGAGAAAGACGCCCTGCAGCAGGGCAACAACATCGTGTGCGCCGGCTACGCCCTCTATGGCAGCGCCACCCTGGTGGCCCTCAGCACGGGCGCCGGGGTCAACTTCTTCACGCTCGATCCTGTGAGTACTGCGGTCACAGGTTTCCACACCTCCACAGAGCGCCACGTGACGTTACCTGAAGGGCCCTTTTCTCTCATGGCTCCTTGTGTCAGTGATAATCTCATAAACTCGCGGTTAATCCCTCACAGTCGTGCTTTTCCCGTTTCTCTGGTTTATTGTTTCTGCCAAAGAAAGCAGACACGATGCTGTCAGTCATCCCTCGTGAGGCACATCTGCACAGTGGAATCACAGGACTGTAGACACACGTCAATCCTTTTAGCTTTGCCACAATGTTTCTGGCACCTCATCTCTGATTGACTCAGTTTACATCATCTCACTCGTGTCACATTCTGGGTTTCAAAGGTAAAAA
>NW_005187439.1:123408-125135 GCF_000239375.1 Pundamilia nyererei | reverse complement strand
CCTGATGCTTCCTGTTTCTCGTTCCTCCTCGTTCTTCAGTGAGCGCACGAGTCCCGTCTCCCTCTCTCTCTTTTCCTTCCTGTGAGTTTTCCTGTTTCAGCCTGCGTCCTTCATCACGTCCTGCTTTGTGTTTTTGTCTTTTGTTGTTTAGTGAACAACTTTGATTAATCAGCTTTTCAATAAACTTCACTTTTTCTTTGATATTGAGTTTTTAGGTCTTTAAAAACATTTTGATCAGCCTTTTTAAAAAGCAGGTTTAGTTATGATATCGTTGAAGAAATGAGTCTTGATGCAAACAGAAATGTAGGAAAAAGAATTTAGTCCAGAAACCTCCGGAGGTCTCGACAGCTGGAGAGAGTAATGTTGTATCATCAGTGTTTACAGTCGTGTACAATGCGGCACCTTGACTTTGTAATTTAAACACCTGAACTCTTCGACCTGAGGATTTTGCTCTTAAAGGAAGGCACTGGCTAACGTCTGGATTTGACCCTTTGGCGCTGGCTCACTTCTGCTGATGTTTTTCTATCCTGATCATTTCTATTGTTTCCACTGAACGTCTAACTTTTTTCTTATCAGGCCGTCGGCGAGTTCATCCTGACTGAAAGGAGCGTGAGGATCAAGCCCAAGGGGAAGATCTACAGTCTGAACGAGGGCTACGCCAAGTACTTCCACCCCTCCATCAATGAATACCTCAAACACAAGAAGTACCCTGAGGTAAGAGCGCGCACGGTGTCCCACTTACTCAGAGCGCGTTGATGGTTTTCAATGTGATACCTTTAACTGAAGCTGCAGTAGAAATGCGAGCTGTCGACCCACAGAGCATCTGTTCAGGTCTGCGGGCTCAAAGCTGAATCTAACACTCCTGCAGCCACAGTTCACACACAAGCAGCTGCTCGCACTCGTCATGTGAGTCCTGACGAAGCATCCGCAGGGCTAGAACACATTTACAGACTCACAGGCACAGAGAACATGTTTGTTGGTCAGTCTAGTGTTATGCTACGTGTATACTTCACTGTTAGACTTGCTCAATGAAACCATTTCATTTGCTTGTTGGAGAAATTACTTCAACCCTATATGCACATGCAGTGCATTCTGGGTGATTTACAGTAAAAGACTCTCGATGCATTTGTGTAGCGAGAGCAGGTAGAGGTTACCTATGCCCTGAAACATGTGACGGGCAGTCAGCGGAGCGTGACCGGTCGGTCAGGCTGTAGGTCGGTCAGCTGAGCTGCAGGATGGTGAAACAGCTAATGTGAGTGCACATCCTGTTCCTCAGGAAACTGCAGCAGCTTCTCAACTGGAAACTCTGCCTGCACACTCAGCACTTTGTGAAGCCTGCGCTTGTCATGAGCGTCCTCTTCGTCAGCCCGGGATTCGCTGATGCTCTCGTTTTCTCATTTCAGTTTCCTTTGCCTTTGATTTTTCCTAAAAAGCAAAACAAAACCCTCCTATGTGCTTTTAGAATAACTGAAAACTCAAATTAAAAGTGGTGCATTGTGTCACGTGTGAGATTGACTCTGTCGACGCTTCGTGGGTTTGGTTTCAAACACAAAGACCAAGAAACTTCACACAGCAGCTACAGGACGAACGTCTCGTCACACGAAAACAACCTCTGTGGGATTATGTGTATTAAATGTAACGCTACCATAACAAACTAGCACTCTTACATGTCCACACAGCATAAAACACACACACACACACACACACACACACACACACACACACAC
>NW_005187439.1:97660-123064 GCF_000239375.1 Pundamilia nyererei | reverse complement strand
TGAAAAAGCTTTATTTGTTTACAGCGGAGCAGCCGTACAGAGTCAGGTGACCAGATTTCAACACTAAACAAAACTCGCCCTGATCACTGCTCCCAGATCAGCACCCCTGCTGCTCAGGACGTCTCTCAGCATTAATATGCTTCAGATCATAAATCATACGTTCACACGTCACACCCTCGATAACTTCCCCTCACTCTCTGCTCGCTGCTCTTTCTTGTGACTTCGTTATTTTATTTTAGGTAGTTTCGCTCGAGGTGGATTTTTTTCTTTTCTTTTCTTTTTGATCGTGTGTCATGTTTGGGAAGCCCTGCTTTACTTTGCACACACACACACACACACACACACACACCCTTATGGGATGTGACTCAGCAGGCACATGACTCTACATCATGTCGTGCCGGTCAGAACACGAACCTCGCTTGGTGGGAACTCCACACACCTTCGACCGCTCGCGTCACATGACGTCGTCACATTTGAACCTGTTAAACAACAAATTCTGAGAATAAAGTTCACTGAGGAGAATATTTAATCACAAAGTCATTTCATTCAGACGTTACTTACAGGTCAGTTTTTAAAATGCACTCGTAGTGATAAAGCTGGAGTGTTGAACTCAGGTTTGCCACGCTGACACGCTGGTCACATGACGCTGTTGCTCTACAGCTCTTTGTTTTTAAATGGTTGTAATATCTGTAATATACAGTTATTTGTTGGGGCTGTTTTTACCTGACAGTGACCACAGGAAGTAGATAAACTAACGCTTTACATCCAAGAATCAGCCAACATAAAATACCAGTCACAAACTGGGAAAACTGTAAAGGTCACAGAATCTCTGGGAATGCTAATGCTAATGCTAATGGAATCTGTGTGTGTTTAAATTTATTTCTTAAAATAAACCAAAATGTGATGTGGAGCATAGAAAATGTGAAAGTCACATTTAGTTTAGTGACATTTAAGATGAATTTCTCTCCTGCAGGACGGCAGTTCGCCCTACGGAGCGCGATACGTGGGCTCGATGGTCTCAGACATTCACCGCACCATCGCTTACGGAGGGATCTTCATGTATCCGGCCAATGAGAAGAGCCCAAAGGGAAAGGTAACCACTGAGAAGGCTGCAGCTGTTCAATGGGGACTCGTTGTGCTTTTGAGTGGCTTTGCATGATTTACCAATCAGAATAATGCTTATTTATCTTACACGGGGCCTTGGTGTAGCAGGTGTGCCTGACATGAAAGTGATATCGACTCTCACTGACATCACGCAGAGCCCAGAAGAGGAAAAAAAGTTTTCAGAGCAGTCTGAGGTCTGAGGTTTTGGCTCTCGGGGATTTCTTGCTTATACACTGAACTCATTATCTGAATCTTTGGCTGTGTTTAGTATCAGCACACATCAGTAACAGTGTGAAGAGCAAAGCAGGTCCCCTTTAATGGGTTCACTCCACAAAAGAAGAAACAAACGTGTGTTTCAGTTTTAAATTTGTTTTAACTCCAAAAGTTTGATTGAAGTTTTTGCTCCAAAATGAAATGAGTCTGACTGTGACGGGTGACCAGACACTGCCGTGGATGTGTCCGTGGACTCATCCAAGGTTGTCCTGAGATAAATGAAGCTCAGAGGCAGCAGAGACTGGTGGTAAAGAAAACCCACAAACCTCATGAGTCAGTGTGCATCCAGGCAGCTTCCCTCTGTGAGCGCTTCGAACACAACATCTCTCATATTTCCACCATTATTTCCTGGGCAAACATGAGCTACAGCTGCTGAGCGCCAGTTTCAAAAACAGCAGCAAATAATAACTCTTAACATATGATTAATATATTATAAGATGTAAACTGAATACAGGGGAAATCACAGGCAGCAGGCAGCTGTGAACAAACCTGTGCACTGCAGTGAAGACGGGAATATGAAACTCAGACTGTCTAGTTTCAGCACATAGTCACGACCTGCTCGTTCACTGCCGGTGTTATTATTGAAATACTGACGAAGAGCATTTCAAAGTAACCTGGAAACAAAAACTTTCACATTTTGGCCAAATTTAGGGTATTTTTTTAATGCTTAACAAAAGCACCACGTAAACTCCCCAACATGCCCCCCATCAAAAAGTTAATGTCTTTCATAAGCAGGTGTCTGAATTCTGATCTGACTGATGTATATAGCTGAATGTAACAAATACAAATAACACTAAATGTATTTGAATAGTGCTTTACACATCCACCCAGTCACACACTGGTGATGGCAGCTACATGTAGCCACAGCCACCCTGGGGCTCACTGACAGAGGCGAGGCTGCCGGACACTGGCGCCACCGGGCCCTCTGACCACCACCAGTAGGCAACGGGTGAAGTGTCTTGCCCAAGGACACAATGACCGAGACTGTCCAAGCCGGGGCTCGAACCGGCAACCTTCCCATTACAAGGCGAACTCCCAACTCTTGAGCCACGATCGCCCCTTACACTAGATCAAATGCTCCAGCTGAGAGCTTGTAGTGGGGATAAAACACATGCTGTCAGCGTGCCATAGCGCTCCAATAAAGACACTCTATATGACCTTTGGAGGTGAAGTTCTGTGTGCTGGACAATCACCAGATGTGTGAATCTGCACAGCAGTTTTATTGCCCCACAAATCGAGCGAATGCACTGCGTTCTGGTTTTTCATAAGTCAGCGCTTCCAAAGCTCAGCTGTGAAGAAAGAGGAGAAGGCTTTCTTAAAGGTCGAATGGCGGTTGAAAGGTCACGAATCAGAAACAGTTTATGTGGATTTGATGGACACAAGAAAAGGAAATGCAGCCACAATAAAAACTAAGAAACTACTCCACTTCCCAATTCTGAGAGAATTTTCTTCCTTTTTTCTTGTTGTCATTCTCTAATATTGCCAGGAATCAGCCCACTACATGTGAGAGTCAAAGAAACAAGCGTGTCTCAGAAACATGAGTATCCGGTCTTTTAGTCTGCTGTCATCAGCTGTTTCCAGGTCCAAACTCCGCTTCAGGTCCCAAAGTCACACGAACACTGTGACATCACTGAGAGTTACAAACTGTCTAAATTCTTTCATCTTTAATAAAATGATCAGCGTTGCTGCTTTACCAGGTGGAACAAAGTTTAACATCCAGGCATCCATGAAAACAGGATTTATTACATTTAATGGAGTTAGAAGTTAGCTGGAAGCTAGCTCGCTAGCTTCCAGCTAAACATGATATAGCATGTTGTGACTGAGAGATTTCTGAAAAATTAAAACGTACAGCTTTGCTGTCACTTCCAACATAAATGAAGACAGAAACTGAACAGCAGTGATGTTTGTAGGGTTAGCTGGTATATAATGATGTGCTACGTGATCGCTAGCTACACAGCTATGTTAAATTCAAATTCAAATCTGTCACATACAGTCATACACAGTACGATATGCAGTAAAATGCTTAAATAACTGCTGTGACCTAAAGAAAAAAAGACTATGAATAGGATAGGAAATAAATGTGGAAATTAAAAAGGGTCAATTTAACTGGGAAAGAATAGAATAAAATATATAAATTAAAGTTGAAAATAAGATAACTGTACAACAAAATACACAATATAGAAATATATAAGAATGTATGAGGAAATATAACAGCAGCTGAGCAGAAACACAGTGAAGCTGGAGGATGAACGCTAACTTTTTTCCACCCGGTAAAAGTTAACAGGAGCTTGTTCAGGTTAAACAGATACGAAGCATTAAAACATGTTAAAAACACAACAGCCTTAATAAACATTTGGACCCGGATGCAGGGTTCATGCGTCATCACTTAGATGACAACAGATCGCGCTGGGACCTGTGCGTGCTCATTATGTGAGGTTATTGGTGCCTCTGATTGTTAGTCTGGGGTTCGTATCCCGTTTGTTGCGTGTCCAGAGTCCGGCACGCATTCAGCTTTTTATCCGTGATAATTAAAAACTGAACATGAACACGAGTCTGTCCTGATGATCGCCTGCGACATGTTGGTGGTCATCTGCAAACTGTAGCTACACAAAACTGGAAACGTGCTGTTGTGAGCCTGCGCACTGTGAGGTGGTTATCAGTCTCAGAGTGAATATTTACCATCTTTAGAAATGATTCAGCGGTTCAGATTCCAGCTGTGACCTTTAGCTGTAAACAGCTGCGCTGATCTTTTCAATATTAACGCACGTACGTGTCCTTTTTTTCTTCTTCTCCTTGAAGCTGCGGCTGCTTTACGAGTGCAACCCCATCGCCTTCATCATCGAGCAGGCCGGCGGCCTCGCCACCACGGGCACTCAGAGGATACTGGACGTTCAGCCTGAATCGCTCCACCAGCGGGTGCCCTTTGTCGTTGGCTCACCTGATGACGTCAACGAGTACCTGTCCTTCGTCAAGAAGTTCTCATAAAGCTGCGGGAGCCTCGATTGGCTGAAGATTCTTAAAATGTAGTTTTCTCACAGTCGTGACCTGATGTTTTCTGCTTTAACGGTAACAGCTAAATATTCAGCTTAACCTTAAATAAATAATTAGATTTATTAACTGTGACATCATGATTTATGAAAGCGCCTGTGTTGGGTCATATATGCTGCATAAAAACAAAGAAATATGACACCAGGAAGAATCCGGGTATCACTGTTTTTGACTCTTTTTTTTTTTAGCAAAAATCCTCTGACTGTTGCCACGTGCTCAGAGGGACGTGTGATTTTAGGGTTTCCTCTGCACGATCGCAGGGCCTTTAGCTTCCAGCATCCTCCAGCTGCACTGTGGTTATTTAGTGCTAAATAAATAATAAATTAAATAGAAAAGTGAGAATTCAAATATCTTTAACAGTTGGCCTTAAAATACCACGAACCAGTCCGACAGTAATGAGCTGGGTTTGTTTTGTAATCTAAAGCTATCACCATAATGTTGCTAGCATGAATGTTAACTCAGGTTTTATCCTTGTTAACATCTGGTAATCAACCAGTAGAAGTCAATAATGATCATCAGTCACGAAGTGTAGTTTTTTTAGGTGCTTTTTATACTTGAAATATTTGGTGGTTTGAAGTAAAGAGCCTCATCTATTGACCACAAGGCTGTTGGTTTGATCGCTGGCTCCCCCTGCTCGTATGTTAGAGGCGTCTTTGGATGAGATACTGTAAGAAGTGCTCAGATTTATGAGAAAAGCATTATGGAAGCAGTATTTACTGGGTCATGTTTCCTTCTCACTTGGCACCTTTGTTGATCAGAAATGCACGAGGTCCCACATACTGTGAGCTCGTTAGCCTCATTGCTTTACATTTTAAAACCAGCAGAAGCACAGAGCTTTGTTGCATCGCTAACATTAGCTAACTTCATTAGCTTTCTAGAGCAATACTGTGACTTCTGCAGGGACAGAGTTTAATGTTGACGTCAGTTTGATTCATAATCAGATGAGGAAAGCGCTCGGGGTGAAACACGTCTTTAAAAACAGTCCTGAGTCCAGACTAGTGTTTTAAAACTTTAATTGATCACAGTAAAAGTAGAAAAGAAATCATTTACAATGACCATAGCAAGTGGTAACGATCACTTGCCTAGTACATATTTACAGAGAATAAAACAATGAGCTAATTTTTTCTGACAACACGAAGTAGCAGAAAACAAAAAAGGGTAATTTCCCTAAAATCAGTGTTATTGGTGGTGAGACCTCAGAATCGCCTGCGTGTCTCACGTCGACTGCAGCGTCGTCCCTCTTGTCCAGAGTATTAGAATAAAAACACTACGGTGCTACGAGGTGGAGCCGGCCTCACACCAGAGGGTAGCTGGCTGCGGTCGCAATACCACAGTGGTTCTGTCGGTCTTTGGCCATGTAGACGTAGCCTTTGTCTCCCCACTTCTCACTCCAGCTGCAGAGAGATAAGAAAACAAAAGTCAGGAGGCGACTGGTTTTGGTTCCTTTGTGATGCAGAGACGAGGATACAGAGGCCCTGAAACAGTCCTATCTACATTAGAACGACTCTCATACATATCAGCAGAGCGTTTTCCATCAGGCTGAGAAGTCTGTGACATTTAGGAGCTTTAACACCAACTGGAAGTGAAATTCATCAGCATTGAAAGGAAGAAGTGAAACTACTCTTGTTGAGTGGATTTTACACACTTGAAGACCGAGCACGCTGCAGCTGTGAAAGCCTGACTGACCTGTTCTTGACGATCCAGTACTTCTTGCCGTCCACATCTTCTCCCTCAAAGCCGTAGCCCACCAACAGCACGCCGTGGTCCAGCTCCTCGCTGCTGCACGCTGGCTCATAGTAGATTCCTGAAATTTAAAGCCACGAGTCAAACCTGCAGCTCAGTTTGAGCATGAAACCTGACGCAGGAAGATCTCGTCAAGTCAACTACTCCTCTCCTGTCCGTGCATTTTATAAGCTTTAAGTTAAAATGTGTTTTATAAGAGGCAAACACCGACCTGACTGGTACAACTGGAAAGATATGTGGCCGGCATCAATGGCGACTGAAATGGGTCCAACAGCAGCAACGGCCTTCATCAGAGCATGCTCGCTGCCGCTCTTTATGTCTGTGAACCCGGTGTCATTGACAGAGTTGTACTGGGGGTCGTAATGGCACTTCTGGTCATCCTGTAAGAGGGAAGGTGGTGGTGAGTGAGGACAACACTGAGCTCTGAATCAGTGTTCTGTGGTTAGCTCTTTTCTTTAAAAAAACTAATAGATGAATTAAATGATCAGTGACTCAATTATGCCGACAACTGATAAGTAAACTGCTGACAGGTCAGTAAAAGACAAATTACTTCTTTTCATTTGTGCTGAGGACACGTGAGAGATACGTACGGTTCCCAGGTAAGGGTAGGACTCCTCAGAGTCCAGGCCCTGGTTGTCCTTGACGTACTGGAAGGCCTGGTCCATCAGACCTCCGTTGCAGCCCTCGTTACCCTCGGGTTTGGAGCATTCCACCAAGTTCTGCTCGCTCAGCGACACCATCTTGCCGCTCTTCTTGAACTGCTGACCCTCCAGAGCTCCGGTGGCACTGAAAGCCCAGCAGGAGCCACACTGACCCTGAGGAGAGCAGACAGGACACGATGATGGTGAAGAAATGAAAGCACACAATGTGAGAGTTTTGTGGCTGTAAACTTCTGCATAAACCTAAGAGCAAAGGCAGAGGGGACTAATCGAACGACAGAAAATAAACGTATACACCCGCCTGCTGCACCTTGGCCTGTTTACAGTGAGCTGGCTCCACCTGTTTGACAGCACTGAGTGAAAAATGTATGTCGAGGGGCGGAGAGAACAGGCTGTGCACTCAAGGAAGGAGGGAGGAGGGGCATTGGTGTGAGTGCAGTAAATAGATAAGCTGACTGCTTGCAGGGTATTTATTATCTTCTTGCAAAACATTTACAGCAATGCCCTTCAACACATTTGGAACAATGCACATGACATCAGGCTTAATGCAAACAGCTGATGTAAAGAGGTGTGTCTGCGTCTCCACAATGCAAATCCTGAAGATTTGCTTTGTGGAATTTTACTGAAGGAAAACGGACCACACTGTGGTCATGAAACCTGCAGGTTGTGCAGGATGACTCAAAAATCATCTAAAGGCATTTATCAGACAGCCACAGCAGACCTGATGTGCACCAGTCTGGTTTGTTACAACCACACGAGGTGTCACCTGAAAAAGCCTCCTTCTGCCTCCTACTTGCAGCCTGATCTAGTCTACAGTCTGTAAAAACCAAGGAAGCTCCACCTTAATTATGCATGTGCTGCCACAGGGCCTCGAGCAGCCAGGGTGAAAAAAAACAGCTGTTACCTGGTCCTTAACGGGAGTCACGTAGCCCTTATCCCTCCAGTCCAGAGAACGAGGGGCCTCCAGGAAGTTGGGCTCCAAGAACAGGGACCCCTTCACCTTTCTCTGTGCTTCGTGCTTGTAGCCGTTCATGAGCTGCCTGAACTCCTCGTTGGTCTGTGGGAACAACATCAGGAATGTAAATAAAGCGACATCATGCTGCACTTTACACCTTCAAACTTCTAGATCACCTTTATTTTTGCATGAGTCATGTTTTCCAGTGATATCTGCCTCATTCATCTTTCCAAAAGGTTTAAAAGAGCCTTGATAAGTTTCACCATACAAGAGTGTGTGTGTGTGTGCAAACCGCTGGCTCACCATGTCTCCAAAGTGGTTCATGCCCAGGCGGAAGGTGTGTTTGCCCATGGAGTGCTCCAGGTTGTGCAGCTCGACCGTCTTCAAGTTTTTCTCCCACACCATCCTCCTCCAGCCCTCCTCCTTCTGCAGAGACAAAACTCAGTCAGGCCTCCTCGGCTGGACAGAAGAGCACCAGGTTTTACAGAAAGAACAACAATGCATCACCTCGTGGTATTTTTTAGCGTGCCAGCTCTTCCACAGGTTCCAGTGCTCATCCAGCTGTGGGTCCAGATGGGGGGCTGAGAGGACCGAGCTCAGGCCAACGGCCAGTGCAGCCAGCAGCAGCTTCATCATGGCTCCTACTGCAACACAAGAACACAGAGTCAGGATCAGATTTCAGAGGCGCGATTCTGAAGAACTCAGTCCTGGAGGTCTTCGCAGAAACACGGTTACTCAACACAGTCCTTTCTTATTTATCACAATGACTAAGTAGTAAAATACATTCCGACAGCGCAGTCATATCCTTCCTCCCCCCGGGCCAAATGTGGGCCAACAGTTAGGCCAAACACACAAAAGGAGCCCGCTGGATCCCGGGAATAAAAGAATAATCATCAAAGTGTATCCAAGAAAATCGATGCTGCCGATTTCCTCATCGCCATTTTCCTGCACATTCCCGAACGGAAACGAGGCCAGACCCCGACAATGAGCAGAGCCTGTTTGTGTTTGTGCAGAGTCACGGGATCGGCTGTCCCGGCGCAGAGCCAAGAAACCGGGCCGTCACCGAAACTACTACCAGGAAACCGAAAAGAAAACCAAAACTTGACCAGCATCCGGCCAGAAACACCACCTGATCGACGGGGTCCCGGCTTTTCTTAATCTGTTTAACGCGAAGAGGCGAAAAAGCAACGATGGCTGCCACCGAAGCACAAACCGCAGATCACAGCACACACAGCCGAACGAAATACAAAGCGATGGGTGTGATGGAAACAAGAGCAAAATGTTGATTATCATCGCTAAAAAAACATTAAATTAAAAACGTGCTAAATAACAGATTTTTAAAACGGACACTGGCACGATGTTTATGCTAGGTTTAAAAGGCGAAAGAAAAATCCCACAAATAATTCTGATTAAACTTCCTGTTTCTAAAACGTAACCGTCAGACCTGAAAACGAGATTAAAAACTTCACTTACTCTAAAAATTCTCGACGCTGAAAGTGAAGAAAAATAACCTGCTGCAGTAACGCTGCGCTAAACTTTATAAAGGCTGGACGGCTACCCGGCTGCTCCGAGGCTGCCCTGTGATTGGTCCGCTCATGTTTGCTCCCAGGCTCCGCCCACACGGGGTCTGATGTCATCATGGCAGCACGTGATTGTCCCCTCATCAGCTCTGCGGGTTGTTGTTGTCGATGGTTTTTTAGATAAGCGCGATTTTAAAAAGAATTGATTTAATCAGCGTGATTTTGTTTGAACGTGTTTTCTCTGAGCCTCTGATTCATCCCAATGCTGCTCAATACCGCTGATTACAAGACAGAAGTATTCAGGAAAACACTCAAAAGTACACCCAGCAAACTATTGGTAACAATGATTAGTAATAACGATTTATTCTGTGTGTTACTGAAAACACGTCTGCTTTTGTACTTTTATATTTCTGTGGTGTGTGGGGGACTTTTTAAAAAAGTTAAACTGGTAAATAAATATACTGTTACTGAAAGTGTGGAGAGACTGAAGTGAAACCCCCACAGAGAACCAGGCCTGCAGGTTTTCTGCTGCAATTTGTTGTTTAACCAGAGGAGGAAATTAGAGAAAGGCTTCCAGATTCATCTGCAGACATGTCGTTTTCTTTGTGTGAAACTGCGACTGCAAAAATAGGTATGGACAACAAACACCCACAGAAGGCCTCTCAGTGAGTTTAAAAGTTGCACAACAACAGGAGCCTGAGATGGAGGGTAAACACTAACAGCTGAATGTTTGTTACTGGGTCATAAAGGAGATTTGTACGGGGGAAGTGGTGAATCTTTAGTTGTAGACAGTGTTTGTGTATGTTTTAGTATTTTCCTTCAGTGCACCCCGCCAGCACCAAATTTAAGGTTCACTCCAATAATTTTGCTGAAGTAAAAACAGGTTAAATTAATCCCTTTTTAGGTTATTATTTAATAAAAATAAGAGCTGATGATGATAGATGGAGAAGAGTAGATGATATATGATCATATTTACTCTGTAAAATGAAGACGGTGCACTCTGCCATCGTTTCCAAAGTATACTTTGTGATCCTTCAGGTGTTAGACTGTAACAGCCTGACAACGACTGCATTAACATACAGAGCAGCAGAGACGGGCCACATGAATATACATGAACACTGACCCTGAGTCAATCAGTGTTCATGTGATTGATAAGACTGAAGGACTCTGAACAGGCAGAGCTGTGATAGTCTGACCTCAGGAATTACATCATGACATTTAGGTTTTTATTACTCTGCAGGTTCAGATTTAAAATGCACATAAACTGTGATGCACTAATATGTTACAACTTTAAAACACAATGTGTGGACGTTTACATATGTGCCCACTGTGGCAGGTCTGTGTGAATAAGGGAGCAACTAAAAGCAGCTTCTTCACATGATAATGCAACAGCAGTACAAAACTGCTGCACAAACATCAAGTTCGCTCTGGATTCTGGAGGTTTTGCTGGTGTGTCTGTGGTGTGATTTCTGCACGTGTGCTCATCTTAATACCTGGACTCTTACTGGCTGTAGCTCAGATGAGTTCAATTTATTTTCCCGTGTCCAGAATCCTTCCTCACTTGACGTGGCAAAAAACGCTGCCATGGACGAGCTGCTACAGAAACAACAACTTTATAATTTAGGACCTCCGAGATCTTTCGTGCAGCCCATCAACACGAAGATGGATGTTTGGGCCTGAAAAGTGACGCCAAAGCAGAAGTTGCATGTAGTTTGATAACAGTTGTTTGTCTTTCTTTACTTTGAACCTAGTAAACGGGTGAACGCTGGTCGGAGTGTTTAGCTGCCTTTGAGCAGAGCCAGGTTTCATTTCTCCTGCTGGTTTCATCCTTATGCTGTGATACGGCTTTAGTTTCATGTTACCTACATTACTGCAGCGGGATGCTTCTGAACTGCATTTCCCCAAACTGGTTTCAGCACACTGAGTCTAAACCACACAGTTAAATATACGGAGTATAGAGTGCCAGCAGCAGACACATCAGCAGTGATTCATCCACATCTGCCCCTCTGTCTGTCATGCATCTGTGTGGTCACATATAGGAAGCGGTTAAATTAGCGCAGCATTGTTCTTTACTGTACAGCAGTCTAAAAAAACACTGTGTCCTTCCTTGCATGTGTCTCTGCTGCTGAGCACAGCAGGCATATGACTGAATGTGTTGCTCAAGCAGAGGCACACATGACAGCGACTGGCCGAGCGTTTTCTGTGCGGTCATCCACCCAAAGCTTCTCTCAGAGGAATCTGTCAGACGCGATAACTTTATCAGCAGCTGTTTCCAACAAGTTTATCGAAGAAGTGTGATTTAAATCAATCAAGCATGCTGCAGGGGAGCACACACAGTGCTGGCTTATGAATGGATTTTCCTTCATGGGTCACAAACAGCACAGTCTGAGCCATCATGTGGGCCGGACCAGCATAGAAGCTAACTCCAAATGTTTCTGTGTCATAATATTTCAGAGTCATGCGTCACCCTCTTACAAATCCATGAACCATCAAAGATGTTTCCCAAATTTGGCCGGTTTGGATGAAGCAAATTTAGATTTCTACATATTTTCTCATAAACACAGATGAGCACAGTAGCAAAGTCAATGCATGGAAGTGAAACAGCTTTTACACTTTGAACTAACTGCAACGTGAGAAAGATTAAGGCAGCGAGGACCAATGAGAAATAAGATCAGAAATCAGTGTAGAGTTTGGATGTGCCGCTCTGAGCACGAGAGCCTCTCAGTGTTTTTGTAATGTGCAAAAATGAAACTATGTTTAGTTCCTAAAACTAAAAAAACTCATCATGTAGAATCATTTTATTACTGGCTCATGATGGTTTTATCATTGTGTAATATTTTAATGCTGCGGATGAAGACGTACGGGTGAACTTTGTGAACTGTAAATGTTTCTGTCATCGAGGCGACACATTCCTCTGATTAGGATGTTTAATCAGCTCAAACACTCCGCCGGGTTATCAGCTGCTGCGCGTCTGCCGACCCCGAAACAAAGGTTAACACACGGCCAGTGATCAACACAACAGGCCCATCACTCAGTGACACTGATGATTGTCAGTGATTGTTTCTGTTCACAGTCATTCAAACGTCTGCAGTCGTCCAGGAGTCGCTGGAGGTGCAAACAGCCTCATTACTCACAGAAATATTTCAGCACACAAGAGTGAAGTCAAAGCAGCAAAGAGCCGGATGTAGAAATGTGAAATAAAAATCAGGCAAATTTAAATATTCCAAACTTTTAAACTATCAGAATGAGAGAAATTCATTTGCTCTCATTTATTACAATAAAATAATGCAAAATAATAAAATTAAAATAAAATAACAAAACTGGTGATTAAATTTGATAAAGTAAAAAAAACTCATTAACGTGAAAAAGCAGCAGTCAGATGAAAGTGTGTCCACGGCGTTACGTGAAGCGTGCACGTTACAATCAGCCACGAAGAGCAGAGGTCACGTGAGTGTTTGCAAAGAGTCGTAAATGTTTGCTTTCATAACAAAAATGTGTTTTTATTTATTTAATTATTCGTGTTTATGTTGCTTCACTTTTTCATTTCTGTCATAATTAATATTTCTTAAAAATATTTTCTTTTTTGTTTGGTTTTGTTCTTTGTGTTTACATTGTTTCATATTTGTGCCAACGTGTTACAGAATTATGAGGATTTTTAACGTAGTTTCTTCCACATCACAAAAGCAGGTTTCTGTTAAATAGTTCACACAGACTTTATTTTCACTGCTCATCTTAAAATGTTTTATTTTGTTCACGTGAAGCAAAAATCTTGAAGAAGCTAACTGTTCCCAGATTTGTTCATTCGGGCTTTATTTACTCGGTCTGTGAAAGAATTAGCGATGCATCGGTGTGTCACACAGGCCCGTTTGGACCACCTTCATGTTTCTGGATTGGGATCATCAGAGTCACTGACGTTTTGCATTTTTGTAGTTTGTTTCCAGTGTTTTCTTTCAGATTTACTTCCTGATGATAATCTTGATTTGAGCTTTTTGTTCATGCAAACATGAAAGACGGTCAGAGGTTCTTAGTTAGCGAGGCGTCGCTGTGTCGATTGATCAGGTCTGTAAGCAGAAGGCACAGATTAGGCCTCTACATCCATGTTATGTGGACATCATGTCTTTATCTTCTGTTTTGAAAACCCCTTAAAACGAGATTTATCGTCTGATTTTGACCAGAACAGTCGGTGAATATTTAGTGGATTAAGGAAGTGCACTGCATGTATGTAATGAAGCGTATGGAGTCAGCTGATGCTTCTCTTGTTTCCAACAAACTTCCCTTTGGCTTTGCTGACAGGAATGAAACCAGTTTGTCTATACATGAAGTCTTTACATCACATCCTCGGATGACCGACATGTTTCAGCACAGTCACATGTCACGCTGGTTTTCATCTGGTCCTGACTGCGTGGAGGTAAACAACAGTGACCATGTTTAGCTGACTTGTACAGTCAGACTCCACAGCACAGCAGCTCCTTTTCTCTTTTTATGAAGGACGTCAGACACAAAGCAACACATGAGAAAAGACGCTACAGGACAAAAAGACAAAAGACAAATCATGGAGACGGGCAAGACCAGAGGAAGTGGAAACGCAGCAGATGCAGAGAGGCTCAGAGGTTTCTGGGCCTGAAGAAGTGATCAGAGTGCAGACTTTCAGTTGTGACTCAGTTTTACAAACACGTTTGGTGGTTTCTTTGTCATGTGACTGACTTGGTCATTGCACTGTCCCATCTGTTTACCTGGAGAAGCTGTTGGTTTGCTGTTTGCAGTGCGCTTTGGGTCATTATTGATTCGAGTTCTTCACAGCAAATCAGTTTTGCAACACTTGGCTGAAGCTGAGCAGAGACGTAGCTCTGTACCCCTCTATCAACACGTCATCGATAAACACCGGTGACCTGTGACCTTCGGCAGCCACGCATGGCCATATCATAACATTCCTGCACCATGTCTGACAGATAAAGCTGTAATCAGGTCATGGATTCAATGAATCTGCTTTTTCCTCGTGACCCTCGCAGCCCTTATGGATGTTTGTGTTTTTGAGTGTAATGAGATGTTTGTCGTAAACGCTCC
Source organism: Pundamilia nyererei (assembly GCF_000239375.1). Classification (NCBI taxonomy): domain Eukaryota; kingdom Metazoa; phylum Chordata; class Actinopteri; order Cichliformes; family Cichlidae; genus Pundamilia; species Pundamilia nyererei. Next base: position 108,698 of record NW_005187439.1, on the reverse strand, counting down.
GTATTTTCACTCAGGAAGCGTCTTCTTACACCACCTGCCTCCTCAACAGTGATTTAGATGTTCTGAAGTTGTTTTCTGTTAACCATAGAAATAATTCTGTCGTCTTCTGTGCTCTGTCAGGTTTTTGCTGTTGATGATCCGACTCGTGTCGTTTTAAAGACTCAGATTGTTGATTTGGTCGTTCCTAAAGGTTTCTCCGTCTCTCTCACAGGTTTAGTTTGGATTTTCAGTCGCACTCAGTTGCATCAACGTCTGTTTGGACCTCTTTTTGAAAAGAAACCAAATACGAGATTAAAACCTGGAATCAGCTGAAGATCTTTTATCTGCTCATTGTGTCAAAGAACTGTTCACCAGTCGTTCAACCACTTTTTAGGCCTTGAAAATGTGAGATTATGTTTTAAAATGACCCTAATTTCTCCTTTTTTTAATGCAACGTTTTGTAAAAAACCTTTGAATTAAAGTTAAAATATCTTTGTTTGATTTCAAACCCAGTGTGCTGTTGTACAAAGTCCAAAAACGTGTGGGCCTAACTGTACATGAAGTGCAGTTAGAGTAACAACAGGCAGTGTTGATGTTCACTGAATTAACTTTGTATATGTGTTTATGTATTCTTTGAGCATTTGCCTAATATGTTACCAGAAGCCAGATGAATCAGAGTATTGATATTAAATGTGCCAAAGAAGCATTTTGCAGGTGCTGCCTGTACCAACCAGCACAGACCCTGTAAACAGAACCCTCGGCACACTTTCCCAAATCAAATCAAACAATCCTGCTGTTGCTCAGAATCAGGTGACAGGTTCAGAAACATGTTCAACAGCTCGACTTCTTCTCTACAACAAATATTTCTTAACAACACAGAAAGTTGGGACAGTTTCCAATCGTGTGAGTCTCTGTGGGTGAACTAATGTGACGTCCCTGCTGCTGAAGCTCCACAATGAACCCAGAGGAGTGGAAACAACTCGGTGTGGAATTTGGAGAAGAGCAGGCCTCTGTCTGCAGCCCTTATTTCACAGCAATATCCAAATCTTTCTGATCCACATTAATCCCAGAAGGTTGATTCAGTTCATCTGGACATATTGTTTCAGTGCAGAAATATTTCATCATTCGATCAGATGACTGACTGCAGGTTTCCCTGTATGTTTGCTTAATGACCAAAACTATCACCAGTGACTAACAATGGAATAACACATGGAAAAGAAATAGTAAAAACTTCTATGATTTACTCATGAAAGTGGCCACTTTCTCATTACTTTCATATATTGTTTTAGTATCCAAAACATACAAGATTCATTTATATAATTTTTCAAGGGATCTTATATCTGTTTTCACTCTTGTATGCTTTTCATACAAGTTTCACACAAGACAGATACAAACTTTATAAGATTTATAAATATCTTTTCCATATGGGCGAGCCGTGAGACTGAAAAAGTCTCTACTGAGTGACAAAACGTTTCTCCCACTCAGAGTGATACAGGATGAACTTTCTGGAGCTACATGATCACCACCACGATGTGATCTACATTAAGTTTGTCAAGTAATCCTGCTGCAGTCATTGACATTTTCTCGGTTTTTGCCCGTGTCTTTTTCTGTAAAGCAGAAGCACTCTGTAAAACGAGGACATCTTAGTGTTCACTGTAACCCTGATCAACGAAAACAGGAACAACCGCAGGTTTCTCTTCAGCCCTGCAGCCACAAAGAGTCAGAAGAATTCCTTCAACTTGCAATGACTTCACTCGTTTCTTTAGAAATAAAAACATTTTTAATTAGAGAAAAAAATTATTCACAACCATCCACATCCTACAGGAGCTTTAATAACTGCTGATATTTATAATCTTTCACTTTTCTAAAGCCCCATTCCTTAAAGACTGCTCAAAGTTGTTTTGCTATTAATTAATCCTAAAATTTACATACATCATTTTATCTTTATTATTAAAAGACTATGTAGCAGCCGTCTTACTTAATTATGGGACGATTTTTAACCTCAACAGTAGCTGAGCACATGTAGAAGCACAGTTTATTTGAAGATTTTCATTGAGGATTTAGAGTGTATCGCAGTGTAGCGCTAAGTTACAAACCATCTTCTTATGGCCTCTGGTGATGGACCTTTGTGTTTATCCTGTTAGATAAACAGGGCAGGCACTCTGTACTGCAGTGGTTTGAATCGTATCTTACACATTACATTGTGTTCATGCAAACAGGGAGTTTTCTTCATATGTAAAAGGTTGTCATGGAGTTCCACAGGGTTCTGTGCTAGGACGAGTATGTTTTACAGTATACATGCTACATTTAGGCAATATTATTAGAACCAGAAGCAGATGACATAAGTAAAACAATTAAACTACAAAAATATATACAAAGACCCTTTTTACATATAAGTATATGGCCAGCAGGCACCAGTATATGTATATGAAGACCGTGATGGATCTTGGAGACTTTTTACCAGGATATACAAACATATATCGTATTTTCCACACTATAAGGCGCACTTAAAATCCTTGAATTTTTCTCAAAAATTTACAGTGTGCCTCATAATCTGGTGTGCATTATGTATGAATTCTTGTTGTGCTTATTTACTTTGAACTGATTTTATGTGGTACATATATATAAATCAGTCAAAAAATGCTTTAGTATGACTTTGGTAAGCTCCGAAGCCGCGCCGCTTAATGGCTTGGAGCATTACGGCTGCTGTAGTCAGGAGCCTCGCGGAGTAATCTGGGTCTAAAACTCCGTTACTTCATATCGCAAAGTCAAACGAACACTGCAGCATCACTGAGAGTTAAAAACTGTCTAAATTCTTTCATCTTCAATAAAATGATCAGCGTTGCTGCTTTACCAGGTGTAACAATTAAGTTTAACATCCAGGCATCCATGAAAATAGAATTTATTACATTTAACGGAGTTAGAAGTTAGCAGGAAGTTAGCTCGCTAGCTTCCACCTAAACATGATATAGCATGTTCTGACTGAGAGACTTCTGAAAACATTCAAACGTACAGCTCTGCTATGACTTCCAACATAAATGAAGACAGAAACTAAACAGCAGTGACGTTTGTAGGGTTACTGAAGTTGGGCTAGCTGGTATATAATGATGTGCTACGTGATCGCTAGCGACACAGCTATGTTAGCATAAACAGTGAAGCTGGAGGATGAACGCCAACACTTTTCCACTCGATAAAAGTTAACGTGAAGGTTCCTGATGGTTAGAGACAAATACAGTCGCATGGCAGGATGCTGTAAACGGACCAAACTTCAGTCAGGAGAACAACTGAGATAATCCATCCACAATACGAGGTTAGTCATTAATATACTGCAACAACATGGGAATAGAGCAGCTGTGATAGAATACAGCATTAATGAATCAATGGTACAGAAGTGGAGGAAGCAAGAAGAACGAGTTCAGTTCAGTTGACTTATCGGTTTTGTTTCGCTTAGCGCCTTAGGTCCAAAAAAATACAGTATGTAGGTTTACTTACTCAGAAAAAAACAGAATAATGTAAAATTGAACCTTTAGTTGGATCTTACTAAAGCTTCTTACAGACTGCAGTGTGTAAACTTTCTTTGAACGTTGTGCCTGAAGTGTTCGGTCAGTGCAAACTGCAAAGATGTTTTTAGAGCTCATCTTTAAAGTAAAGTCAGGTGTGTCAGTCCTTTGATTGATACGTGTGCACACACAGACAGACAGGCTGCTGCTAATATGAGCAACCGAACTGCACATTAGAGTCACTGAACTAGCATTAATCAGCCCACCTGTGCTGGCACGCTGCACCTGTACAGTCTACTACGAACACTTAAATGATGCAACCACACTGGCATTAGGTAAAGAATTTATTATAAAATGTATTACACTATAAAGTGTCAGCAGTACTAAGAACATGGCATTCCAGGACATGCTAAGGATGTAACATAAATAGCAACAGAAAGATTTGTGCAATGCGGCGATTATTCTCCAAGGAGGAAAAGTCACCCGACAGTAAAACCGAGTCGGTCCCTCCTCGTCGACAGAAACATCTCAACCTCAGCAGAAGCTTCCAGGGAGAAGAAACCGAACAGACAAACTCATCATAGTGATTCTCAGTTTTTACAAAACGATCCTCTGAAACACAGAAGAGTCTCTTCCCTTTCCAAACGCCACCTCTCAGCTCGTGTACTGTACAAGGCAGAAAGAGGAATGAACGAGTGTGTTTGAGGCACACAACATTGGCAATGATTATACACAACTCCGACAACAGCTTCAATAAAAAACAGAAAACTCAAATCGCGTTCCAGATCAGTTTGGGACATTTCCTTTCCTCGTGTTCCTGCGCACATGTTGGCGTCTTTGATTCATTTTTGTTGTCACTATATGTTTAGGAAAGATGTGCAGTACATTCATTTTTGCCTCAGCAAAAAACAAACAGCTTAACAAAAAGCTTTGAGTATTTACATCACAGCTAACAGTTTGCTGTGTTGATTGGCGAGAAGAAAGTTTAAATCTGTGAACAGATGGTAACACTGGAGGAAAGAAGCTGACAGCAAATACTGCACTCTGGCACGGAGCTCGTCTTTACACAGCGCGTCCTGAAAAAGTCCTTTACATCCGTCAAATGTAACTTCAGGAGTGAAACCGTCCGACGCACACGTGCGCTGAAAAACAAGCTGTTTTCTTCTTCAGGTTCAGAGTGAGGGGCACAAACGTTACAAAACACCAGCTCGCACAAAGTGAAAATGCTTTTCTCTGACATCTCTGTCATCAGCAGCCTTTGGCCTTTTTCAGCTAACAATACTAACATCACGCCGCCGCTTCCCTGTGCTTGTGCTGACCGCGCTGCGGCTTCATGCTTCACAAAGACAAACTGAAAGAAGGCATGAAGCCACGCGCGGCCCGCCGACAACGAAGCTCAAATTTAGCTTGACAGAGGTGGCGTGGATGCCACTGTGCAAAACTCTGACCGCGGACGGCAGCTTGATTAATGACGCCCCTGCGCCGGCGATAACGCTTTAAAAACCTGATGAGGAGGCATCGAAGAGGCGCGGCGTCAGCGTCTACTGTAACCGCTGCTCGTTTAAGAGAAGTACAAAAGTACAGAAACCAACCCAATTATAAAAAAATCACCTTTCTGATTAGAATTTAGCGTTTTAGTGAAACTTTCTATTCAAAGCACTCAGCGTGAGGGCGTCCTCAGCCCACCCTGTGATGGGTTAAACATTTGCTTTGCAGCTTGTTACACTTTAGAAAGGTCAACATGAACCCAATACGACACAGTCCTTTAGAAAACCCTCCTTTTCCTGTAAAAAATGGCTACGCTTCCCTTTGTGTGAATGAAAGATGATGTTTACAGAAACACTGATGTTTACAGGTCCCAAAGTTTCCCTGGAGTTTTCAGGAAAAGGAAGAAAAGGAATCGCAGATATTAAAATGCGAGTACAAAGCAGAACGTTCTGTTTCTAAGGTTTTGGCTCCGGGGTGTCTCCATGACACCACAGAGACGGGATATACCTAATATCTTAGGCACTGAAGCCCCGCCCACCTGCTATTCTGACCTACTTTTAGAGAGGGGCAGCCAATCCGAGGAAGGCTAGCTTAAAGAGAAAGGGGCAAAACCAGCTTGTTTCAGGCCGAGCGGCTGCACTAAGGCCCAGCCACAGATAAATGCGCATTAGTTTGCACTGTGGATCATGCAAAGCTGCTCTGGATTGGCAAAAAAAAGTTCTCTTGAATATGCAAATGACATTTACATTGACATGGTTTGATATGATGTGCACTCAGAAATCTGTTTATCTGATACAAGTCGATGCTTAACTTGAGCACAACTCTGAAGCTCCGGGGAAATCACAGCTGCACACGTGCCAGAGGTCTGAACAGCGATCTGAAAACAGCAGCTGTGATGGTGAAGGTGAGGTTTGACTTAGACTGTCTGAGTCCAGCAGACTTTAAAGTCCAACTGGAGACCAAAACTGTAATAAGACAGAGTTTATTCAAAGACATTCACGGGAAGTTCTGGGACCTGTAAAGGTTTCAGCTGTTGGATGGAAGAATGCAGAAATCTGAACTGAGGATTAGCAGGAACATCAACAAACACACCAATCAAACATGAAGGAAATGGTTCCACCCACTGCTGACATGTGCCGTCTCCACACATCTGTGTGCGTTTGCTTTTGTGAAAAGTGAAACAGCACGAGACCAGGTCTCCTTTATTTTTATACAACATGGTCTTCTTCGTGTTAGTGACAGCCGCCAGATAAATAGACGTGTTAGAAACTCATTTTACTTTTATATCAACAAGGCACAGTTCTCCAAACATCTGGAAAAGACTTCTGCTTTGTACCAATGAGACTGGCTGTGCTCTTCAGGGAGGTAGAAGGCCACCAAGGCACTCTGAAAGAAATGCTGTAAATGTATTAAACGCTAAGCTGAACCACCAAATTTCACATCAGTAAACCAGAAGCGAGGAGGGAGCTGATATTAGATGTAAGCGATGGATGGAGCGAGCAACACGACACACACTCAGCCCTCGGGTTCGAGCCACACGTGTAGCTGCCATCTTTCTGACCACACGTGGAGATTAGAAAACGGCGCTGTTCCTTGGAGCGAGACTGGAGTGTGCGTGACAGCAGGAGGGACGTTAGGAAGCAGCAAACAACAAGACAGAAAGAGAAGAAAAACACAGAATTCCTCTTTGGAGCTCGGAGCGTTCGGTTCTTTCACGACATTCGTAGCGGGAGGAAAGCTCGGCTGTACAGGTGTGGAGAGCACAAACACAACATCTGGTTTGCACGGCAACAAAACGGAGCGATTAAAGCGTGAGCAGCTGGACCGGAAAGATTGCACGAGTCCGTCGTGTCAGAGCGACCCCCTGACGTCTGGCGGGGACAGCGAGCCCTCAGCGGGAAATGACGGAGCTGATGGAGTTGTACGATGTGCCGCCGTTGCAGGTTGGCGGGTAGCCGTTGGCGGCTCCTCCCAGCGCCTCCGTGTTAACCTTAAACACGGGCGACGCTTTGAGCAGGAAGTCCGCGGCGTCGCGCCGGCCGAGCTCCCTCAGCTTCGCCATCAGTACGCCGACCCTGCTGCCCGCTCGCCCGCTCCACTCCTGCAGCAGAGCCGCCGTCGGGCTGGGCTGCAGCGCGGCCTGCTGGGAGTCCGAGTCCAAGTCCAGCTCAGAGGTGCCGTTTGGAGTCCCGTTGCTGTATTTGGCCACCAATTCAGTGAGGCCCAGGTTCATGGCCAGCAGGCACCAGTCTTTCCCCATGGCGTCTGGAGGGTCCAGCATGCGGCACAGCTTCCTGCGAGCCAGCAGCGGCACGTCCGATATGTGGACGTCCGTTCCCAGAATCCCCTGCTGGTAGATTTCAGCGCAGCCGAACGCCAGGATGCTGCTGAAGCTCTCCCGATAGCCGCCCATGGTGTTGGTGAGCGAGGTCTCTCGCTGGACTTGAGCCCGGAAGAAGTCTTTGGGTTGGTAGACCATGATGGGGGCGTGGTGTTCCCGCAGCTGCTGAGGGCTCAGGTAGTATTTGGCGGTGAGCTGTCCGGGCAGCGTGGAGGCCAGCAGGTTCTCTGTTATACTGCAGAGGGTGTCCAGCAGGGTGTAGCACTTGGCCCGCTCAGAATCATGTCCACGGACCTGAATCTCCACACCCTGCCCGTGGTTGACCAGGAGGATCATGGCCTCCACTCCTGCCTGGCTCACTTTGGCGCCGTTGGTCCACAGGTGAATATCTCCATCGTTGTCGTCGGCGCCGTCCTCCTCGGGCTTCTGCTGGTGGCTCCAGCGACACAGGTTCACCTGCAGCTTGTGGAAGAGGCCGCAAGGGAAAGGAGTGAGGTGCTCGGCCGGGACGATTCGGACGCCTCCGTAGAGCAGCGACTCCTCCTCCTCCTCTTCGGTCCAGGACCGGTGGAGGCCGTTTGTCTTGATGAGCGCGGGAACATCCACCATGGTGGGGTTGGTGACGTCCCGGGCGCAGACGTCCATGGCATCCAGGATCTGCAGCAGCTCGTCCACGTCGCTCTCAGGCGCCAGGGCCTGCACCTCCTCCAGCCTGTAGCGCCCCCTGTAGTGGTGGATGGCTTTGGGCGTCTCCACAGAGAGCAGCTTGCCGAGGATGCTGCTGCAGAGCCATCGAGGCTCCAGCAGGACGACGTCCTGCACCGTCTCACTCTGCATGATGTTGATCTGTGGAGGAGACGAGGGAGAAATGTGAGCGCGTGGACGTTTATCAGAAAAATTAATGTCATGAGACAAAGACAGAATACAGAAAGAAGCTAATAAATATTTAAGGAACACAACTTTTGCTTTATCTGTGAAAAACATGCAAATAAATAAATAAAGTTTTGGTTCCTCATTCAGCTTCCTGAGCAGAGGCACACAAACAGAACACAGTGTTCCTGCTGCTGTTCTCACAGCTGAAAACCATCTGGTTTGGTTTATTCAGGAGCCTGCAGTGCCCCCTGCTGGCACGCAGGAGTAAAACACTGACTCCTTTTGCCTGCTCCTGGTCAAACACTCACCTCCCCCATGCTGTGGAGCTGCAGGGCCAGCGTGCGCAGGTGATCCTGGCTCACCAGCGGGTTGATGTGCTCCTGCACGTCACTGACAAACTGCTGCCACGACATCAGCTGGTTGGGTCCGCTGAGCTTCCTCCAGGTCGGCAGAACGGCCAGCAGACGCTCCGACAGCAGCGTCATCGGACTGCACCTCTGCAGAGACGGAGAAGGAAGCGGCGACAATAAACGACCACGCTGCGTTTGTTCAGGTATGAGGACATTTAGAAACAAGAGGACGGCGAGTGAGAGTCTGCAGAGCTCACGGAGACGACGCTGGCTCGAAGCTCCTGCAGGTGACTCCTCAGCAGCTTCATGTCTTTAGAGTTTGAGGCTCCAGCGTCCATCACAAACAGTTTGTCACTGATCTGCAGGTCGTTCCCAAACCTGGACCGAAAACCAAAAACACCAAACTTTGTAACAAATCACTGAAATCTGTGTGATTAATACGTCTAATTTATTCCCTGCAGGGATTCTTTGAGGTCGCATCGACTGTCTTGACAAAAAGCCGCTCGCCTTTTTGCTCATCAACATAATCTCCACTGACTGACTTTTAACTTTTTCAAGCATAAACATCAAAGCAACAGTAAAAGATTCTCAAGCTCTCCTCTCTCTAGATCTGGTTTTACAAAACATTAGCTCTGCTGTGTTAGCGGTGAAACTGCTGACTTTGCTATCTGCTGTCTGATCAGTAAGGCTGACACGTACGCTCGCTGTGACCGGATCATGTGACTGACGTGATTTAAGCTGGCACCGCTCGGTGCAGTATGGAGAGGAGGTGCTCTTCACCTGTTCCTGACTTCCTTCAGCAGCGCCCTCTCTTTGTCGTAGCTGAACTCTCCGGAGAACGCTCTGGGAACGTCGGCGAGGTCGGCGTGCGTCGCCACCAGGACGACCGCGAGAGGCTGCTGGATCCGACCACCGAAAGCTGAAGAAAAGTTAAGATTGTGAACCGTCACAGTAGACAGCTTATCATGGTCAGGTTGTGTAACTGTCTGGCTGCTGCAGCAGCAAATGTAGTTCCCACAGCCTCGCACGAAACTGTTTAAATGAAGCTTCAAAAAGGCCAAAACTACTCAGGAAACAAAGACTTTCAAACCTGCCGACTCTCTATCGTTGCAGCTTCTACTTCCTGTCTGCAGATCTGCTCCTAACCTCAAACATATCGATGTTTTTAAGAAAAAGATTAAAGTCGACCATCCACCGACCGCACGAAGGCAGTAGATGGTTGGTCTGCTTACAGATGCTTTCCTGCGGCAGGGTGAGGGCCTTCAGCAGGTTCAGCCAGTAGGTGATGTGGCCCAGCTGGGTCTCGTACGGCTCCTCCAGGCTGAACAGGACCACGTGGATCGCTGTGACATCGTTGGCCGCAAAATAGTCGTAGGTGCAGTAGTAGACCGGGTTTCCAGAAAACTCCCACACGCTGAAATCTCCCACGCCTACAGAGAGGGAGCCGAGTGAGCTTTGCTTGAATTTTACACACAGGTTTAACCGTGGACGTCCTCCGCGGGGATCCTCGCGGCTCTCACCGTGGATGTTGGCGTGCTGGATGTCGATGGCCTTGGTGGCCTGTTCGTCAGCCGCAGACAGAGCGCTGTGCACGGGGGAGAAGACCTCCAGCACGCCTTTGGTCAGGCTGGGCTCAAACATCATGCTGCGACTCCTCACGCTCACGTTCTCACAGCCGGGGTACAGGTTGGAAATGCTCACCGACACTGAACACAGACATGGAGGAGAAACCATGACAACCACCGGGACTACTTTCAGTTAAGGCAGAATTTTTACTGATTTTTATTTAGCAGGGACACACAGGAGAACCTGCAGCACTATGTTGCTGTTAGATCAGGGAATAAATCCTGACTCCACAGTTTGAGCGGTGATGGTGTTTAAAGACACAGCGGCTGGTTTCTGCTCTCAGAGGTTGTTGTTCTGATCTCTGCTGTACTTCAGCGCGCGATCGACTGTGACTAACGCTCAAAGCATTTCAGATTAAGTGCAGATGTCTCTCTCTGCTGCAGCAAACACATCTGCATCATCTTTACCAAATAAGCGCCGCTTGCAAACACAGGGGGGCGCCATTTCACTGCTAATGAATCCACTCTGCAGGGACAGTTTGGATTTTCGGGACCACACCTACAGCTTGTTTTTGAGGTCTTAATCACAGTAAAATGACATCCTGGTCTTTGGGTGATCACAGATCAGTGTGACATCATCGCTGGTGTAAAGAGCTGGAGCAGAGAAGATGTTTGAGACGGACGATAAATCGGGGAAAACGCCAGACGCACGATGGTTGTTCACAGCACAGCGAAGGACAAGTCAGAAACTCAGGCACATCTGGACACACATCCACAAAACAGATGTTTATTTCATCCGAATGTTTTCATTTCTGATGGGATTTTATACTTGAATAAAGAGATTGTAAAGTATTAGCGGCTGCAAATCTTTTAATTCCAGTCGTTGAGAGGCCAAAACCTTTGTTAGATGTGCATTTTGTGAAAAACCCGTGTGTGTGTGTG
>NW_005187439.1:94848-96927 GCF_000239375.1 Pundamilia nyererei | reverse complement strand
CTCACAGATGGAGGAGTCGGCTCACGCACCTGACCGTTATCAGCCCGGGCGTCACGTAATGGCTGCAAGCGGCGCATAACAGAGCAGCTAAAGGGGAGAGGAGGGCAGGCAGGCAGACACTGAACACGTCGTCACTGCACTTTCCTGAAAACCACGAACACCTCACAGACCTCAAGATCTCCGAGCCTCAGAGCAGCACCTGAACTGTTTCCCTCAGCAGACAGTGGTTCCATTTGTGCTCATCTATCATTTACTCCAGAGGATTATTATCAATTTCACCCTGTGAGATTCAAACTGCATCTCAGTACGAGACTGTGAGGGCTCATGTTCACATCAGAGCAACAACAGCTACAACGTGGATAAAACGAGACATTTAATAAAATGACTCACGCTGAAGTTTTCTGAGACAGATGTGCGAGGGATTAACTGCACTCCTCCAAATAAACGAAGGAGTCTCTGTGTGCCTTTCTTTGCTTTTCCCAAACAACATTGGCATGTGTAGCCGAAGGGTGATTGGAGGGGGTGGAGCCTTTCAGAGCTGTCACCAGGTGACACACACCTGTCTGTACCTGCACAAACTCAGGATCTTCTTGCTGTGAGGGGGCGGTGCTAACCGCTGCGGCAGTGAAAGCATTAATGCTGAGCTGCTGACGACGCGACTCCACCTGTCTGTCACCTACCGGGAGGTTTGGAGTTGACGGGCGAGTTGGGGTGCCGGGCCGCGTTTGTCATGCGCGTCCTCCTCCTCCTGAAGAAGCTGCGCAGGATGCCGCACTTCAGAGACTCCAGCAGCGTGCTCTTCCCGGCTCCCGAGTGTCCGAAGAGCTTGAGTTTGATCCGGGGCTGGACCGTCTGAGTGGGCCGCAGCTGCTGGATGTAGCTCAGCTTGTGGTTGTCCTGAACCAAAAACACACCACAGAAGAAGACATTGACAGCTCAGGTCACAGACACCTGTACACGACTCCCACAAGGCCCCAAAAATCACATGACACATTTCAACTAATCAGATTTTGTGCTGCTGCACATTATGTCAGCTTCAAACTGCAGAAAAGCTTATTTAAAAATACACATCAGTGTATTGTGTTGAAGAGATATCAGCTGATGTGGAACCAGAGCTGGGCTGTGCTTTAGCTCAACGCCACAGGCAGCAGTGTCAGCTCCATCCAACACATTCAGTTCATTCAGTGTTATTTACACAGCGCCAAATCACAACAAGAGTCGCCTCAAGGTGCTTTATATTGTAAGGTCGACCCTACAATGATACAGAGAAAAACCCCACTATCATATGACCCCCTATGAGCAGCACTTTGGCCACAGTGGGAAGAAAAACTCCCTTTTAACAGGAAGAAACCTCCAGCAGAACCAGGCTCAGGGAGGGGCGGGGCCATCTGCTGTGATTGGTTGGGGAGAGAGAATCAAAATCACTAAATCGAGCTAAATGTCACCACTTAGCTCCGCGGTGACATCGCAGCTGCAGGTGAAACTCTGCCCCCTGGTGGTGACAGAGAAATGTTTCATGCACAGGTTAGCTATCTCACAGCTGAGCAGCTGAACCATAAACTGAGGATGTGAGCTCCGCCTGCAGGCGTCTGTCTACCATTCATTGGACAGAGTGGTTAAACACAACGCAGGAAGCTTAAATGCTTTTATTTTGGTGGATGAACAGGAGAGTTCCTGTGACTCAAACAAAACGTTCCATATCTTATGCGTCTATAAATACTTCAGTTATAAAACATTTAAATGTGACAGCATTGAAACGCCGTGGCTGTGAGCGGCGTTACAGGAGACGCTTTCTTCCAAACATCATCGATTCTTCGGGCTACGAGGACGGTTTTTAAAACTGCTCTTAATGTTTGTGTCAAAATGAAACAGTGACTCAGCCGCAGGAAACATTTACAACAAAAGCCGGCTGCTTGCTCACGCCGCCGTAGATCCGACAGCTTGATGGAGCCGTTTAAGACGTTTCTCTAACCATCCAATGAGTCACGCATCAGAAGTGGCCCCAAACGCTGCGAGCGGATACGTGGGATGTGAACGCGCTCCTAATCCCACCTGGGTTATGCTAACGTGTCAAAAAAT
>NW_005187439.1:87339-93433 GCF_000239375.1 Pundamilia nyererei | reverse complement strand
GCCCACAGAGCGCCGCCGCCTCCTCCCAAACAGCTCATCTGTGACGATCGGACTTCGACATCGTCGACCTCCCGAGCCGACTGGATTGGGTAAATGAGGTCTGAGCATTTAGACGCGTGGACGCTCTCGCGGTGCTCGCCTCACACAGATGGCTGAGTGTCACGATTACTACTACTGATGCCTGGCAGTGACAGATGAATGCTGGCGTTATGTGAGGAATATTAGATCATCCACAGTATTTCCAGCCCAGACTAAATATCTGCTGAAACGGAAGCTCGGGAACGACGAGTAACGGTGAAATCGCAGAGGCTGGAATGATTTGGAAGAATATTTCAGCCTCCACAGAAAAACCAGGCAGAGATCACAGAGGCACCGTTGTCCTCCCTGACACTGAATTATACATCCCAGTGTGCGCTCCACATGAAACATGCACAGCACATCAGCTGCCATACAGTATTAACATCCCGGGAAAAAGCTCAGCGCGGATCGTCTGCTGCTGGAACCAGATCAATTCAATGGAATTCATGAAAGAAAGAACATAATGCATCAGGATCGAGCAGAATTAGATTTGAGGCTCTGAGACGAGTTTCAATGACGGACAAAAACACGTTACTTCTGATATCGGCGAGAACGCTGGAAACATCTGGAAATCACATCTGAACAGGCTGAAAACATCTGCACAATAACAACTGAGGTCATGTTGTGAGCTCTGGCAGGAGAAGCAGGGAGGCGCCCGTGATGGAGGCTGACGCGCCGACCCTGACGTGCTGAAGGTCTCTTTCGGTCTTTGGCTGCTTCTTCGCTCACTGTGAGTCCAGTTCTTGTACCGAACATTTGACACGAGTGTTTTTGTTTGTTAGACACTTCAAACGATCAACATTAACATTCACATAAATGAAATTTTAGCTCGTGACATAACTCTTTCAATTACGTTTGATTTATAAAATCCCGATAACAGTTCTTCATAAAACCACTTGGATCCTGGACGCGGCTCGGACGAAGTCATCTCCTGGCCTTCGGCGTGGAGAAGCATCAGCTCAGAGCGCTGAGCTTTGAACGAGAAATAAAAATCCTTTCGGATCTAAAACGATTGGACATGAACTCCCACTTATCCGTGAAGTCAAACCCACTCAGGGCTGAATGTGGAACCGTTTGATCCCGAGTGCTTGGATAAAAGCTCTCAGCCCGCGGCTGCTGAAGCCTTTAACGCCTCACCTGCCGCAGACTCGGCACAAACGTCTCTGTGCAGTCACCAAATCCACGCTTGGATTCACTCGTCTTAAATATCTCATCTGCACAACAACGAGGCCGTTTCTCCTGCTCGCTTTCTTCTGCCTTGTGCAGCAAACACAGTGACAAACAGGAGTCTTGCTGCACAATCTCCTGAACAAAGCTAAGCGCTCGTAACGACCCCACAGACGTAAACTACAGGAAACGTCTTTAGAAATGAAACATTCTTGAAGTTGTGCTCACAGTTTTTTACTTCTTGGACTTTCAAAGAGAAATTTTAAAGCCCCCAAACATGTTAATAACTAATGTTTAAAATCCTCAGCAGACTTTTCATTTGATTTAATGGTGCAGCTCTCAAACTGCCGGCTGGGATTTAAATATGCTAATAAGAGTTTAAGAGCTCAAAGCGAGAGACTGTGAGGGAAGTGGATGGGACACTGCAAGGAAGCTCATCAGGGTTCAAGAGGTCGAGAGAACGTCAGTAACATGAAGAAAGAAGAAACAAGGAGAAGGTTTCGCCTTGAAAACCTCTGAGAGGACGAGATTATTAAAAACAAACAGGTGGTGCAGCTGAGCCGGGCGGAGACGAGGGCGGAGGTAAGGGAACGATGCCAGAAGAATTTCCCAGTTTTACTGAGGATTCATGAGCAGCGCCTTCGTCTGCAGCCCCAGCAGAAAATGAACAATCGCCACGCAAACGATATCTGAACAAGCACGGGAGCGACGTTTCAATTTACATACTATATGAGGCGTGTCGGCGTGGACCACGCCCCCACCATACTCCAGTCACAGATCGCAGCAGCGTCACGTGTGAACACATCCTACAGACCAAAGGGCTGCACTGGGTTTGTCAGAGTCTCATCACGATGATGACGAGCTGCACCCGCCCGAGCGGTAAAACAGAGAGGTGCCTTACGTTGGTGACGGCGTCGATGTTCGCTCCGGCCAGGCAGAGATGGCGGACGACCTCGAGGCTCCCGTTGTTCGCCGCCAGGTGGAGCGGAGTTCTGCCGGACTGTGATGCACAGAGGAGAGGGGAAGCAGCTTTCAGCACACACAGCGCCGGACACGGTGAAAGTCACGCACACAATCATTCATGTTCGCTTTGACACTTACAGGTTAGTCTTAATAACTGAGGCTGCTGAGCAGAAATGCTCCAATAAGGATTCCTGAAAACGCCAAAACCTTCTGAGCGTGCTCAGTTTAAATGTTGAGGCAGAAGCTTTTTAAGAAGCTCACGTTCAGTTCTTTTCAATAAATCAATAAATAATCTCTGTGTGATGTCATACAGAGCAGATATCTGATGGTTTTCTCAGGTGCACATCTCTCTATGAGAAGCCCCACCCACTTCCTGTTAATGAGGAGCAGCCAATCAGAAGAAAGCTGGCAAAAATAAAACGTGGCCCTCTTTAAGCTGCCGTCACTGTAACACAAATGTGGAGGAAAAAGAGTGACACAAACACTGAAATCAACATTTATCACATTTTCTAAACAAACACTGAACGGCGTCCCCCTCTTGCCTCGCGCTAACTCGGCCTAATTAAGCGCACGGTCGTGCTTCGGCGGGCTGATCGGCTGCTCGCTGTTCCCGCTGCGGTCGCTCGGCCTGAAGAATAAAACTGCTGATTAGAGCAGGAACACAGTGCCCTGAAAACAACGCTAATTACTGGAAACACCATATAATTGCCATCAATTTCATACCACAATATCTCATAAATCCAGAGCAGTTCGATGTTGATGTCTTACAGTAAAAGCTTTGGGATTTAATCAGAGCTCAGTGACGGAGGCGTTTCATTCTCCTCTGCAGCAGTTTGGAAGAACATCCACCCTGTTTTTGTGATGCTGCAAACTGAGCTGGAGACGGTTTCAATCCCACCCTCTTATTTCTCTGCTCGGTGTCTGCAGCTGACAGCAAAGCCCGACCCAGAGTCAGCAGCCTGTGATTCGCTGCTTCACACGAGCTTAAAAGAAACGAGCTCCAGCTGAGAATAATGAACCACGACGTCTCTGGCAGCGCCGTCTGCTCCCGATGCACATCGCCTCCCTGTGCGACGCTGAAAACACGTTTCTGCAGAAAAAGCCGAGAAAAGCTTCCCCGTCGCAGAATCTATTTAAATGTATGGTGTCAAAATAGAAAGTAGAAGCAGCGCAGACAGAAACATGCGGGAGGCGAGAGGGTGGGAGCTTCAGAGGTGTGTGAGGAGGGCAGCAGATATCAGAGGAAAGACGATTTTAAAATATGTCAGCAGAAAACAGCCCGTACCTCTAAACCCTGCACTGCGTCATATTCTACTTCCTGTGTTTTTATCAATGCTCCACCTGCGATTAGGCCTCATTTAGCTCAGCTGCTAAACAACGACCTAAAACACTCATTTAATTATTTTTCTTCAGCTACATTTGCTCTGCAGCAGCTCTCAGGTCAAACTATTCTAACTCCTTTACCTCCTCTCATTGGCCGTTCCTCACAAACCGAACAGCAGGTGGGCGGAGCTCTGTGCTCACACAAGTGAGGCGACCGTATTAGTCTGTGAGAGCAGGGATTACTGGCACAGACACCTCATCATCTGAAACTGTGGTCAATGTGGAGCAGGTCTGACTCACAGCTGAGCTGATGGGGTTCGATTTAAAGGAGTCTTCTTCGTGAGGAAGATTACTTCATGGATCTCACTTCCTGCAGAGCGTCAAGCTGAGTGTGGTTCGGTTAGCTGTCGTTTACTTCTGCTCTTCTTGTGCTTCTAAGACTCCTGTGACAGTAATGCAAAACGCTCTGCAGCACGATCCGCAGGGTGAAGGCTGCAGCGCCGAGGCTGCTAGCTCAATCACTCAGGTTGGTCACGCAGAGCGTGTTTTATAAGACAGAGACACGTTCGGCCTGACTCATCAAGGTGCTGTAACACATCACATAACACCGGCATCGCTGAGCTGGCGCTGAAGTAGATGTGCTTGAAGATTATGTAAGAGGAGAGTAAAAACAGAAAGCGTATTCATGTTAACGGCATCGGGACGAAAAATAAAAACCCCACACGCTAACATCAGTGTCTGAATGTGAGGGAGGGGGCGGAGCGCAGAGTTAGGAGGAGGTCCTTCACCTCCACCTTCGCTCTCAGGAGAACAGCTGTGCCTGAAAACTTGATGTGAAACCACCAGTCCTCTCAGCGCGGCCTGGGAACGCCTCAGGGAGCGTATCCAGGCCGTCTGGGGGGAAGTGCTTGCACTCACCTTGTTGGGGAGGTCGAGGCTGGCCTTAGCATTGCAGATCGCCATGACGACGGGCAGGTTTCCATCCTTGCAGGCGATGTGGAGCGGCGTGTTTCCGTGGCGGTCCTGCTGATCCACTTGGCAGCGGTGTCTGAGGAGGCAGCGGACCACCTCCACCTGACAGCGACGCACAGCCAGGTGGAGAGCTGTGTGTCCTTCCTGGAGACACAAACACAGACGGTCAGTGTCTGTGATCTGCACAGGTGGTGAGACCTGTGTGCTGTGAGACCTGTTAGTCAACAGTAAGTAAAAGTAAAATGTGCCAAAATAAATCAGGCTGAGCTCTGGGCACCTTGTCGGTGGTTTCCAGCTCGGCTCCGTGCTCCACCAGGCACTCCACGATGTCCACGAAGCCGCGGGCAGAGGCCGTCAGCAGCGGGCTCTCCCCCTCGCGGTTCTTGGCGTCCACGTGGCAGCCCGCCTGGCACAGAGCTCGGGCTACCGGAGAGTAGCCGTGCCAGGCGGCGCAGTGCAGCGGCGTCTCCTGCTCCTGCAGACAGAAACGTGGAACGTAAAGATAAAACCCCGCGGCCCTCGAACAACCCCTCGGTTCTTATTCCGATGCTGTCGCTGCACTCGCTCACCCTGTCCGTCAGGTCCGGGTTGGCTCGGATGCTGCACAGGTAGCTCACCACATCCACGTTGCCATAGCGAGCAGCCACGTGTAGCGCCGTCTCGCCGGACTGGAGGTGACCAACAGCCAATATGTTAATAACAAAGCAGCAGATTAAACTAGCAGTAAGCTAGAAACGATCAAATTGTGTCATAAAAGTCAAACAAAACGACTGTGTGTCTGCCGCTCACACCCACCTGACTGACACACGTGACGTCTAACACGTCTGTGACACGTCTGTGACACGTCTGTGACACGTCGGACGGTTCAGATAAAAACGGTTCCTATGAAATCTCAGAGTAAAAGTATAAACGCAGTGACAGAGACGAAGCTTTGCTGCTGTCCGGAGGATTCCCTGGAGAACCTTCCTTTCAGCAGTGAAATGTTTATTATTCCAGGTGCTGGTTGATTGCACGAGCTGCTAGACGGTGATGAGAGATGATTGACACGCGTGCAAATTTTCTCTTGCATGACAAAGACAGTGTGTGAAAGACTGGAGGACACGACACGCGGCACAGCCTCTGTTTCCATCTTCACCCGAGAGCAGCGAGCGAAAGAACAGGGCCGAGGATACAAGCAGCGGGAAAGAGCTTCCTCAGAGGGCGGTCCTCCATCACCCTCAGAGACGGGTGAGAGCTCCACATCAGTGTCCCCCAGAGGAGCAGGGGGAGGTAGCACCTCTGTGATCCTGACACCATAAGTGGGAATGCTGCCTCCAGTTTAGATTCTGTAGTTTGGTCAAACATCCCAGGTTTTCCGTATAGTAGCCAAAACCTCCAGTAGATGTGAACAGGGAGCAGCGGACTCACCTCCCTGCTTCTTGAAACACAACACAGAGCCAAATGTTTGCACAGACCGTGCACAGACCGTGCACACCAAGCGTGGACGCTGTGGATGTTGACTCTAACTTCAGATTCTCTTCTTCTGTTTTCGTTAAAAACTGACCCACGAGTTTCAGACTTGGGGCTGGCAGTCAGCGTAAACGCTCGTTAG
>NW_005187439.1:84830-86230 GCF_000239375.1 Pundamilia nyererei | reverse complement strand
CAAAGTAATGCTTCTCGAGGGGTTTGTGGGTAGGAGGCAGTGAGTAATTGCTGACAGATAACAGAGCACGATGAGTCGTAGTAAGTGTGTGTTTTTCCATGTGAGTGTGAGACGTGCAGAGAGGAAGGACCTGCTTTTCTACCTTATCTTGCACATCCAGCGGGCATTTCTTGTCATGGAGGAATCTCAGGGTCGCCACGTGGCCGTGTCTCGCCGCGTAGTAGATGGCGTTGGCTCCGCTCTGAGGGTTGGAGAGAGAACAGCGTTGCAGGATTTATCCCTGACCTTTAGTAAAGAGTCTGCAGCCACACGATAGGAACGCATCCTTGGACAATACTGCGCCGTGCTCTCTAACACGTTCTGAGGATGTGCTTGGATGTTGGGCTCAGACACAACGTTGAAGCTGTGGTTTCCAACCAGAGGAACGAGATCAAAACACGTTCTTTCATTGTTTCTGTATAAATTCATAACGTCTCTGTATAAATCTCCTGAACTCGCTGCACTGATGATGACAGAATGAAACTTTATTTAATGGCAGCCTGATGCTGTAAGTCAGTCTGTGCAGCATTAACCTGATTTCATGTGTGGCACTGAAATCAAATCAAAGGCAACGAGATCTCTGCGTCCAGAGTTCAGAGACGTGACGTCGACCCTGGTGTGGGTCAGCAGCTCCTGACGTCTCTTATTTTCTAACATCTTGGAAAACAAGGAAACACCTGCAGGTCGGTGCAAGCACAGAGTGACTGCACGGCACGATGAAGGAAGTTTGTCAGGGAGAAGCTGCTGCGGATGTTCAGCTGCTCACAGAACTTCCAGGAACTGTCGGCTATCGGAAGGGAAACGATTTCAGGCTCTGCTAAAGTCTTCCTCCCGTCTCTGACGCTTCACTGATGAAGATGCAGCTGTGACAAAGAGTTTTAGCAGCTGCACAAGTTTTGTGTTTGATGCACTTTGTTGGTTGTGAACAATCTTAAGCAACTTCATAAGTTTCAAAGAAACAAGTCGACGTCAGCTGTCACATGTGGGCTCTGACCGTGCTGCAGGCGGAGCCCGCAGGGCTAAACTCAACCCTCACGTCTACATTAGCTTCTGATTTTTCTAAAGAATAATAATAATAAGATATCTCACACTTTTTCTTATTTCAAATTAAAATGTGTTTATAAGATATGATAGGAAACCTCTGAGGCACCTCAACAGCATCAGTGCACGCAGAGCAAGGACGAACCGACGATCAGAGTCCATCCCAGCATTACTGCGTATGAAACAGCCAATCAGCAAAGAGGAGCGGCTCTGATCACTCGACTGTGTTTGATGTGTTTTTACCATTTCTGTCATTACACAGGCCCAAATATTCACAATCACGAGAACCTTCATTATGCAACGTCGAAGCAGGTTTGTTC
>NW_005187439.1:72537-83561 GCF_000239375.1 Pundamilia nyererei | reverse complement strand
GCTCTGTGGAACGTCAGTGTTTAAAACGTCAGGCTGTTTTTCTTCTGCTGTGTTTCGGCTGCAGGACGGGGCGACCTAGTTTCTGGGAAGCTGGCAGCTTTAAATAAACATGGAAAAGACACAAAGATTTTTATGGAGATCTTTGAGACGATTCAAGCTTTCATTTTATTCTTTAATCAACTTTTAATCTGTCATGATTTTGTCGGCGTTGGGATTTGTTGGATAAGCGGTTAATAAAGTGGAGGGATGGTTGTGTCAGACTTTCTATTCCTGGGTGGATATTCCACTTTGCTACGTTTTGCCTCGGATGTGAAAGCAGGGTTGCCGTCCACACAGTGTGGAGCACAGCTCAGACATGTAACTCTGACAGCCAATCAGCTCTCTGCGTCGGAGCAGAGCTGGAACAAGCCGGATCAAACATCATCACAAACATCATTATGCAACACGAGGCTGCACAACAACTGAATCATTTCTCAAATTATTTGCACGATTCATCTGAATCTGGAGCACAGCGGTGCAGTCCAGCCCACTGGATACTGTGAGACGTGCCTGCAGTGGAATAACTGAGAGCTTCAGTTTAATAAATCGCTGCTCCCGCTGAGCCAGCGTTCCTACACAGGCGTGAAAAATGCCCGAAAAGGGAAAATTATTCCCTGATTTTCACAATTTCTTGGGATCATGAAGAATAAACAAGTTATTTAGTTATAAAAATTGCAAATGTGACGGTTTTATCTGTTTGAATGGTGACTTTGTTACATGTGAACGTTTAAAGAAACGCCGCTCGCGCTCGTGTGAGTCTGACCTGTTTCCCAACCTCAGCACAAAGCTAACTCGTTACCGAGTCTTAACCTGGTCCCAGCGTCTAAAACTCAAAGCGTGACTTCTCAGAGAAAGATGGAGGCAGCACATCCACAGCTCCACACACACGTCTCTGTGTGGATGACTCAGGGTGGCGCCTGCTTCACTCTGATGTATTCAGTTTTGAACAGAGACACTGGCAGACGTGCTTCTGCGTCACTGCTTCAGATTCGTTGGGTTCAGCAGGAACGAGCTGAGCGTGTCTGCGTCACCTTGTTGGGCTGGTTCACATCGTAGTTGTTCAGCGAGCCGAGGAGATGCTGCAGACCCGGCACGTTGTCGTCATTTATAGCGTGGATGATGGCCTTCATCACAAAGGAGTCTTCCTCGTCCTAAACAGGTGAGAAACACGGTTAAAGACATTTAATCCTCTGCTGCTCACTTGATCTAAACCGAGAATCCAGCGATTACGACTCTGTCAGCGACATGTGACCCGGTCACCTTCAGCCAGAGTCAGCCGTGCAGCGCAGCAACGGGCCGTGCCGCCTCGCTGCACAAAGAGACGACGATGAGCGAGGCGGGGAGGCGGGGAGGCGAGGAGGCAGCGAGAGAGCGAGGCTGATGTGGCGTTTGCTCAGCCAAGCTCGACTCTTTGGCCGCATTCCTCAACATAACCTCGCTGCTGGGCGAGCCGTGACTAAAGCACCTCGGAGAGCTGCAAACAGCACAAACATGCACGAGCAGCGAGGCCCTGCTGGGAGCTCCATGCCCACCTCGATCGCACACACGTGAAAAAGACCTCCGGGTCTCGTTGTGACCTCCAAAATACACAGAAATGATTTAATAACTGCAGTACAAAGAAGCGGCCTTCCGACTGCGACGGTAACCACACTCATCCATTTATTCATCGAGCGGTGATGCAAGCAGACGCTCAGCAAGAACGAGCTCTAATCACATGAAGTCTTTCTGCTTCACATCGCTGCCAAGTTCAAATGTTTTTATCCAAACTGCAGAACAAATACCTGAATGCATGATTAAAAAACAAGACAGACAACAATCAAAAGGTTCATTTGAGGAAGAAACCACAACAGTCCTGCAGGAGCATGCAGGAATAATGAGCTGTCTGAACTAGTGGAGCTGACCTCGGTAACATGAGCTGAACACGTGTAAACACTGCAGCTTCTGTGAGAAACTTAATTATTCACAAAGCCGTCCCAGCAGGCCGGGCTGTGCTCAGAGCACGAACACCCACCTGTACCTGCTTTTCAGGTAAGTCACTAAACCGTGCCTGGAAGTCTCCATCAGAGAGCTTGTGTTTGTTACCCTGAACCACAGGGGGCGCTGTGACCTCACCGTGCCCAGTCCTACCTGTCAGGTCACCTGTGACGGCAGGAAGCTGCTGTGTAATCCTTCGATGACATAACAGGGCCGGCCCCGGCTGCTTTGTGAATGATTGAGCTCCTCACAGAAGCTGCAGTGTTTACATCTGTCCAGCTTATCGTGTCGACTGGAAACGGACACGCTAACAACGTAAAAGCCTCCGTGTGTCCGAACAAGCTGACTCATCATTTGACCTGTGGGGACATCTCACTGACATAATGCTTTCCCTGGACCCTAACCATGGAAAATGAATTCCTAAACCTCAGCCTGACCCATAACCAAGCTGTAACTAACACTGAAACCACACTTTGAATCTCAAAAATGGCTTCAAACTTGTGGGGACCAGGTCTCCATAAGGGCTGACGGTCCCACAAGTACAGTAAACCTCCCAACAAAGAGACACACACACACACACACACACACACACACACACACACACACACACACACACACACAGCAGGAATGAGGAAAAGATGGTTTTCTGCCGTCAGGCCACAAATACCTGAGCTGTAACTGAACATTCAGTCAAACTGAAAGCGCTCGCGCTGCACGTCTCAGTTACTCTAACTCTTGGCTGGAGATAAGGACTGACTTCAGAGCTGGAGCAGGTGCATGAAGCTGCTCTGCTGGTGCGAGGCTCTGCGTCTTACCAGCGTGTCGTCGCTGCGGGCCACGCTGATGTTGCTCCTGGACAGGAAGGAGCGGGACAGGCGGTTACATAAGGAGATGAGTCGGACCGATTGCTGCAAGAGACAAACAGAGAAGACACGGGGTCGGTGAATGTGCAGAAGCAGGACAAGCTCACGTCACGTCACGTTAAGGATCCCCGCCGACAGGCAGGAGAGCGATTTTCTGCTCTGGTTGAGTTCTTTGCTCCGATTCATCGCTCGTAACCCGCTGACCTGCACGTGGATCGACCTCACACGTCTGCAAATGTTCCAGCTTCACGTCGATGTTACAGATTATATATCAACCATCATCACCAGAGAGCGAACTGACGACCTCAAATGATCTCTGAGCCTTTGCTCAGTATAAAGATCAATAAACACATAAATGATTTTGTCCAATTAATAAGAATTCATTTATTAAAAGCAGGTGTTCTTTGTGTCGCTGCAGTTTTTTATTCTTCCCTCTGAATTTCGAGATGAGCCTGAGCTGCGTTTAACGTTTGTGTGTTTTGGAGGTTTTTGTGTATCAAACATAAATAAATCCTCAAAGATGAAGGCTGCTGCAAAGCCAGGAGCTGCTGTGAGTCACCAAACAGAAGACAGAAACATGGCGACAGCATCGCCGCAGCTTCAAACGCCGCTGCGTTGTGTTGGCTGGGAGCGTCGCCGGGTCAGCTGTGACGAACCGAAGTCGACACGCAGTAAAGAAGCCGGCGGTGAATCTGATGGCTGCGGCGACCCCGCGGCGATCAGCAGTGACAGCGAAGCACCAATGAGGAGACTTTGTAGCAAGAAGCTTTCAGAGTGCATCATGGGAAATGTATTTTGTTGCTCCTGAAGCTTCAGCGTGAGCGTAGAAACCAGTACGATGGAAAACTCTCACCTTCCACTTTCTCCTGGCTGCAAACTTTTTGAACTTCTCCATGTTGACGGCCGACTCCTTCCTGCTCAGAGCCTGCTGAGTGTCCTTTGGCTGATTATAGGAAACAAAACGAGATAAATGTTAAAGCTAGAAAAGCTCAGACAACAAAATCCAAACGGCGACATCAGTCCCACCTTGATCCAGGGGTGCTGCAGGCTGTCCTGGATGGTCATTCGCTTTCTGTGGACAGAAAAGGAAACTCGATGATTCACCATCAGATGTTCCAGCTGCTGCGGTTCAGCTTCGGTCTTTTTCTTTGTGCATTAATGCTGATTATTTTGTTTTACAAAGGAAACATACAGTTGGGATGGAGACACGAAGCCTGACGGCAGCAGGACTTTCATTTATCTCCTAATTGTTTTCATCTTAGTTGCTTTAATCTGAGGCAGTTACAGGTTATAGATGTGTTTTTGGTTTTATTTGTAAAATGTTTTGTGTGCTTTGAACCTGCTGCCCTCTGTTTGAACCTGCCAGGCTTCCTGTGTGGGTTTACTTCCTCCCACAGTCCACAGACACCCACACCGGGTGAGTGTAAGCTGGCTGTAGGTGTGCGAGCTGTGCGTCCGTGTCAGGCTGCAGCCTCGTCTCTGTGCGTCTTTTAATAATCGCTTGCTGATATTACACAGCTGACCTTTGTCACTCTGCACCTAATGAGCAATAAAGATATAACAGCTGCTCTTTGTTAACCTGGAATATTCAGTTTCCTCTTTCGATGCTTCTCTACGCGGCGTCTCATGAAAGGCGGTACCGAGAAGCTCGGCGTGGTCGTCGGAGTAAAGGGAACAAATCTACGTGGTGCACTTCGGTGCTACTTCCTGAGACAGACAACAGTCTGACAGATTTTAAAACGCTCACATTTCATCCAAACAAAGCAGAAGTTACCTGACAGAGTGCTGCACCAACATTAATGATTAATATTTAGTAAAGCTCGATGTGCTGCAGGGACGGCCTCAGTCCAACAACAGCCCGTTGTTCACGAAAGGTTTCCGTACGTCCTACATAGATTTTGGGGAACCTGGCGAAGGCGCCGCTTCCTCTCGGCTCGGCCCGATCGCCACCACATCCCCGTTTGCAGCCGAGGCGACTGCATTCACACCAACCACACAGGTTCCCAGACTTCCAGGCCTGTGCTGGTGCAGCTTTAACCCAGCAGACTTCATAACAGCATCTCTTCATTATCTTCCTGCCGCCGAGTGAATGCAAACCTCGACGCAGATCAATTAAAAGCCGTTCCATTACGAAGCGCTCGGCCCGTCATCTCTGAAAGCCCCATCAGGCGAAGCTGGTAAAGTCTCTCTGTTTACAGCAGCGCATGCCCCCCCCTCACCGTCTCCTCTCTGACTTAAGGTTATCCAAATGAAATCATCCTCACACCTACAATTAATCACCTCTGTTAGCCCGCTCGTTCTCACGCCGTTGTTTTGAAAGGAGCTGGCGTAATTACGAGCAGAAAAGAGCTTGGATGGCGGTAACTGTCCTCGAGCACAGCTGCAGCCATTCAGCTGTTGCTACAGCAACTCTGTAACGAGGGAACAGTCCAAACAATTTTAGGAGCCAGCGCCAACAGGCACGGCGCCGAGCGAGGAGGCAGGCGTAGCTGGAATATCTGCAGAAAGCACCTATTCAATTTTCCTGTCAGCGTTTTAAAAGCGATTAAACGAGACCAATCAGAGAGCGACCATTTAGAAGTCAACGCGTCGTTTAAACGCTGCTGTTACAGCCAAGACTCAGAGCTGAAGACTAAATGTGTTCCTTTGTTGTTCAGCTGACTGGAGGAAATCACACCGTCAACCAAACTACCTCGAGTCAGGATACGCAGGAAGGCCTCAAAGCAGACTTGTGTCTGAAGGAGTCACCCTGCAGTCTGGCAGCTGTGCATGGAAACGTTTGTCGTGATTAAAGCAGCTCCTGCTCTGATGTGACTCTAAGGCCGCTGTGATCTCAGATACAACGGAAACAGAACATACTTTGGATCTTTGACGAGCAGCCTCGCTATGAAGTCTTTGGCCAGCACGCTGGTGTTGCTGAAGAACTCCTCATCGAAGGTGTAGTCCACCGCCGACACGTTGGCCAGAGTCTCCTGCTTGTTGTCGCCCAGGAAAGGAGAGGCTCCGCTCAGGCTGCAGGACGAGAAAGGTTAACGGAGAGGTCAGAAACGTGCAGGCTGGCGGGTTTTTATCTTTGTGTGAGGACTTTAACAAACCAGCTCTGCATCACATCAGGTGGAACCTTCTCTGACTACAGCTCAGCTGTCTTGTAATCAAAGGAAGAGGAATTTTAGTCCAAACGCTGATGAGCTTCAGCCCCTGAAATCCAAACTACAACCTTACAACGCTTTGCTGAGTGAATGTGATTAAAGAGCTGCAAATAACTGACTCGTTAGTGAAGCGTTGCTATCAAACACTCTCAGGGAAACCAGCTGGACCGCTCTCGGTGTGAGTGCAGGAATTTTAATGCACCTTCACACCTCCACTGAACACAAAGCAGATGCACTGAGGGGAGCACGCTTCAATGGACAGACCACGGCGCAGCACACGCAGGGCTGAGCAGTCGTGCACGTTAACGAGGGCTCGGCCTCCCGGACTTTAGCCCGTTAAACCGAACAGCAGTTCCCGACAAACCCGGCCTCCCCTTCTGCTCCGACTCCTGCATCCCGTCACCAGCTGCTAATTAACATGTGATCTGGAGGCGTGGAGCTGTGCAGGTCGAGCTCAGGCTGAGCGGAAATGTATGAATTTATCGACTGTATAAAGCTGCTCACAACAAACGAGTCATTGCGGCGGCTCGTTACGAGGCCAGGCGATACAATCAGCAGGGAAGCGTGACGTCGGGACTCCTGGTGACGTTTTACCTCCTGGTTCTCCAAAACACTCGTGCACTGAGCACCAGGCCGAAATCAAGCCCTGTGACCAGCCTGAAAGCCAGACTGGGCGTGAGCAGAGCAGAGAGGCGCCACCTTCACTCATATGATGCCAGGCTGTGTGGCGCACGGCACGCCAGGCCTGATGAAAGAGGAAATAAGAGCGCGTTTCATTACCCAGAGCACTGTTTATGATTCTGTGGTCATCGTGTCACGCTCACCGAACGCTCCCACACACACACACACACACACACACACACACACACACACACACACACACACACACACACACACACACACTACATTTGCCAGTGAGAGATGAAGAGTCAGCGCACCTCTCTGTTGCTCTGCTGTGATAAGAAGCTGAGAACAATCTATTTTCTACCTTGCCAGGCTGAGCTGTGACAGCTGTGTGGGCGGACGCCACGAACAGGGATGCACGTGTGAGTGTGCGTTTGTATTCATGTCTTTGTGGGGACTGGGTAGATGTCCCCACAAGATATCAATACCCCACATGTGTGTGAGCACACACACATTTGTATGAGATTGTGTATCATGCAAACTGAAAAGCTCGTGTTGTTTGCAGCTGCTTATTATTGAATATTCTGATGACACCTTTAGGTTGGCGTTTGGCATTTACCCCCCCCTCTCTCTCTCGCCTTGTTTTGTTTGGCACGCTCGCATGTTTGTGTAGGCAAACGCAACTAATGTGCGATTTGTTTTTTGGAAAAATTGGTGTAGGTGTCACTTTGAAGGATAAAGGTGCGCGGGAGCTCAGGAAGCCTTCAGCCGAGTACACAGAGAGGCGCCGGGATCATCGAGAGCCGGCAGCAGTCGACCGGCGGGTCGTCGAGGACGTGAACTTTTGCTGCTGAATTAAACTGTGCTGACACGTCTGCAGGCGACTGCTTCACTAACACAGAGCACACAAACAGCTGCTTTAAAGACCAAACTACGTGAATTCAGGAGAATTTGTTGGATCCAATCAGACTACTGCGATCCTCCGAGCTGCTTTATCAACCCAACGACATGCTGATAAGATCACAGCAGACTCGGCAGAGCAGGATAAAGTCCAGAGTCAATTAGCTTAAGCAGACTAGCCTCAAACAACAGTGCACGTTAGTGCTAATATTTAAGAATCAGAGCAAATAAAAAAAGTTTTCAAATATTAAAAACAGCTTAACGTGCGAGTTACATGCAGAGATTATCAGGACTGGGAAAATCCCATCTGTGGCTCAGAGGCAAAGATCTGTTTAAAGTGTTTTAAATATCGTGACGAGTTTCGGCTCATTTAGGTTCCAGAGTGCGCGCAGCAGGAAAAACAAGCTTTTAATAACAGGGCTGTTCAGTGTGTCGGAGCAAACATCCTCCTAAAAAGGCCACTTCTTTAAAAATAATCAAACACTGCAGGAATTTACTAGTATAAATCAGTTTTATATTAAACAACCTTTTCCGTCAGTGGATAATTGGACGTGTGACGAGAGCGGGTCCCATCACAGCGTGACAGTCGGCGAGCCCACAGGAAGTGTGTCGCCGACCCTGTGACGGCTTCGTTTGGTGACTGAGCTCAACTCTTCCTCAAATGAAACCACGAAGAACAAAGAAACTGATGATGACGTTGGAACAAAACGTTCTTCAGGTGAAAACCAGCCGCTGACCGTGGAAATACAGCAGCTGTGGGCTGCATGCAGTCGACGACTCGCAGCGTGATATTTAATACGAACACAATCACAACAGTAGCTCTCTGACGCCATCTTTAAAGCGCTCTGCGGGTGTTTGCTGGTTTGGGTGTGACACGAAGCGCCATCAAGAAAAAAACAAAGGCTTCGCACAAAAGAGTCAAAAAGATCAAAGATGGAAGGAAACGCGTGTTTTAATCACATGATTCATAATCGCGGACACGCGTGTTTGCTCAGCTGTTTCCTGTTAGCTCGTGATTTTCGCAGCTGGGCCGTCACGTTTTATGAGCTTTTGAATTATTTTTTTTTGCTGCTAATTTCTGATGTTTCAGTGCATTTGAGCTCTCAGGGCCACCGTAGATTCGCCCACCGAGGTCAGAGAGACGCCGCTGAGATCGCCGCGTCTTGGCAAACACGCTGCTGCTCACGCTCAGCCAGTGAAAACACAGCAAAGTGAAACATAAAAACTGGTCCCTTCCCATCAGGTGTAAAAGCCGCCAGCCTGCATTCTTTCTAATGGCCAAAAGGGGGCGACTCTTGTTGTTGTAGTAGAACGAGGGGCGGGCTGGTTTGTTGCTGTTGTCATTCTTTCAATTACAGTCAGACAAGCAGAGCAGGTTCAAAAAGCTCCATCGCTTACATACAGTTTATGCCAGAGCAGGTTTGCTGCGGGGTTGAGATACTCACAGGATGTAGGTAATCACACCGACGCTCCTGGGCGGAGGCAGGAGAGAGGAACAGAGTTCAGCTTTTCAACATCTCGAACATCAAACACCATGAAAATCCTCGATGTATTTTACAGCAGACGCACAGCTGGGATGAAGCTCTGCGTGTTTACTCACCACATGTCTGCCTCCAGGCCCAGAGGTTCGTAGTTGACGACTTCAGGAGCTGCGAGGAAACCGCAGATTGTTAGCATTCAGGTCGGCACACAGACGTTACTTCTTCTCCACACTAATTCTTCTCAGAGTTTGCTGAGCTTTACTGGAGCGCACGATCGCTTTGGGCTAGGTTCGCTCATTTGTTTGTTCCTTCAGAGGTGTGATTTTTTATGGCTGCTAAAGCTGCGATTTCTTTTCTCCACTTGTCTGTAAATGTGTGAATAATCAAAGACAAATCACTGAATTCATTTCTAATCGTGCTGAAACAAAACATCCTTCATCTGAAAGAAGAACCCACAAAAATCAACAGGATGATGTCATCGTTTTTCCTGCAACTCCATTTATGGGCCAATCAAATGCTTCCAGACTGTAAACAACACTTTTTCAGCCTTTATTAGTTTATTATTGACAATAAGTCAGCTAACAGTGTTTCCCACCTGCAGAAGTGTCTGTATATCGGTGTGGTTTTTACATTTGGGTGCAGCGCTGTGTTAGAGTACGTTTCATTACGTCTCTGTGTGGAGCTGTGACTGAGCTGCGACGCAGAGACGGAGAACAACTCGATGCAAATTGCAGCAATCATGTGTTAAAGGATCTAAACTACCATAATTTCCTCCATGAGTCGTGCATCAGGGCCTCGCCTCTAACAGCCGACTGTGTTGGTAAATGAGCCAGAACAGCAGGGCGAACTACAACAACTAACTTCCTGTTGCTTTTACAGCCCCAGCACGCCGCCGTCAGTATCACACACTCACCTTTTCCAGCTCGCCCTGCAGCGGCCGAGCGCTGCGTTCCCGCAGAGGAGCGAAAACTGAAACTGCAGAATGCAAACTGCAAAAGCAAGACCGTGGCTCAGGGGGTTGGGAAGCACATCTGTAACCGGAAGGTCGCTGGTTCGATCCCCCTGCTCTCTCTGTCCTGGTCGTTGTGTCCTTGGGCAACACACTTTACCAGCTGTGGCTACATCTGTAGCTGCCTCCATCAGTGTGTGAATGTGAGAGTGAATGAATTGTAAAGCGCTTTGGGTGCCTTGAAAACGCTATATAAATGCAATCCATTATTATTATTCTTGGCATTTACATTTACATCTGCCATTTCATCTGCTCGCTTCATACCGGAGACGAGACGAGCAGGATTCAAGAATCCTGGATTTTAAACAAACAGCCTGCAGGAGCAGCGAGAGCAGCCGTGGAGGGAAAAGCTTTTAAACTTTACTTTGACTTTTAACTTTTGATTCAGTTTTTCTGCCTCAGACTTTACTGAAATTTTAAAATGGCTTAAAATACCAACTCAGACGAGACTTCCAGAAGGACGTAATTTATTTTGAATCTTATTTTATTATATTGAGCTTTTATTCTTATTTTCTGCTTCAACACTTTAGGTTTTCAGCGCTGAGAACATATAAAGAACATGTTATTCTATGGAAAGCATGAATGTTTATGTTTTGCAGCTGACTCGATTCTCCAGCATCGTCTATCCCACACATCGTTTGGCTTTCTTCCACCTGATCTTTATTTACACCATTTGCCCGCTGACACCCCGCTGCAGCGGGAGCGTGCTCTGGTCTTGGCCTGGATCATGCTGGTAGTGGGCACTGGCACCAGGCGGAGGGTTGGCTGCTGCCCCAGAGAAGAGTAGATGAGGGCAGATGGCACTGGTGTCTCTGCGAGTGTTTGTACTGGTTTAGGCATCTTTGTGGGGACCAACAGTCACTTATGAGGACAAAGTGCCCGCCCCCACGAGTGTGAGACTCAAAATGTGGTTTTAGTGTCAGGGTTACAATTAGGTTATAGTTACTGTTAGGCATTCATTTTTCATGGTTAGGGTAAGTGGCAA